>NC_136527.1:187169046-187396546 GCF_053919585.1 Euprymna scolopes
ATATATATAATATATATATATATATATATATATAATATATATAATATATATATATAATATATAATATATATATATATATATATATAATATATATAATATATATAATATATATAATATATATAATATATATATAATATATATATATATATAATATATAATATATATAATATATATAATATATATAATATATATATATATATAATATATATAATATATATAATATATATATATATAATATATATAATATATATATATATATAATATATATAATATATATAATATATATATATATATATATAATATATATATATATATATATAATATATATATATATATATATATATATATATATATATATATATATATATATCGACTGGTAGTAATCGTGACACCCTGCACTGAAGAATCCCGAAAGGATGAAACACTAGTGTCTGTAGGTATTTAATTATTATAGTAAAAAAATAATTATGACAGCCCCTTTAAGAAATTCGTTTCTTATCGTTGAGCACTTTCAGTTGAATTAAAAGTCGGTCAATTTAGCTTAGGCACCGCCAGAAATGGCCGCAAAATAAAGTTGTTGTCTTTTTTTAAAACGAAATTATATTTACTAAAATCCATTACTTCTGAGTAACTTTTTTTTCCAGAAAGATAAAATCCTGAATTTTATCATATAGTAAACAGAATAATGTAACACTTTTTCTACTATTTTTAATTAAATTTTAAATGTTAAATTTTCCCCAAAAGTTAACAATTGACATTTTTTGTCTTGCACAAAAAACGTACATAAATATTTAAAAAAAAAAGTTTTTTTAAATAATTAATTAATTTATTTATTGTCTAACTAAGATGTAGGATGATTTTCTAAGAGAATATGCAAAAATATTATAATATAAGTACCTGAATTTCAAATAATTCCACTTATTCATATAGGTAACCAGATATTTCGCGTAAATCTAGAGTCTATATCGACACTATTTACGTTTGCGTTTTAAAAGAAGAAAACCATGGAAGACCAAACAGGCCAAAAAAACTTATTTTTCAGTGACGAAAATTTCAATGTATTATCAAGCTGAGGCTGGCCAGTATCAGATGGGTGACCATTTGTATGAGTTTGGTTTTTAATGTGTATGTGTGTGGGGGCCAGGCTCCCCAAAATGGGGGGGGCAATTTAAAGCAGAATAAAAAAAAATTATATCAGCGCGTTTGGTCCACCGTAGTCGAAAGGCGGCAAACGTTTTCAAACGGGATCGAAAAAAAAATGATGCTATTTTTAACACAAAGGGCACAATATTTATCGAATTTTTTTTTGTATCGATTATTCAAAGCATACCCTGTTTAATAATGGTCATGCATTATTCGGCTCGCTAAAAAAAATTGTTAATTTATTTATCAAAATTTTAAAATGGCTTTTTTCGTATAAATATTAAAAATTTTTGTTGTTTGTTTTGCTTAACTTAAATTAATTATTTTACTTAACATATTCACCGAATTTCACACTTCAAAACTCAAAAGCGGGATAATTAAACACAATCGAAGTTCTGATATTCAGACGTCAAAATAAGGTATGCAAACAATTTTTTTTTTAATCTATAATTCTGTCCCTTATAACAACACAATATCTTATGTTCAGTTTCAGATGATTATTTTAAGCATATTTGTTCCCACTTCGAAATAAGGGGGGGGGTTGTAAGCAAAAAAAAATATATATATATATAAATATCGTTTATGAAAAGTAAGTACACTGTTATAAAGTTCATTCTTCTCCTAATAATCGCTGAAAATTTCGTATTGATCGGATAATTACCTGATTTTTGGTAGATTTTTAAAAAGACGGTCCGTCAAAAAGTACTGACCTGCCCCCCCCCAGTTTTGGCGGTGCCTAATTTAGCTCTTATGCGTAGATCATCGTATAACGATTTGATCACTGTCTGTCTGACGTAATGAGCATTTAAACTAAAATGTTTAAAATTCAACGCTATTTCACACGGTTAATGGTAGCCGAATTGATACGGCCTCCGCTAATCGAGCCAGAGATGTCTCGTGTCGCAGGGTTCGAATCATTCGACTGGTAGTAATCGTGACATCCTGCACTGAAGAATCCCGAAAGGATGAAACACTAGTGTCTGTAGGTATTTAATTATTATAGTAAAAAATAATTATGACAGCCCCTTTAAGAAATTCGTTTCTTATCGTTGAGCACTTTCAGTTTTTTTTTTTTTTTTTTACACAGTGATCACCACTTATCAAGGCCCGGAAGCCACTCAGGGATAAGGGTTATTGCAAGTACATCACGTTAGTGAGGAGATTTTATGAAGTGTTTAATTAGGGGGGGCGGTTCATTAGGAATTTGTTAACATAAGACTTGAAGACATCCAAGTTGTAGTCCGGAGGGAAGCAGGCAGACGGAACAGAGTTCCACAAGCGTGCAGTTCTAAGAAAGAAGCTTTGCTCATGAAATCCGCGTTTTGATTTAGGCACAGATATAGAGTGGGGGAAATTTTTCACAGTGGATTCAGCTAGACGGGTGTTTTTCGTGAAAGTTTGGCGAGGGGGGACCAGGGATTGGAGTTCAGACGAGCACCTGCCATGAAAATAACGATAAAACAAGGATAGGCTCGCAACGTCTCTTCTGTGGGAGAGGGGTTGCAGGGTAGAGAAAAGGGCATCCCCCACTAAACCACGAAGTCTATTTTGTACTCTGTCAAGGCATGATAGGCTGTTTTTGGCAGCTCCTGCCCAGATATGGCAACAGTATTCCATCCTTGGCCGTACTTGGCTTTTATATAGATAGAGAATTGCATCAGTAGTGAGATATCTTCTGAAGCGGTAGAAGGATCCCACCATCTTTCCTGCGACCTTGGCAACAGACTTGATGTACGTGTTCCATTTCAGATCAGGAGTAAAGGTCAAACCTTGAAGCTTGTCAAAACACGGGGCCTCACCCAGACGAGAGCCATCCATCACAATTGATACCAGCTGGGGATCAGAGCGTTGATGATGTAAGGATAGGAGTTTGGTTTTAGATGCATTAAAGGTAACTAGCCACATCTTCCCCCACTGAACCACGCGCTCGAGATCAGAGGAGAGAGAATCCGAGAGAACTTCGTCATTTACAGCCTTTGATGTGTTGCCGTAGATGGTCGTGTCATCAGCATAGATGTCAACGAATGATTTAAGCATGTGTTTAGGGAGGTCATTTATGTAGATCAGGAAGAGAGTTGGGCCCAGGATTGACCCCTGAGGGACTCCAGCATTTATATTGCAGGCCTCCGATTTTTGTCCATCTACCACTACTCTTATGAGCCTATCGGAGAGAAATGATTTAATGATTGAGAAAACATTTCCAGTTATACCGTAGCTGGAAATCTTGTGAAGTAGACCCTTATGCCATACTTTGTCAAAGGCCTTTGATATGTCAAGAGCAATTGCCCTAGAAAGGAAGCCTTTGTCAAGAGATTCACTAATCCTGTGGGATATAACCGTCAGCACATCTGCGGTAGATCTTGCAGAGCGGAAACCATATTGTGTGTCACTAAGAAGGTTATTCCTGCTGAGGTGGTTGACTATTTCTCTATTTAATATTGATTCCAGTAACTTACTCATAACGCAGAGAAGACTTATTGGTCTGTATTGAGAGGGAGATGACTTATCACCTGAATTCTTAAATACAGGGCAAACTGATGAGGTCTTCCAGGGGGTCGGAAAGCACTTCTCCTTAAGGCAGCGCTTAACTAGTTTCGTAAGTATGGGAGCAAGTTCTGGTTGAAGCTTTTTTAACACTATAATTGGGATGCCATCAGGGCCAGTTGCTTTACTGGAATCTAGGTTTTTTATTAGCTTGGCGACCTCATGCACGGATATTTGTATATTACCTAGCTTGTTCTGTGTTATAGGAGGAAATATGGGGAGTTGATGGCCTTCGTCGCATAGGGTAGAATTAGCTGCAAAGTTCTTTGCAAATAGTTTGGCCTTGTAAGTTGAATTAAAAGTCGGTCAATTTAGCTCTGATGTGTAGATCATCGTATAACGATTTGATCACTGTCTGTCTGATGTAATGAACATTTAAATTAAAATGTTTAAAATTCAACGCTATTTCACATGGTTAATGGTAGCCGAATGGATACGCCCTCCGCTAATCGAGCCAGAGATGTCTCGTGCTCCGGGGTTCGAATCGTTCGACTGGTATTAATCGTGACACCCTGCACTGAAGAATCCCGAAAGGATGAAACACTAGTGTCTGTAGGTATTTAATTATTATAGTAAAAAAATGCTTCTACTTCTGGTTATAAAAGAGATGAGTATCGGCTGAAGAGTGCTTGATATGGGTATCATCTGCGAGTCAGGACATTTTACAACATTGCGTTACTTCTTTATCAAAGGAAGAGGTAATACATGGAAGGGCGTAAAACATCACAAGTAAAGCCAGAATGATGATAACGCGACACATGGCTGAAATGTGCAAACAAACTAGAAACAGGTACTACACTTCCATTGTTAATCCTTTGATGCTGATTGCATGTAAAACATCAGGTTTATGTCTGGAATTATAAGTTAAGGTCATCGTAAAGTTAACGGAATCGAATCTGATAAAAATAAGTCGCAATTTTCATAATGTAATCATGTGATTATTGTTTTGTTTCTTGTTGGTTCAAATCTAGTTTTTGTTATTTGATTGACTTCGCTATTTGTTCAATTCCTTCCTTTTTGAATTGTTTATGTGAAATATTCAGTTTTGCATTTTTTTTATATTTGGATTATTTGGATTACTGTTCTCATCTTGGATGTAAACAGTAGTTCGACTAATCCAAATCATAATGAAATGTTCAATCTTTTACACGAGGAACAAAATAATGATTACACCGTTTTACGATGAACATAAGTTCTTTGTTCTGAAACAGTTGATTTTTTCTTCTTATAATAATTTCACGTTTCAATCGTGTTTTTTATCTTTTAATGTTGATTCTTTTATATTTTCATATATTTAATTGCTTAATGAATTGGACACACAAAACAAAATTTGTATCAATTTACCAAAGATTATATCAAGAAATCCTAACAAACAAACAAATTTTCTACGTTTGGACACAAAAGAAAAACGACATTTTTCGTATTAAATTCCTGGAATGGAAGGTAAGTTTATTTTTTTTTCACTTTACAAAAATATTATTCAACAACTTTAAAATAATCTTAAATATTAAAATAAGTTTATTTTTTATTGCAATGCAATATGAAAGGTAAGTTATTGTTTTACGCTTAAAATATTCCATTCAATAACTTTTAAAATAATCTGAAATATTTTTTTGCAATCTCCCTCAAAAATATTGATTCTTAAAATAATATTAAATATAGAAAAGGTTTAATTTTATTGCAATTCAATAAAAAATATTGATTTCGTAAATAAAAATGTGTTTATTTAAGTAAAATTTACGTGATTTCTGTGAAAATCCTAATGTTTACCATAAACACAATAATTTGAATCGAACTTGGTTTAATTGTTTGACAACTGAACAAAAAACTGTTTTTTCGGCATTTAATATATGTGTGTGTGTGTGTGTGTATGTGTGTATATACATGTATATATATATTTATGTATATATGAGTGTGTCTATATGTGTGTATATACGTGTATATATATATATGTATATATATATTTATGTATAGATGTATGTATATATATATATATGTATATATATGTGTATGTATATATATATATGTATATATATGTATATATATATGTATACATATGTATATATATATGTATATATATATATAACATATATATATATATATATATATATATATATATATAACATATATATATATATATATAACATATATATATATATATATATATATATATAACATATATATATATATATATATAACATATATATATATATATATATATAACATATATATATATATATATATATATATACATATACATAATTTTATATAGATATACAGTTCTTGGGAAGAAACAATTAAAGTAGAAGGCTTTCATACATCTAGTGATCTCTACTATGAAGGGGTGGGATTTAGCTGCTTATCGGGTTTGTCACGGGTATTTTCATTAAGGGGGTACAAGAGCTTGTAGTTCATCAGAACATCCACCATTAAAATATGGCAGTACTAGGGGTCTATCTTCAACAACCATTTGCACCTAGCTTAATCTCTTCATTAGGATGATAATAGATGGAGAAAAAAAGAATTTTTGAAAAAAAAGTCATTTTTGGCACGTGGGGGGCTTTTTTTACGATATTGCCCCCCCCCCCCCCGGGGGCCCAAAATCACCATTTGCAGCAAAAAATTTACATTATGCAAAATTGCATGCACCTAAACGTCCTAAATGGATACAAATTGGTATAGATAGTTGAGACTGATGATTTCTAGCCATTTTTGAGGCATTTTTGGGTTTATAGGATGTAAAGAAGGGCCAAAATGAGCCGAAATTTGCTCAAAATTTCCCGAAATCTTAAAAAATCAGCTATTTGGCTACTATGTTACTCCTAAAACGTCTGAAATGACTATGAATGGACTTAGTTGGCTAAAACTTACATTACCCCATAATTTCTAGCCATTTTTTAGGCATTTTTGGGTTCCTAGGATAAAAAGAAGGGCCAAAATGAGCCGAAATTTTCCCAAAATTACCCGAAACGTCGTACAAGCTGGTATGACCGCACTCTTTAAAATTGTGACACCAGATTCAAGCGCAAACTCTTGTTCATTGGCTGTTCCATTTGAGCGATTATGTGTTCAGCATGGATGGGACAGAAAGCTAACCTTGTACAGGGAAAGAAGATTTTGTAAACTTGGTTCCTGTGCCAACACCATCATTCAGGCACTTCCAATCCTTGAACAGCTCCTTGAAGAAACACCAGCAGATAACTTACTTGCACAAGCATGTAGAATTTACCTGAAGTGCGAGGTTTTCATTTCGGAATTGAGACTGCTGGCATACTTCAATCATCATGTCGTTTTTCCATTCCTTCATGCTGTAGAAAAAGTTACCACACCTGAATTGAAGAAAATACTTCCTCGTTTACATCAAGATCTCCTACAAGGAAAAGTGGACACTTTGAAAGTGTATGTTGTGAAATCCAAAATTGGAAATGTCGATCAACTGAGTGGTGATTTGGAGATGAAAATGCTGTTGAAGCTCACCATGGCTGCAGCCGAGTGTATTCAACTGCAGTGTGGTCGCGAATATGGTTTTGCAGCTGATACAAAAGAAGAATTGCGAGCAGCTGATCTCACCAAAATATCCGATGAAGAGTTGGTGTTTGCTCCAACGCACAACTTGAAGGCAGAGCGTAAGTTGTCCGTGTTCAGCAGGCGATCACGAACAGTCATTTGCAAGAACAACCGACACACAGGAGAGTTACTGAGAGATAACATGGTGTTGCACAGTGCGGAGAGGAAAGATTTGAGTAGCAAAGCCTCCAAAATTCGTAATGAGTTGGCAGCAATGAATGTTTCTTAGTACTCATCCCAGAAGGAACTGCAGAATCAAGTAATGGAGAAGAAATTGTCCAAGAAACAGAAGAATGTTGATTACGTTCTCAACCTGGCTAAAACCTGCAAGCAATGGGGTGGTCCGTGTTGTTCTGTTGACGAGCTGAAAGAGGTATTGAGAAAGAATGGCGACATTTGCAAGAAAATTGTCAAAACTGAGCTTTCCTTCTACATTCACACTCACAAAGCAGATCGACTGCATCGACCTGAGTTATTTAGGCTGATCAACATAGACATGTCCACTCAGCTTGAAAATCTGTCCGTTCTCTTGTCCAACGAAGACAACAGTGCAAGCCAAAGCAGCATCGCAGAAATGATATTGCCAACCAACGACGATGCCTTGAAAGTGCTGTCAGATGATCCACAAGAACGAGAGCACCAAATCTACCAGCCTAACAAGATGTGTGTGAGTGTATGGTATGAGGGTGAACAGACAACCTGGTACATTGGTTTCTTCACTTCGATTAAGGATGATCAAACATTTGTTGTGGAGCAGCTGGTACGGGTTGAGAAAGGTGCAGATCTGATGTGGGTTCATCCATCGTCACCCATTCTGGAGGAGGTAACCAGTGACCAGGTTCTGCGCTATAAGAATGGGAAGTTGCTCGAGGTGAAGGGAAGTTGGAACTATGAAAGAAAAAACAAATTCACAGTGAAGAACAAAGATGAGATCAATAAAGAATTTGAATCATTCATAACGTATTTCAATTAATTGTTGAGATGATTTTTTGTTCTATTCCAATTGTTAACTATTACTCTTTTATTACCACCTCACAATTTTTCTAAAACTCGATGCCTATCAATGGTGACACATGTCCATCTGCAGGGATGCCAATCGACTTATGGGTGGAAATTATAGGCTAATGTAAGTTTTAGCCAACTAAGTCCACTCATAGTCATTTGGAATGTTTAAGGAGTAACATAGTAGCCAAATAGCCGATTTTTTAAGTTTCGGGTAATTTTTGGAAAATTTCGGCTCATTTTGGACCTTCTTTTTATCCTAGGAACCCAAAAATGCCTAAAAAATGGCTAGAAATTATGGGGTAATGTAAGTTTTAGCCAACTAAGTCCATTCATAGTCATTTCGGACGTTTTTGGAGTAACATAGTAGCCAAATAGCTGATTTTTTAAAGATTTCGGGTAATTTTGAGCAAATTTCGGCTCATTTTGGCCCTTTTTTTTATCCTATAAACCCAAAAATGCCTCAAAAATGGCTAGAAATCATCAGTCTCAACTATCTATACCAATTTGTATCCATTTAGGACGTTTAGGTGCATGCAATTTTGCATAATGTAAATTTTTTGCTGCAAATGGTGATTTTGGGCCCCAGGGGGGGGGGGGGGCAATATCGTAAAAAAAGCCCCCCACGTGCCAAAAATGACTTTTTTTCAAAAATTCTTTTTTTCTCCATCTATTACCATCCTAATGAAGAGATTAAGCTAGGTGCAAATGGTTTTTGAAGATAGACCCCTAGTACTGCCGCTCTCTACTTGTAAAACAAGCGGATGGATGCAATATTGTGTCGCTGGGACAGGGGATGAAGCTTATATGACAGTTCAGGATCTATCAAGTTAGTGACTCTCTTTTGAACCCTACCCAGGAGCGAGAGACTAGTAGCAGATGCACCAACCCAAATGTCAATACGCCATACATGGGCGAATGGTAGCTTTGTAGAGGTATATGATATTTTCAAGTGTAAGTAACTTTCTAGCAGGGTAGAGAGAGCCCACCTTCTTTGCAGCAGTCTTGGCAATCATCTCGATGTATCTATTCCAACTCATGTTTCCTTCCTTTGACAGAGTTAAAAGTAGAGTCCGTAGCCTAGTGGGTGATGTCATTTTCTCTTCCCTGCAAACTCTTTCTCATAGCCTGTCTCTGCTTTATCATTATTTTCATGGTATGTGCTCATCTGAGTTTAAGTCTATAGCCCTGCTTGCCAAACTTTCACAAGAAACACTCGTCTAGCTGAAAAAATGATCAATAATTTCCCCCACTCTTTACATATGCCTGAACATAAACATAGATTCCATGAACAAAGTTTCTTCCTTAGAATACAAACCTATGGAACTCTTCCAGTTGCCTGCTTTCTAGCTGACTATAATATGGTCATTTTCAAGTTCAACCGAAACATGTTCTTAATAATGGTGACTCTTTTGTAAAAAAAAAAGCATAAGTTAAACGTAAGTATCTAAAATATCAAATATAAAATTTTCACTGACTCTTAAAAATGTATTAATTATTAAAAAACAACTTTTTAAAAAAGCAACTGTTACAAACTATTAAAAACTGGGGTCGCAAATTTAAATCCAACATGTTTCAGCATTTTGTAAGAACATATTCTGTGCAGATCATAAAATTCCATAAAGTTTCTTCCGTGAACAACTTGTGCTTTAGTTCTAATTAAATAACTTTATATCTATTAAGTCTGCACTTTATAAACCACACACAAAATGGATAGTGCCAGCACAGAAATGTTAGGTAAGCCTATCTAATCCAATGCTCACCAAACAATGAAGTACAACTACACAATATATATATTGGCTGATTATTATGTGAAGATGAATTAGTACTGATACAACACATAAACATTTTAAGGCCAATCGATTTGGCAGGTGAGTTGTTACACATTCCTTACACATAATGCAATTTAATGTTCAGGTAAAGTTTGCGATACAAACAGTAAAGATGATATTTAATGACAATATGGATACTCAGGGTTCATAGAATTAGCATATCTTTCAATATAACACTTAACAACATTCGATGTTACAGGGAGAAACACTTTAAAGTCCTAAACAATGATAATCATACGAACTCATATTTAATTCAATAAAAACTCAATAATAATGATAATCATGTAAAATAATATTTAATTCAATAAAAAACTCAATAATAATGATAATCATATGAAATGATATTTAATTCAATATAAAACCTCAATAATAATAATAATCATATGTAATAATATTTAATTCAATAAAAATTCAATAATAATGATAATCATATGAAATAATATTTAATTCAATAAAAACTCAAAAATAATGAAAATCATGATTCAATAAAAACTCAATAATGATAATTATATGAAATAATATTTAATTCAATAGAACTCAATAATAATGATTATCATATTAAATAATATTTAATTCAATAAAACACTCAAAAATAATGAAAATCATATGAAATAGTATTTAATTCAATAAAACACTCAATAATAATGACAATCATATTAAATAATATTTAATACAATAAAAAAAATGAATAATAATGATAATCCGTAAATAATATTTTATTCAATAAAAACTCAATAATAATGATAATCATATGAAATATTTAATTCAATAAAATCTCAAAGATAATCATTCGAAATAATATTTAATTCAATAAAAATTCAATTATAATTATAATCATATGAAATCATATTTAAATCAATAAAAATTCAATAATTATAATCATTCGAAATAATATTTAATTCAATAAAAATTACATAATTATAATCATATGAATTAATATTTAATTAAAAAAACTCAATAATGATAATCATATGAAATAATATTTAATTCAATAAAAAACTCAATAATAATGATAATCATATGAAATAATATTTACTTCAATAAAAAACTAAGACATAATTAAAATCATATGAAGTAATATTTAGTTTAATAAAAACTCAATAATAATGATAATCATATGAAATAATATTTAATTCAATAAAAAAACTCAATAATAATGAAAATCATATGAAATAATATATAATTCAATAAAAACGCAATAATAATGAAAATCATATGAATTAATATTTAATTAAATAACAAACTCAATAATAATGATAATCATATTTAATTCAATAAAAAGACAATAATGATAATCATATGAATAGTTAATTCAATATAACAAACTCAATAATAATAATAATCCTATGAAAACATTAGGTGTAACAACCCTCAAAACATTCAACGGTAAAGAGAGAAACACTTTAAAGTCGTTAACAAGCTTTTTGTAAGGACAAACTAATTAAAATCAGCAGTGCCTGCCGCTCTGTCTACACAAACCCTGGCTGACAATGCGCATTAAATATCGGCAAGATACAGAAACAAAGATTAACTTGTTTGACTTGTTGTCCTAGTGTTACTCTTCGTCAATTCTCTGTTCACATATGTTCAGGTACCTCGTATACTACATCATCATATTTCATGGCCTTTCTATCCAAAGCTGTAAACGTGGAGCTCTATTCCATGTTTGCATTGCATATAACAATTCAGTGTAAAACCTCTAAAAACTATATTCCTAAAAAATAATAAAAAAATAATTAAATTTCCAAATACAAAACCATTTTTTGAGATTTATTATTACATGTGCTGATCTTACATGTGATTAAGTTTTAAAAAATATTCATGTTAAGCTGAATTAGAGATGAACGAATATGTATGCTTATTATTCCTACAAATTCTTACTATATTATTGTTTATTTTACTTCATTAATTGCATAATGTCTTTATCTATAACAAAATACAAGGAATAGTATTTTACATTTAAACAATATGAATGTGAATTAAGTGTTTACTACTGTGATTTTTAAATGTTTTAAAAAGTTATGTTTCTTGTTTTGTTGGCACAATTAAAATAAACAATGATATTAAAAATATTAAATTTCATTTATTTTTTATTTGCAGATGTTCCTGCTTGAATGTTTTTACTGAATATTAAGTTTGTGGATATTCATTTACTGAAAAATGAAGGTTAATGAGACATGTGAGCACTCACACGGGGGAAAAGCCACATTCTTGTGAAGTTTGTGAATATTCTTGTTCTCGAAAATCAAGATTAGTGAAACATATGAGAACTCACACTATGGAAAAGCCACATTCTTGTGAAGTGTGTGAATATTCTTGTTCTCGAAAATCAAGATTAGTGAAACATATGAGAACTCACACTGGGGAAAAGCCACATTCTTGTGAAGTGTGTGAATATTCTTGTTTTCGAAAATCAAGATTAGTGAAACATATGAGAACTCACACTATGGAAAAGCCACATTCTTGTGAAGTGTGTGAATATTCTTGTTCTCAAAAATCAAGATTAGTTACACATATTAGAACTCACACTGGGGAAAAACCACATTCTTGTGAAGTGTGTGAATATTCTTGTTCTCAAAAATCAAGATTAGTTACACATATGAGAACTCACACTGGGGAAAAGCCACATTCTTGTGAAGTGTGTGAATATTCTTGTTCTCAAAAATCAAGATTAGTTACACATATGAGAACTCACACTGGGAAAAAGCCACATTCTTGTGAAGTGTGTGAATATTCTTGTTCTCAAAAATCAACATTAGTGACACACATGAGAACTCACACTGGGGAAAAGCCACATTCTTGTGAGGTGTGTGGATATACGTTTACTGAAAAATCAAAGTTAATGAGACATATGAGAACTCACACGGGGGAAAAGCCACATTCTTGTGAAGTTTGTGAATATTCTTGTTCTCGAAAATCAAGATTAGTGAAACATATGAGAATTCACACTGGGGAAAAGCCACATTCTTGTGAAGTGTGTGAATATTCTTGTTCTCAAAAGTCAAGATTAGTTACACATATGAGAACTCACACTGGGGAAAAGCCACATTCTTGTGAAGTGTGTGAATATTCTTGTTCTCAAAAATCAAGATTAGTTACACATATGAGAACTCACACTGGGGAAAAGCCACATTCTTGTGAAGTGTGTGAATATTCTTGTTCTCAAAAATCAAGATTAGTTACACATATGAGAACTCACACTGGAGAAAAGCCACATTCTTGTGAAGTGTGTGAATATTCTTGTTCTCAAAAATCAAGATTAGTTACACATATGAGAACTCACACTGGAGAAAAGCCACATTCTTGTAAAGTGTGTGAATATTCTTGTTCTCAAAAATCAAATTTAGTGAAACATGAGAACTCACACTCAAAAGTCAACGATGCCCTCGAAAGAATCATTCCGATTAACGCACCATTGAGTGAAATAAATCATACAACATACAGGGAAGCATGGTTTATTCAGTTAAAACTCTTAGCTTAATATCAAGAGAGTAAACGAGGAAACATGAAGGCTTAATCCTATAACCCAGCCCTGAAACGAAAACTCCAGCAGAAAATAGACTCCGAAAGGAAACTGTTCAGATATCTGCATTCCTATCCTGTGAAACTCCGGGCAAAAAATTAAACAAGCAAGTGAATATGTTGAAAACTTATTATTCCCTTCAAGACCCAACACAGCTAAAAGCTAAGATGGCAGAACATCAGGTTGAGATAAAAACTTTAGCTGCACAAATAAAAACCAAAACCTAAAATGGTAAATTGGGGCGAGGAAAATTATATATATATATATATATATGTGTGTGTGTGTGTGTGTATATATATATATAAATTATAACTCAGGATTTAAGAGATGAAGAACTTTAATGGAACATTCTAATATCTATGTATATCACATGCACTATTAAGTTACATGATTAAAGAATATCTATGTATTTCATACAGAGTTCAACTGTAATATATTTAAAGCAATGTTCTGCCTTACCATTGGGTCACTTAGCTCTTTACAAATATTATGCTATGTACAGTCGTAGTAGAAACAGGAAAAAGTAAGAGTCAACTTTTTATTATTATTTTCATGCAGGATGTCTGCATGGAGTTTGGATTTGACAAAAGTGCCGCATGCACTATAAAGAATGGGGAAAAGCCGATATCTGAACATCTTAAGTTACATGATTGATGATATAGGAGAGGATGCCACATATAAGTACCTCGTTATTGTGGAGCATGAAATTATGAAACGTTTTTTAACAAAAATACACAGCACGCCTTAAAAATTTCTCACTATTTAATTTATCCCTAAAACAAAATAATTCATGAATCAGCTTGCAATCATTTGATGTCATTTTATTTGGTTTTTGGATTATTGACTCTCCTCGATGTAATGTCAATGGGATTGATACAAAGACCACTACACTTATAACGTTACATAAAATAATATACCGAAACCAATGTATGGACAGGATATACCTATCATAAAAAAGAGGGCCTCCATCTCACTTAAATAACCCATTTATATCGAGCCACTATAGTAAGCATGTACAGCTCAACAGATATGACAATGGAAATAGTAAGGGACAAGGATGAACGTCTACCCCCCAAAAAAAACTCAATAAAAATGTTGAAAACTTTGATGGTGTCATGCTTAACAATATTTTCAATGTATATGATGAACCAGCAACACAGATTGAAAACTTTGCTGAAAACTTTGATGGTGTCATGCTTAACAATATTTTCAATGTATATGATGAACCAGCAACACAGATTGCAAACTTTGCTGAAAACTTTGATGGTGTCATGCTTAACAATATTTTCAATGTATATGATGAACCAGCAACACAGATTGAAAACTTTGCTGAAAACTTTGATGGTGTCATGCTTAACAATAGTTTCAATGTATATGATGAACCAGCAACACAGATTGCAAACGTTGCTGAAAACTTTGATGGTGTCATGCTTAACAATAGTTTCAATGTATATGATGAACCAGCAACACAGATTGCAAACGTTGCTGAAAACTTTGATGGTGTCATGCTTAACAATAGTTTCAATGTATATGATGAACCAGCAACACAGATTGAAAACTTTGCTGAAAACTTTGATGGTGTCATGCTTTACAATATTTTCAATGTATATGATGAACCAGCAACACAGATTGCAAACTTTGCTGAAAACTTTGATGGTGTCACGCTTAACAATATTTTCAATGTATATGATGAACCAGCAACACAGATTGAAAACTTTGCTGAAAACTTTGATGGTGTCATGCTTAACAATATTTTCAATGTATATGATGAACCAGCAACACAGATTGCAAACTTTGCTGAAAACTTTGATGGTGTCATGCTTAACAATATTTTCAATGTATATGATGAACCAGCAACACAGATTGCAAACTTTGCTGAAAACTTGGATGGTGTCATGCTTAACAATATTTTCAATGTATATGATGAACCAGCAACACAGATTGCAAACTTTGCTGAAAACTTTGATGGTGTCATGCTTAACAATATTTTCAATGTATATGATGAACCAGCAACACAGATTGCAAACTTTGCTGAAAACTTTGATGGTGTCATGCTTAACAATATTTTCAATGTATATGATGAACCAGCAACACAGATTGCAAACTTTGCTGAAAACTTTGATGGTGTCATGCTTAACAATATTTTCAATGTATATGATGAACCAGCAACACAGATTGAAAACTTTGCTGAAAACTTTGATGGTGTCATGCTTAACAATAGTTTCAATGTATATGATGAACCAGCAACACAGATTGCAAACTTTGCTGAAAACTGTGATGGTGTCATGCTTAACAATAGTTTCAATGTATATGATGAACCAGCAACACAGATTGCAAACTTTGCTGAAAACTTTGATGGTGTCATGCTTAACAATATTTTCAATGTATATGATGAACCAGCAACACAGATTGCAAACTTTGCTGAAAACTTTGATGGTGTCATGCTTAACAATAGTTTCAATGTATATGATAAACCAGCAACACAGATTGCAAACTTTGCTGAAAACTTTGATGGTGTCATGCTTAACAATATTTTCAATGTATATGATGAACCAGCAACACAGATTGCAAACTTTGCTGAAAACTTTGATGGTGTCATGCTTAACAATAGTTTCAATGTATATGATGAACCAGCAACACAGATTGCAAACTTTGCTGAAAACTTTGATGGTGTCATGCTTAACAATATTTTCAATGTATATGATGAACCAGCAACACAGATTGCAAACTTTGCTGAAAACTTGGATGGTGTCATGCTTAACAATAGTTTCAATGTATATGATGAACCAGCAACACAGATTGCAAACTTTGCTGAAAACTTTGATGGTGTCATGCTTAACAATATTTTCAATGTATATGATGAACCAGCAACACAGATTGAAAACTTTGCTGAAAACTTTGATGGTGTCATGCTTAACAATATTTTCAATGTATATGATGAACCAGCAACACAGATTGCAAACTTTGCTGAAAACTTTGATGGTGTCATGCTTAACAATAGTTTCAATGTATATGATGAACCAGCAACACAGATTGAAAACTTTGCTGAAAACTTTGATGGTGTCATGCTTAACAATATTTTCAATGTATATGATGAACCAGCAACACAGATTGCAAACTTTGCTGAAAACTTGGATGGTGTCATGCTTAACAATATTTTCAATGTATATGATGAACCAGCAACACAGATTGCAAACTTTGCTGAGAACTTTGATAGTGTCATGCTTAACAATAGTTTCAATGTATATGATAAACCAGCAACACAGATTGCAAACTTTGCTGAAAACTTTGATGGTGTCATGCTTAACAATATTTTCAATGTATATGATGAACCAGCAACACAGATTGCAAACTTTGCTGAAAACTTTGATGGTGTCATGCTTAACAATATTTTCAATGTATATGATGAACCAGCAACACAGATTGCAAACTTTTCTGAAAACTTTGATGGTGTCATGCTTAACAATATTTTCAATGTATATGATGAACCAGCAACACAGATTGCAAACTTTGCTGAAAACTTTGATGGTGTCATGCTTAACAATATTTTCAATGTATATGATAAACCAGCAACACAGATTGCAAACTTTGCTGAAAACTTTGATGGTGTCATGCTTAACAATATTTTCAATGTATATGATGAACCAGCAACACAGATTGCAAACTTTGCTGAAAACTTTGATGGTGTCATGCTTAACAATATTTTCAATGTATATGATGAACCAGCAACACAGATTGCAAACTTTGCTGAAAACTTTGATGGTGTCATGCTTAACAATATTTTCAATGTATATGATGAACCAGCAACACAGATTGCAAACTTTGCTGAAAACTTGGATGGTGTCATGCTTAACAATAGTTTCAATGTATATGATGAACCAGCAACACAGATTGAAAACTTTGCTGAAAACTTTGATGGTGTCATGCTTAACAATATTTTCAATGTATATGATGAACCAGCAACACAGATTGCAAACTTTGCGGAAAACTTTGATGGTGTCATGCTTAACAATAGTTTCAATGTATATGATGAACCAGCAACACAGATTGCAAACTTTGCTGAAAACTTTGATGGTGTCATGCTTAACAATATTTTCAATGTATATGATGAACCAGCAACACAGATTGAAAACTTTGCTGAAAACTTTGATGGTGTCATGCTTAACAATATTTTCAATGTATATGATGAACCAGCAACACAGATTGCAAACTTTGCTGAAAACTTTGATGGTGTCATGCTTAACAATAGTTTCAATGTATATGATGAACCAGCAACACAGATTGCAAACTTTGCTGAAAACTTTGATGGTGTCATGCTTAACAATATTTTCAATGTATATGATGAACCAGCAACACAGATTGCAAACTTTGCTGAGAACTTTGATAGTGTCATGCTTAACAATAGTTTCAATGTATATGATAAACCAGCAACACAGATTGCAAACTTTGCTGAAAACTTTGATGGTGTCATGCTTAACAATATTTTCAATGTATATGATGAACCAGCAACACAGATTGCAAACTTTGCTGAAAACTTGGATGGTGTCATGCTTAACAATATTTTCAATGTATATGATGAACCAGCAACACAGATTGAAAACTTTGCTGAAAACTTTGATGGTGTCATGCTTAACAATATTTTCAATGTATATGATGAACCAGCAACACAGATTGCAAACTTTGCTGAAAACTTTGATGGTGTCATGCTTAACAATAGTTTCAATGTATATGATGAACCAGCAACACAGATTGCAAACTTTGCTGAAAACTTTGATGGTGTCATGCTTAACAATATTTTCAATGTATATGATGAACCAGCAACACAGATTGAAAACTTTGCTGAAAACTTTGATGGTGTTATGCTTAGCAATATTTTCAATGGATATGATGAACCAGCAACACTATTACTAATAATAGTATGAGATAAAATGACAGTGTTCTATGACCAAGATACACAGGCAGGCAGATACATGAAAGACAAGGCCATTAAACCAGACATGGCGTTCATTATCAATGTCATATTTCCGAATGATTTTGGATTTAATAGAGCTGAATGGGAAAAGATAACAAAATATGATGACCTAAAAATTATTTTAAACGACATGTTTTTTGGAAGAAATAAACATTATATTCCCGATTGAAATAAACATTATACCGATTGGAATAGGAATAACTGGATTATTAAAAATGAATTTGCAGAAATACTTAGAAGCAATTTCTGGAAAACCACGCTGTAACGAAATACATATAGCAGCTATAAAGGGAATAGCGTCTATTCTTAAAAGAACCCTCGGATATAAATCTTATTGGAATTTCTCTTAAAACTGAAGTTTAATAAAAACAAAGAAAAGCTCTATTGTTGTGAAGTGTGCGGAAATTCTTGTTCTCAAAAACGACATTTAGAGACTCACATGAAAAAGTATATATTATATTTTTATAAACTTCAAGAGTGTATTATATTTTTATATGAATTTATTGACGTAACTAACTCAGCATTTATTGCCATAAAAGAGTAGAAAATATCAGTTAACATAATTGATTAGAAAGGTTATACATCACAATAAGAGGAACTAAAAAAGTGTTTAAAAGTCGCTAAAAGTTATACAAATTACACCGTCTTCTACAAGCAAAACAACTGATTGCAGCTATGAAAATGACTAAGTATCTCATTAAATAATCTGGTACTTTATTCATAATGAAAACAAATATTGATTTCTTCCAACTGATGTAATATAAATAATACAAGGTGAGACTCCTGGTGTAATATCAAAAGAATAAAAAAACAATATTCTTACACATTATTTCAATGCTTTGTTTTTTATAATAAATGTGTTGTGAAAATAACTCATTTAAAAATATATTTTTACACCTTATTTCAATGTTTTGTTTTTTGTAATAAATGTGTTGTGAAAATAACTCATTTAAAAAATATATTTTTACACATTATTTCAATGTTTTGTTTTTTATAATAAATGTGTTGTGAAAATAACTCATTTAAAAAATATATTTTTGCACATTATTTAAATGTTTTGTTTTTTATAATAAATTTGTTGTGAAAATAACTCATTTAAAAAATATATTTTTTACACATTATTTCAATGTTTTGTTTTTATAATAAATGTGTTGTGAAAATAACTCATTTAAAAATATATTTTTACACATTATTTCAATGTTTTGTTTTTTGTAATAAATGTGTTGTGAAAATAACTCATTTAAAAATATATTTTTACACATTATTTCAATGTTTTGTTTTTTGTAATAAATGTGTTGTGGAAATAACTCATGTAAAAACAATATTTTTACACATTATTTCAATGTTAACGTTTTTGTAATAAATGTGTTGTGAAAATAACTATTTTACAAAAAACAATATTTTTACACATTATTTCAATATTCATATTCTTTGTAATAAATGTGTTGTAAAAATAACTAATTTACAAAAACAATATTTTTTACAAATTATTTCAATGTTTTGTTTTTTGTAATAAATGTGCTGTAACAATAACTCATTTAAAAATATATTTTTACACATTATTTCAATGTTTTTTTATAATAAATGTGTTGTGAAAATAACTCATTTAAAAATATATTTTTACACATTATTTCAATGTTTTGTTTTTATAATAAATGTGTTGTGAAAATAACTCATTAAAAAATATATTTTTTCACATTATTTCAATGTTTTGTTTTTTGTAATAAATGTGTTGTGAAAATAACTCATTTAAAAAACAATATTTTTACACATTATTTCAATGTTTACGTTTTTGTAATAAATGTTTTGTGAAAATAACTTATTTAAAAATATATTTTTACACATTATTTCAATGTTTTGTTTTTTATAATAAATGTGTTGTGAAAATAACTTATTTAAAAATATATTTTTACACATTATTTCAATGTTTTGTTTTTTATAATAAATGTGTTGTGAAAATAACTCATTTAAAAATATATTTTTTACACATTATTTCAATGTTTTGTTTTTATAATAAATGTGTTGTGAAAATAACTCATTTAAAAATATATTTTTACACATTATTTCAATGTTTTGTTTTTTGTAATAAATGTGTTGTGAAAATAACTATTTTACAAAAAATATTATTTTTACACATTATTTCAATGTTCATATCGTTTGTAATAAATATGTTGTTAAAATAACTAATTTACAAAAACAATATTTTTACAAATTATTTCAATGTTCATGTTCTTTGTAATAAATGTGTTGTGAAAATAACTAATTTACAAAATGAAAACAAATATTGATTTCTTCCAACTGATGTAATATACAAAATACAAGATGAGATTCATGGTGTAATATCAAAAGAATAAAAAACAATATTCTGACACATTATTTTAATGTTTTGTTTTTTATAATAAATGTGTTGTGAAAATAACTCATTTAAAAAACAATATTTTACAAATTATTTCAATGTTCATGTTCTTTGTAATAAATGTGTTGTGAAAATAACTAATTTACAAAAACAATATTTTTACACATTATTTCAATGTTCATATTCTTTGTAATAAATGTGTTGTGAAAATAACTAATTTACAAAAACAATATTTTACACATTATTTCAATGTTTACGTTTTTGTAATAAATGTGTTGTGAAAATAACTAATTTACAAAAAAACAATATTTTTACACATTATTCAATGTTCATATTCTTTGTAATAAATGTGTTGTGAAAATAACTAATTTACAAAAACAATATCCTTACACATTATTTCAATGTTCATATTCTTTGTAATAAATGTGTTGTGAAAATAACTAATTTACAAAAAACAATATTTTTACACATTATTTCAATATTCATATTCTTTGTAATAAATGTGTTGTGAAAATAACTAATTTACAAAAAAACAATATCCTTACACATTATTTCAATGTTCATATTCTTTGTAATAAATGTGTTGTTAAAATAACTAATTTACAAAAACAATATTTTACACAATTTTTCAATGTTTACGTTTTTGTAATAAATGTGTTGTGAAAATAACTAATTTACAAAAAAACAATATCCTTACACATTATTTCAATGTTCATATTCTTTGTAATAAATGTGTTGTGAAAATAACTAATTTACAAAAACAATATTTTACACATTATTTCAATGTTTACGTTTTTGTAATAAATGTGTTGTGAAAATAACTAATTTACAAAAAACAATATTTTTACACATTATTTCAATGTTCATATTCTTTGTAATAAATATGTTGTGAAAATAACTAATTTACAAAAACAATATTTTTACACATTATTTCAATATTCATATTCTTTGTAATAAATGTGTTGTGAAAATAACTCATTTAAAAAACAATATTTTTACACATTATTTCAATGTTTACGTTTTTGTAATAAATGTTTTGTGAAAATAACTTATTTAAAAATATATTTTTACACATTATTTCAATGTTTTGTTTTTTATAATAAATGTTTTGTGAAAATAACTTATTTAAAAATATATTTTTACACATTATTTCAATGTTTTGTTTTTTATAATAAATGTGTTGTGAAAATAACTCATTTAAAAATATATTTTTTACACATTATTTCAATGTTTTGTTTTTATAATAAATGTGTTGTGAAAATAACTCATTTAAAAATATATTTTTACACATTATTTCAATGTTTTGTTTTTTGTAATAAATGTGTTGTGAAAATAACTCATTTAAAAAACAATATTTTTACACATTATTTCAATGTTTACGTTTTTGTAATAAATGTTTTGTGAAAATAACTTATTTAAAAATATATTTTTACACATTATTTCAATGTTTTGTTTTTTATAATAAATGTGTTGTGAAAATAACTCATTTAAAAATATATTTTTTACACATTATTTCAATGTTTTGTTTTTATAATAAATGTGTTGTGAAAATAACTCATTTAAAAAAATATTTTTACACATTATTTCAATGTTTTGTTTTTTGTAATAAATGTGCTGTGGAAATAACTCATTTAAAAACAATATTTTTACACATTATTTCAATGTTAACGTTTTTGTAATAAATGTGTTGTGAAAATTACTATTTTACAAAAAACAATATTTTTACACATTATTTCAATATTCATATTCTTTGTAATAAATGTGTTGTAAAAATAACTAATTTACAAAAACAATATTTTTACAAATTATTTCAATGTTTTGTTTTTTGTAATAAATGTGCTGTAACAATAACTCATTTAAAAATATATTTTTACACATTATTTCAATGTTTTTTTATAATAAATGTGTTGTGAAAATAACTCATTTAAAAATATATTTTTACACATTATTTCAATGTTAATGTTCTTTGTAATAAATGTGTTGTGAAAATAACTATTTTACAAAAAATATTATTTTTACACATTATTTCAATGTTCATATCGTTTGTAATAAATATGTTGTTAAAATAACTAATTTACAAAAACAATATTTTTACAAATTATTTCAATGTTCATGTTCTTTGTAATAAATGTGTTGTGAAAATAACTAATTTACAAAATGAAAACAAATATTGATTTCTTCCAACTGATGTAATATACAAAATACAAGATGAGATTCATGGTGTAATATCAAAAGAATAAAAAACAATATTTTGACACATTATTTTAATGTTTTGTTTTTTATAATAAATGTGTTGTGAAAATAACTCATTTAAAAAACAATATTTTACAAATTATTTCAATGTTCATGTTCTTTGTAATAAATGTGTTGTGAAAATAACTAATTTACAAAAAAACAATATTTTTACACATTATTCAATGTTCATATTCTTTGTAATAAATGTGTTGTGAAAATAACTAATTTACAAAAACAATATTTTACACATTATTTCAATGTTCATATTCTTTGTAATAAATGTGTTGTGAAAATAACTAATTCACAAAAAACAATATTTTTACACATTATTTCAATATTCATATTCTTTGTAATAAATGTGTTGTGAAAATAACTAATTTACAAAAAAACAATATCCTTACACATTATTTCAATGTTCATATTCTTTGTAATAAATGTGTTGTTAAAATAACTAATTTACAAAAACAATATTTTACACAATTTTTCAATGTTTACGTTTTTGTAATAAATGTGTTGTGAAAATAACTAATTTACAAAAAAACAATATCCTTACACATTATTTCAATGTTCATATTCTTTGTAATAAATATGTTGTGAAAATAACTAATTTACAAAAACAATATTTTTACACATTATTTCAATATTCATATTCTTTGTAATAAATGTGTTGTGAAAATAACTAATTTACAAAAAAACAATATCCTTACACATTATTTCAATGTTCATATTCTTTGTAATAAATGCGTTGTGAAAATAACAAATTCACAAAAACAACGTTCATGTGTTTTTTGCAATAAATGGGTTGAGAAAATACATAATTAAAAAAAACATACTCTGTTAATAATTTAATTCTCGTAAATCCAAGGTTGTTAAAATGGCATGCAATTTGCAAAAGTCATAAATAAAGTATTGTGTAAAACAACCAATTGACAAAAGCACAAAAGTTCAATTATTCTACTATTCGTACATAAAATTTTGTGAAAATAACAAAATATTGACATAGTCATATTTTTCAGACTATTGCAATATATTTATTTTCGTAAATACTTGCAAAAAAACAACCAATTCAAAAAAGCCATATTCTTATCAATTTTCTTGTTAAAAAGTGTTGTAAAATTGACAACCAGTTGATAAAAGCCATATTATTGCAAACTATGTCAAATAAAGTGCTATATTTCACCAAAGCAATAGTATTGTCCTCACCAATGCAAAATAAAAATACGTGGGCTTAAAATATGGCAACCTATAACTGCACCATAATTGGAGATTTAAAAAGACGAATGAAAATCGGGAAAGCGTCCAACATGGAACAAAAAACCTTTATAGTAGACGAAGTCGTATATTATTTGTTTGTTCTTTGGTCATAATTTGTTGATTATATGAATCTGATTATGGAATAAAAACTCATGACGGTAACTAGCATTTCGGTAAATAACTTAGATGTAAGTTGTCTCCTATTCCCGTCATTAGCAGAGCAAATTGATAGCGTTAAATAGTCATTCCATACTGAGAACCGTCATTCGTGTGTGCACGTATATTTCAGAGTGTTTATATATATTATTCGTGTCTATATTGGAAGGAACATAGAGAACGAAAGAGTGTATATTATAGACAAGTTTATTCTTCATCCGGATGAGATGATGTCAGGAACTCAAGCTTTTACGGCTACATCGTCTCATTTTCCCTCCTTCGCCTCAAAGGGACATCAGCTCCCAGTCTGACGGACTCCTCTGGTCGGTCTTGCCTGCTCTCTCCTAACCTGTCTTTCAACTGACTCGAACCCATCTCAATATATTGGGATTTCTTCAAATTACACGTGCGCTTTGAACATGCATTCACATGCCTTTGGTAAACAAAGAAATTCCTAAATTTAATTGTATCGTTTTTAACCTATTTTGTTAATAATTATTTCTAACCTCGTATTGTCCATTCTTTTAACTGACATATTTAATATCCAGTTATTTCTAAAAAAAAGTGAACAATCGCTGCATTCCTTAATTGAATATCCATTATCTTTTTAAACTTTGCTTACTGGGTTCGATTCTATCCTTTTCCAAATATCTTCAAACATATCTATTTAATTATTGGGGTCTGTTCCTTTTTCATGTAGCAATCGTATTATGGTTCAAACAGAGATATATAGGAATGACACTGAGAAAAAGGGAATCAGAGAAACCAGGAGAATGAGAAGGACGCGGAGAAAGGGAATTGCTAAGGATGGGTAAAGATTATAGATTCTGATTCTAGGCAAACTATTATTCTCCATCCTAAGATAAAGTAAATTATTTCTGCGAGGGTTTGAACCGTCAATAACATTTTGAATAGAACGTAGCTTCTTCCAGTTTAAACATCGAATGGTTCAAAACAACAATTGAAACACATGTTCCCACACGGAATTTTTATCGTAAGCCCCACTTTCCTCAGGGCTTTATTTCTACTTGTACAGTGCCATCGCGCAAAGGCAACATGCGTGCAGCAGATTTAACCAACATAAGTCCAGTTCAAACAGACAGAAGTATATAGAAGTATATAGTCAACAGCAATTGAAGCACATGTTCCCAGATTTAACCGACATAAGTCCAGTTCAAGCAGACAGAAGTATATAAAAGCCAGAAATAACTGTAAGAAAGAAATAGCGACACCTAAGAGAGAATTTACTGAAACCACAAAAAAATGCACCGAAGCACAAAAATTAGGAACTTGTAACGTCTGGCAAATCTACAACAGTGTAGTAAATAATGGGCAATTAAACATGTATGTGAAATGGTATTGAAAGTTAAACCTTAAATTATGTTTTATTTTAACCTATATTTCAATTCAAAAGCATTAACAACTATTTGTAACAATTGATTTTTTTTTTAAATATTTCTCACAATTTAATTTTGATTAACTTTCATTTCAACGTACCCTGCAGTGATAATACTTGAAATCGCCCAAAACTCTAGAGCCAAAACGGAGGAGACATTGCTCAAAACAACGAGATATTATAAAAAAGGCTGACTGGGAAGCCATCAGGGATCTCATCAGAGACGCTCCATGGCGACATATCTTTTCACTTCCCGCTGAACAGTGCACAAATGAGACCATTGAATGGTTCAAAACAGCAATTGAAGCACATGTTCCCACACGGATTTTTTATCGTAAGTCCCACTTTCCTCAGTGGTTTATTTCTACTTGTGCAGTGCCATCGCGCAAAGGCAATATGCGTGCCGCAGATTTAACCGACATAAGTCCAGTTCAAACTGACATAGCGACAGCTAACAGATAATTTACTGAAATACCAAAAAATACATTGAAGCACAAAAATTAGGAACTTGTAACGTCTGGCAAATCTACAACAGTGTAGTAAATAATGGACAATCAACAATTCCCCCACTATAGGTTGTTTTCTCAGCAACCGAGAAGGCGAACATGCTTGCCAGTCGGTTTGCCTCCAATTACACAATGGACCCTGCTAACCATCCCCTCCCTGCATTTCTTTTCGGACAGACGCTACACTAGAGGATCTAAAAATAACCCCATCTCAGATGCATGCGTTCATAAGAAATCTTGACACTGCAGAAGCATGTGGACCTGATCTCATCCCGCCTGTGCTATTAAAAAAGTGCTCAGCCGAATTAGCTCCAGTTCTCTCCAAACCTTACAACAAATGCTTTAATGAATCTTGCTTTCCTGCCTGCTGGAAAACTGCTTCTGTGGTACCAGTTTTCAAGAATTCTGGCGAAAGAACTGACCCAGTAAATTATCACGCCATTAGACTCCTCTCACTTTTGCCAAAATATTTGAGACCATAATTAACCGAGCTCTAGTCCATCACCTTACAGATGCTAAACTTCTGACTGACCAAGAATATGGATTTAGGCAAGCCCGTTCAACAGCAGATATCCTAACTTTAATCTCAGAACATATATACCAGTCACTGGACAAAGCGGGGTAGGGTAGAATGGTAGCTCTAGATATATCTAAGGCTTTTGACAGGGTATGGCATGAAGGTCCTCTCAGGAAAATCAGATCATATGGTATCACTGGAAGAATACATTACATAATTAAATCCTTCTTAGATAAGAGAAAACTCCAGGTTTTCCTCGACGGTTGTACATCTAAACAATATGATATAAATACGGGAGTGCCTCAGCAGTCTATCCTAGGACCTCTGTTATTCATAATATTCATAAATGACCTCCCTGACAAAATTGCCTGTGAGATGGGTATATATGCTGACGGCACCACACTCTATAACAGATACGACAGGAAAACAAATGAACACATATCTAAAGAAATGGCAGAAAACCTAGCGGATGACCTCCGATCTGTAGTAGAATGGGGACATAAATGGATGGTCACATTCAATTCTGCCAAGACTAAATTCGTTTCCTTCAATAATTCAAAAAACCAACACCACCAATAGCAATGGCCAATGACTCTATCTGAAAGTATATCCTTTGAACTCCTCGGCCTAACGTTCACAGGAAAAATGAGTTGGAACAATTACATTGAGAGCATCGCCAGGACCGCTGCGAAGAAGGTAGGTTCTCTCTACCGTGTTAGAAAGATACTAACGCCCGAAAATATCCTATACCTCTATAAGGCCACTATTCGCCTATGTATGGAGTATTGTTGTCATATTTGGGCTGGTGCATCTGCCACTAGTCTCTCGCTCCTAGACAAGGTTCAAAAGAGAATCGCCTATCTGATAGGTCCTTAACTGTCAGCTAAACTTCAGCCCCTGTCCATCGACGAAATGTTGCATCCCTCTGCCTATTCTATAAGTACTTTAACGGTGAATGCTCTGACGAACTGTAAGCACTTGTGCCCCCTCGACGTAAATACCCCCGACAAACAGCTAAATCCCACCCCTTCACAGTAGAGATCCTTGGATGTAAGAGAGCCTTCTACTCCAGTAGTTTCTTATATATATATATATATATATATATATATATATATATATATATATATATATATATATATATATATATATATATATATATAACATTTCTCTGCGTCTCTCGGCCAAAAAACGTGAGTACCCTTTTAAAAAAGATTTAACGCCAGGCTTTACGTATACACACACACTTAAACAATCTCTCTCTCTCTCTCTCTCTCTCTCTCTCTCTATATATATATATATATATATATATATATATATATATATATATATATATATATATATATACATATATATATATATAGTGCTGTTTTCGCTACCATGCATATAAAGAGCATTTTTTTGTTAGCGCAATTACCCAATATTATATATAATATTATATATATAATATTTTATATATATATATATATATATATATATATATATATATATATATATATATATATATATATATATATATATATATATATATATAGTATCAAGTCAAGAATAGATACCCCGTAGCAGACGCCGCCGCCTTTCAACTAAAACCGGTGATTCGACCTTGACATTGGCACAAGCACATGGCGTCGATTGTTTTTAAACACGTCAATAGCAAACATGCTCGAATATTCGCCAGCAATTTTTTTTTTTTTAAATATATTTAGAAAACCTTTGAAGATTTAAAAGAAAAAAGTATATATTTACAAAACATTTTTTTTTGTAAGTAACAAAACGAACGTATTTAAATAAAATATATTTTAATAAATGGGTGTCTCTTTCTGTTTCGGATTTTTGCGACCAAGATTGATTTTTATGTACCGTGTTTTATGGGGGTGGGGTTCTGTGTGCGGTTTTAAGACAATTAAGTATTTATTTAATTATTCTTTAAAATATTAACTTCAGCGACAATTAATATATTTTTCAAATAATATTTTGAAATATTAAATTTTTACGAATATTCGCGAGCAAGATTTTTTTTTTAAATAATAGATATTTAAATAAATGGGTATCTTTCTGAGTGCGTTTTTTTAAAATAAAAATAAAAATTATAAAAAGATTTCTATCTTGTGATACTACATTTCATCTTTATAAAAATAAAAGTTATAAAAAGATATGTGAATAAAATAATATATATTTTTTTATCTCGATTGTTTATACTTGTGATTTTATTATGCAAAAAAATTGCCTCGGCCTAAAAGGATTTCCCCTTCACTGACCACCGATTGCATCGCACTGTAAATAAATATTGAAAATTATTAAAAACGTACAAAAAAGAAATGGCCAAAACCGTATAGAATGAATTTTTTTATAAGTTTTATTCAAACAGTCTTTATTTGAACTTAATGGACTGTTGTTTTTTTTATTTATGTATTATTTATTAACTGTTTTATTCTTTTTTATCACACAAAAATAGAACTTTTATAATGATATATATTATGGACTGTTTTTCAAACATCGAAATTTTAAAATGAAAGTTTTATTTAAAACAAAAAAAAGACGAGGTGTTTTTTCTTTTCGAGATATTTTTTTTCACCATTTATCACTTTGAAATTTTATTCAACAATGAAATGATGAAAAAAAAACTTTTCGTTAAATATATTTTTAAAAAATTATTATAAAATATCTATAAAGTCTATTTTTATGTCTGTAAAAGTTTGTTGAAAGTTCAAATAAAGTTTATAATTTAATTGAAAAAACACCTCGTCTTTTTTTTAAATAAAACTAACTTTAATTTTAAAATTTCGAAACAGTCCATAATATATATGTCATTATAAAAGTTCTATTTTTGTTTGATAAAAAGAATAAAATAGTTATTAAAAAGTTCTGTAAATATATTAAACACGCACTCGGAAAGACACCCATTTATCAATAATATTTTTTATTTAAAAAAAAATCTTGCTCGCGAATATTCGTAAAAATGTAATATTTAAAAATATTATTTTGAAAATATATTAATTGTCGCTGAAGTTAATGTTTTAAAGAATAAATGTTTTGTAAATATACACTTTTTCTTTTAAATCTTCAAAAGTTTTCTAAATATATTTTTAAAAAAATGCTGACGAATATTCGAGCATGTGTGCTATTTGACGTGTTTAAAAACAACCGACACCATATGCTTGCGCCAATGTCAAGGTCGAATCACCGGTGTTAGTTGAAATGTGCGCCTGGCATCGCCAGGCGGCGTCGTCTGCTACGGGGTATCTATTCTTTACTTGATCCGGTTTTTGTGTCAATTTATGCAGCCCGATGGCCAATTAATCATGAAACATCCATAAGAAACGACAGCTTGTGTCAGTTGATTGATGGCAGTTATTTTAATTAATATTGTTACATTGCGTGTATGAATATGATGTGAGAATTTTATTATGACGGTTGATTTATTTTCATTGAACCTTATCATCATTTGATGGTGATATATTATGTTTCATCATTCGACACTCAATCATTGTATTCTCTTTTACTCCTTAGTATTTACAGACAGATTCCTCTTCTAGGTCTTAAAAATAATAGGTGGTCTAGTTGGCGCTTTTAGCTCAGCTTGTTAATATCTTCTCATAGTAAATTGTAAAGTTGAAACGTTTATTTTAGTGTGTTGGCATGACAGATTGTTATTATTCTATCGATGTTGTTTTATAACATAGTGCTTTGCTATAAATAAGTTTTCTTGATTGCCTGATGAATAATTCAAAGCATCGTAGTATAGTTCAGTAGATGTTATAATTATTCATGCTGTAGTCTATATCTTCTTTAAGGTACGCGCTAGGCAAAAACTGTTGTATGGAAACAGACGAGAAAACAGCTTCTTCTGTACTTGTATTAGTGTGTTACAGGGATATAATAATTATATCTCCTTTTATTAACTCTATGGCTTCCTTACAAATCAAAGGTTTAGTGAAACAACAACCGTTGTTTCTTTGAAGTGACGATAGGTTCTCCAATCCAAAATTTGATAGTTTGTTTATGCAGGGATTTGTGATACTAGAATAGATTCAACATTATCTTTTACATTCCAGGAGTTATTCCTGATTCTAGCTTTTCCGTTTTGTTTTTGTTTAATTAGGATACATTCAATATCCACTAGGTCTCTTGATTGTATTCACTTTTTATATTTTTTCTTATCATCTGATTCTAGCTTGATATGAGGCATACAACCAAACCAGATGAGTGAAAAATCCAGGTTGTCATCGATGTTCGTACATCCAAATAATATGATATAAATGCGAGAGTGTCCGAGGAGTCTATCCTTGGACCTCGATTATTCCTAATATTCATAAATGACCTCTCTGACAAAATTGTCTGTGAGATGGGTATATATGCTGATGTCAGCACTCCCTATAACCGACACGACAGGAAAACAGATGAACACATATCTAGAGAAATGGCAGAAACACTAGAGGATGACCTCCGATGTGTAGTGGAATGGGAACAAAAATGGATGGTCACATTCAATGCTGCTAAGACTAAACTTGTTTCCTTCAATAATTACAAGAAACCTTCTCTACCACCAACACCAATGGCTAACACTCTTTATCTGAAAGTACATCTTTTAAACTCCTTGGCTTAACGCTCACAGGAAACATGCGTTGGAACAATTACATTAAGAGCATTGCCAGGACCGCAGGTTATCTCTACTATGCTAGAAAGCTACTAACGCCCGAAAGTATGCTGTACCTCTATAAGGCCACCATTCGCCCATGTTTGGAGTATTGTTGTCATATTTTGGCTGGTGCATCTGCTACTAGTCTCTCGCTCCTAGACAGGGTTCAAAAGAGAGTCAGCAACCTACTAGGTCCTGAACTGTCATCTTAGCCTTAGCCTCTGTTCCATCGACGTAATGTAGCATCCCTCTGCCTGTCGTACAAGAATTTCAATGGTTAATGCTCTGACGAACTGCAAGCACTTGTGCCCCCTCGACGTAAATACCCCCGACAAACCCGACAAGCAGCAAAATCCCACCCCTTCACAGTTGAGATCCCTAGATGTAAGATAGCCTTCTGCTCCAGTAGTTTTTTCCCCAGAACTGCTGGACTTTGTAATTCTCTTCTGAGTTCCTGTTTTCCTAACTGTACTGACATGCAAAAGTTCAAGTGTAACGTGAACCGACATCTTGTTGCCCAACTCCCCAAATAGTACCCCTGTAGCCTCTGTCCCTGGTAGTAGCTCCCCACAGCAAGTGGCAATGTGCCTTGTTTTGGATAGAATTGAAATTAAAAAATATATATATATTCAACCGCTATCTCATACCGTCCGACCCAGATATCTTTTAAAGATTCTAACAATCCCTAAAAATCCAATTGTTAGAATACCTCTGCAACTTATTTTACTGGATATATTTGCTAGGTTGTTTGTGAAATTGTTTTCTTAGTATAAAAAGAAAACTTGATTTTCAATTGTTTATAAAACTTTACTTACTAGAAAAGTGTGGAAAATAAGTTTTTTTCTCAGATTCACTCTTCAAGCTACTATTTGATCAATATTTAATTTTATTAGGAAACAGAGGGCAACTTTAATTATATATATTCTTTTTTATATCTGTTATTTGCCTCTCGTAAACGCTTGATCTTCCAAATATTGTATCTAAGTATTTTTTTTTAGATTTTTATTTGTCAAATTGCGCCTACACCGACTGATATGTTTATATCTTTCGGAGAATATGTCGGTTTTAACATTTTTTTTTATTTCTCATATGGTGTTATTTTTTCTTTCACTTAATTATTTTGTTTTTCCTCATATTAATGGCATACTTTGCAAACTATTGCTTTTATCATTATTGTTTTTTTTTCATATATATCACTTAAGTTGATTTTTAAAAACACGAATATTCACTGTAGAAAAATAGATAGGAAAATAATTGTGATTTTTTAGAACAGTAATATCCACACAGGAAATAGAAATACGGTTTACACACTTTTGTGGAAATTTCCTTATCTGTTTGGTTAAGCTAACTCAGAAATTCCAGGTTTCGATTCTGTCTCGTTGTATACAATTGTTTGAATCTCTCTCTTGCACTTGGTTCACCATGTATATTTGCTATGTAGTTTTTGAAATTTTTTTATGAATACAGTTGCTCCTATAACAACTGTAATGAATGATACACATCTTAAGATTCCAGTTTCTGTTCATGTCATACATAAGAACTTCCTATTTCATTATCTTTTCATGTCATACATAAGAACTTCCTATTTCGTTATTTTTTCATGTCATACATAAGAACTTCCTATTTCGTAATTTTTTCATGTCATACATAAGAACTTCCTATTTCGTAATTTTTTCATGTCATACATAAGAACTTCCTATTTCGTAATTTTTTCATGTCATACATAAGAACTTCCTATTTCGTTATCTTTTCATGTCGTACATAAGATCTTGGTATTTCGCTATTTTTTCATGGCATACATGAGAACTTCCTATTTCGTTATTTTTTCATGTCATACATAAGAACTTTCTATTTCGTTATTTTTTCATGTCATACATAAGAAATTCCTATTTCGTTATCTTTTTTCTTTTCAACTCTGTTTAACACAGCATCATTGGGGACACTAACTTCTACTAAGGTTGCTTCTTTCTGTTCCTTGTGTCATATCACTGTGTCAGATTTTATGGATCCGTTTTCTAGATACATGGTTGTAGGAATTGAATAGTCATAGTGCGTTTTACATAATATTTCCGACTATTTATTCTGGTATAAGTTCCTAGGATTTACTGCTGCATTCAGCTTTTTGCAGATCATCCAGTAAAGATATTTACACACTCCATTGGCTTGCGTTTTGTAATAGCCTTGTCATAGCAAAACGTTACTGCCAAGTAATACTCCACAAGTTACAGAATTTTAATGGCCTTTTTTCTGTTTTACTTATATATTCTGCCATTTTTCTCCGTGCATAAACATCACAATCTGAGAGATTTTATGAAGGCATTATTTTCATGCCTTCAAATACATTCGGTGACTTTATAATATCAGCAGTATTGTGGTGTTTGAGAATTTTATGCCGGGTTTCTAAGTCGTGACAGACGGTTTTGGATGAATCATACTTTTTAAATAATATACTCAGCCATTTTCTTTAATAGCAATGGCAGTTCAATTAGGGTATATCAATTTTCATTCATTGACCGGTACCCTTTAAAGTAGATATCGTCTGTCGATATTGAGTTACGTGATACCATGTGAAGTACTTAAAGTTAAGTGAGTTCTGGTGTGGTATCTTTTGAAAGAGAGACAATAAGGTTTATCATTCTGGAAATCTGTTCCATGGAGAAATATGTCAAGTAGTTGAAGTTAAGTGAGTTCTGGTGTGGTATCTTTGGAAAGAGGGATAATAACGTTTATCACGCTGGAAATCTGTTCCATGGAGAAATATGTCAAGTAGTTGAAGTTAAGTGAGTTCTGATGTGGTATCTTTTGAAAGAGAGACAATAAGGTTTATCATGCTGGAAATCTGTTCCATGGAGAAATATGAGGAATGTTTTACTTGAAGTCTTTTCTTTTTGCTATTTCCATCGGTATTTGCCCTCCCAACTCAATTAAATTTCTTTTAAATTCTCGTTTGTCTCTTTGTCCACAGTCACCCTTCGGCTCATCAAAAGCTTTTAACTCTATTACAACTTTTACCTCTTTTTTGTGAAATAATTAAATATCTGTGACACGATCAAAAGGAAATTCTTGGCCATTGTCCATTATACATTTTCTTTTTGTGAGGGAGAAGCTTAAATTTGAGAATCGAATGAATTATTTTTCTTCCTTCACAATTTCTTATACATTTAGTAACTGAAGCAGACAAAATAATGTTTTTTATCTCTACTTCATATGATTATAGTTTCTTTTTCCAGCTTAGTTTTGTAACATCACTAGAAGGTGCACTGTCGCTTTCGTCAGTGCTTTTTGTTAGTGCTTAAAACTTGGAGTATCTTCATATCAGATGTGCTAGGTGTATCAGAATTTTTGTAGATTTTTTGAGACCGCTAACACGAAACTGTGAATAAAATATTAAAAAACTCGTAATTTCTCTTTTAAAAGTGAGTTGTCTATTTTCTTTATGGATTATACTTCCAAAATAAACTATTAAAATTGTATAAAAAGTAATAGAAATATTATTTTTTATTTAAAAAAAACAGTAATGAAATTAATTTGAATTTGTTATGCGCTTTCCAATAAACTGAATATAATATTTTAGACAAACGTTTTCTTTTTAATTCCTTCACCCTCCCATTTTGAAATGTCTATTAAAAAGTAAATAATTAATTTACTCACCAAAATTTTATATATCACAAATTGAAGAGAAAAGATCAATAAATAATATATTCAAATTTAAAACAAAAGAAAAAAGTGTTTTTTTAGAAAATGTTCTTGTAAAATCCGAAGTTTAAAACCTTTTTTTAAACACGTTGTTTTTTTTTTTTGTTTCCTTTTAATGAAACCTTGAGCCTTGCTCCTTTAATTGAAAAAAAAATTATGGCTTGAATTACATTTTTGAGTAGTTATAAGCTTGGAAAACAGGGGGGGGGTCGAATTAATTCACGACCCCCCCCCATTTTGAAATGTCTATTAAAAAGTAAATAATTAATTTAATCGCCAAAGTTCTATCAATCACATATTGAAGATAAAAGATCAATAAATAATACATTCAATTTTAAAACAAAAAAAGAAGTGTTTTTTTAAGAAATTTACGTCCGAAGTTTAAAACTTTTTTAATCCCGTTGTTTTTTCTTTGTTTTTTTTAATGAAACCTTGGTCCATGCTTCTTCAATTGAAAAAAAATTCGGGTTTGACTTACATTTTTCGAGTAGTCATAACCTTGAAAAGACAAGGGGTCAAACTATTCAATATTTTTACGAAATTTTTGGCACACACCTACAGATGTGCAGACAAACCCGTGTATAGGTTGGTATCTAGTAGGCATTCAACTTCTCTTTATTTTTCCCATTCTGAGTTCTCATATATTTATCTTTTTGTGAAGAATTATCCAATTTGAGAATCAAATACAATAGTTTTCTTTCCTCACGATTTCTTGTAACTTGAGTAAGCGAAGCAAACAAAATATTTTATTTCTAACAGATTACTTTATTAGATTGTATAGGTTCTCCATCTTTTCTCCAGTATGAATTCTCATATGCTTTTTTTTGTGAGGAAGACGCTCCAATTTGAGAATCAAATATATTTTTCTTTCTTCGCGATTTTTTGTACCTTGAGTAATAAATAAAATAGTTTTGTTTTCTCTAACAGATGACTTTATTAGATTGTAGTGAAATATCCAACTTAGTGTTTCTACTAGTAGTAATATAACTAGAAGGTGCATCCTTGTTGTCCACAGATGACTCAGTGCATAAGCATTGGACATTGATGCATGAAGATTGTTTTGCCATCCTTGACATCTTTCCTTAGGTTTGGAATGCTTCATTTTCATTTCGCTTTTTCCGTCGTTATTTGTCTTCGCTGTTCAATTGAATTTGTGTAAATTTGCTTGTGTCTCTTTGACCAAAATCAACTTTCGTCTCATCAAAAGCTTTTAACTCTTTTGTGAGATATTTATCTATCTGTGACAAAAGACGAAAAGTAACTTCTTTGCCATTCTCTCTTATACTTTTCTTTTTGTGTGGATAAAGCTCGAATTTGAGAATCGAATACATTTTTTTTCTTCACGATTTTTTGAACGTTTAATAAGCGAAGCAGACAAAAGAATATTTGTATCCAGAACTACTTTAGTATATTATAGTGTATTCTGTGGTGGTCTTTGTTTAGTTTTGCCGAATTTCAGTCTCATCTCGTGTACTATCCAGCTTAATGTTGTTACTAGAAGTAACATCACTAAAAAAGGCACCGTTTCAGTTACAATATTTTTTATATATATAATGGGGTAAACAGTTGGGCGATTCTATTCATAGACGATGCTGCTAGGAACTGACGAATCAGATTAATTCACGTTTTGCTACCAACCAAACAAAAACCAGAATTTCTCGATAAATATTAAATCTTTTCTGTAGCAATTTCGCATGTTTTTTCCGTCTCGACACGGTAAGAATCTTTTGCTCTGTGGAACTGTCTACTGCAAACCAGTCACTTCTCAGGACTTGTGTGGAACACAGCACCATCGGAAACTGTTCTGTCTACTGCAAACCAGTCACCTCTCAGGACTTGTTTAGAACAACAAACCATCGGAAATTGTTCTGAAACGGAACATGGCTTACACTTCTAGAATTGCTTTTCCCAGGTAACCCAAAACATAGCCATGAACTATTTCTGTTTCGAATGTCTGAATTTCTTTCTATTTTAGTTTGAATGTTTGTTAGTTTTTCAAACTTAAAGTATCCTCATATCAGATATTCTGATAACCCCTGTATAGGTTGGTCTCTAGTAATGGTTCAATTTCTTTCTCTTTTCCCCAGTGTGGGTTCTCATATGCCTCACTAATGTTGATTTTTGAGAGCTAGAATATCCACATACTTGACAAAAATGTGGCTTTTCCTCGGTGTGAGTTCTCATATGTGTTATTAAGTTTGATTTTTTAGAACAAGAATATCCACACACATCACAAGAATGTGGTTTTTCCCCAGAGTGAGTTCTCATATGTCTCACTAAAGTTGATTTGTCAGAACTAGAATATCCACATGCATTACAAAAATATGGCTTTTCCCCAGTGTGAGTTCTTATATGTACACGTAAGTGTGACTTTTGAGAACAAGTATATTCACATGCGTCACAAAAATATGGCCTTTCCCCAGTGTGAGTTCTCATATGTACAAGTAAGTGTGCTTTTTGAGAAAAAGAATGCCCACAAACTTCACAAGAATGTGGCTTTTCCCCAGTGTGAGTTCTTATATGTATCACTAACTTTGATTTTTCAGAACAAGAATATTCACACACTTCACAAGTATGTGACTTTTTCCCAGTGTGAGTTCTCATATTTGTCACTAACTTGTATGAAAACAAGAATATCCATGCACTTCACTCCTGTGTGAGTATCTTTATGTTTTAGTTAATCGTATCTGACAAAGCAATTATATCCACACACATCACATGCCCTTTGATAATTTTATTTTCTTATCAAATTATTTAAGCTGAGGATGAAGCAGCTTACACGATGACAAATATTTACTAGCAGTCTTATGTATTCCAACTGATAGCCAGTTATAATGCTACTTAATAAAATCATATACCATTTAGAAATTGTTATATTTATACGAATACTTTTCTACAAGATATTTTGAGTGTTATATTTTCCAGTACTTCAGAAATATTGTCGTTTATATATTATATTTTAATATAAAAAAAAATATTCAAGTAGTGTTATATTCTCATCTTAGTTTCCCATGATTCCTTCTAATGTTCCAAATAACGTAATAACAGTTTAGAGCTTCATGTTTATAAATCATGACAGTGCATTACATTTACAGGATATGGTTCAATCAGGAACACCTGCAAAATAATGAAATTAAATATTCTTATAATTTGCATTGGCATATAAGTATTCTGTTTGTTTATTTTTGTCAATATTATTGGAGTGAATCACAATTACTAAAAATCATATGAAACATATTTAAAAACTTTCAACTTGACCAATAAATGTGTTGCTTTAGGTATAATATAGTTTAATTTATATCTAACGCTTTTAATTGATTTTTTTAATAGAATTATCTACAACTCATATTTAGGTGAAATGCACTTTCATATAATTGAAATAATTCCCAAAATTTATCACAAAACAAAAGCAAATGATATCTAACGTTTTTTATGATGTTCATCGTAGTGAGGATATATATATATATATATATATATATATATATATATATATATATTGCACTATTGTATATATATATAAATTTATATATATTTATTTACTATAACAATTATTAAATACCTTCAGACAATAGTGTTTCATTATTTTAGGAATCATCACTGCAGGCTGTCACGATTAACACTGGCCAATAGATTCAAACCTGGCAAAGCCCTAAACAACTCGGCCACTGTTAACTGCGAGAAATACTGTTGAAATTTAAACATTTATTGAAAAATATGTAACGTCTTTCAGAGTGATATAATAATTAGATGGTGATCTGTACATAAGAGCTATATTGGCTGAAAGTACTCAACGATAAGAAACGAATTTCCTAAAATTTTTTTATTTTTTTTTTTTTATTACATTTTCACCCCAAACAAGGCACACTGCCACTTTGGTGTAGGGGGCTACTATCAGGGGCAACAACTACTGGGGTACTATGTAGGGATTTGGGCAGCAAGGTGTCGGTTCACGTTACACTTGAACTTCTGCACGTCAGTACTGTTGGGGACGCAGGGACCTGGAATGGAATTCCAGAGTCTTGCGGTTCTGGGGAAGAAACTATTGGAGTAAAAAGATCTTTTACATCTAGGGACCTCTACAGTGTGGGGGTGGGATCTAGTAGCCTGCTGACATAATTGATATATATGTGTATACTATACTGCAGTATATATATATATATATATATATATATATATATATATATATATATATATATATATGTATATATATGTATCTTAATGTATTCTATGAGAATAAATTGCAATAAGTCCATTAAACAAGTATATTAATTATTATTCATCTAAAGTTTCAAACACATGCATCTGCTACTAGTCTCTCGCTCCTTGACAAGCTTCAAAAGAGAGTCGCAAACCTGATAGACCCTGAACTGGCATCTAAGCTTCAGCCTCTGTCACATCGACGAAATGTTGCATCCCTCTGCCTTTTCTACAAGTATTTTAGTGGTGAATGCTCTGACGAACTGCAACCACTTGTGCCTCCACGACGTGAGCACCCTCGACAAACCAGACAGGCTGCTAAATCCCACCCCCACACTGTAGAGATCCCTAGATGTAAAATATCTTTTTACTCCAGTAGTTTCTTCCCCAGAAGCGCTAAACTCTGGAATTCCATTGGGCAATAACTAGATGATTGGGATTTCGCAGATTAAATCTGTTTCATTCATAAACCCTAATTCAATAGTATGAAATTATTCAACTGCCAGTGAAGCTCAAGTTGTTATGGGTAGATATCAGAGCTTTGAAAAGTTGCGAGAAGTGTTGCTATAATATTGCAAAACAATTTTATTGACACTCTAATCATTTTAAAACAATTTTATCGACACTCTAATCATTTGAAAACAATTTTATTGACACTCTAATCATTTGAAAACAATTTTATTGACACTCTAATCATTTGAAAACAATTTTATTGACACTCTAATCATTTGAAAACAATTTTATTGACACTCTAATCATTTGAAAACAATTTTATTGACACTCTAATCATTTGAAAACAATTTTATTTATACTCTAATCATTTGAAAACAATTTTATTGACACTCTAATCATTTGAAAACAATTTTATTGACACTCTAATCATTTGAAAACAATTTTATTGACACTCTAATCATTTGAAAACAATTTTATTGACACTCTAATCATTTGAAAACAAACACTGACGAACATATTGTGATTAATTATTCTTTTTGCTGTTTTAGAGAACACTTTAGTCAGCCATTATATTATGTTATGCCACTGAGAATTGTATGTGTTTCACATATCATGTCTTAATGAAAATGCTGAAATATTTTGGAATTACATTTGTGATAACAGTTATTAGGTTTTTAAAGAGTTACTTTTTAAAGATACTCGAAATTTTTATCAGATGTAGACAAATGTAAAATTATTGATCGGAATTGTGTACATATTTTCTAAGACCTATGTTATTTATTTTCATATATTCTTGCATATCTGCTCCTGTTTACAATTGTTTGCAATCTGCTTTATTTTGTAATGCAAATTAACCATTGATGAATGAACCCAAACTAAAACCGTGTATGAATTTTAAACTTCAAAGAATGAAATGTATGAATTTTAAACTTTAAAAGATGAAAGAGCGTCCAGTTATGGAGTTGGAAGTTTTGACAACAGTGTGTCGAATTTATGCGACAAATTGTTAGTTTAACTTTAGTTAAAAATATTTCTTTGAGGATTTCTAAGAAGCAAACATTTTAATAAACATATTTATAAAGGAACTAAAATGTTATTTTCCAGTGAAAGACACCATATTCAACAAAAAATGTGTTGACTTAGATTTTCAGATATGCTAAATACACAGGCAACATATTTTCGCAATTCAATGTTTGTTATCTGAAGCTGTAAGTATCAGTCCTTATGCAACTGTACCAAAACGAATTATAATTAAAGATCATAAAACTAATTATATACGGGCTGTTCTACAAAAGTTAAGGATTTTAGAACTTAAAAAGAGGTGGTTCTAAACAAACTATACGTTTATAAACAAATACCAAATAAAAATTGATCACTAAAATTGCACATCCTCTCACACATACACAATATTCTACTGTTATACAAAAAATTAAATGAAAAATAAAAACATTTTGGTAAATTTTTACTAACAAATCAATCGTAGTTTACTCCATTAGAAAAATCAAAATCTATTATCTCTTGGCTATAACATTTCAACAGCACTTAAAATATTAGTACTGAAGGAATTTAAAAAAAATTAAAGTTTTAGAGCAAGGGATCTAGTTCCTATATAAATTTAACATGGGCAGTTATCAGTCGATATGTAATTCGCTGCAATTGGTAGGGGGTGGGGGGTCATATATATTTTGGCTTTCTTACGTTTTTGTAAGCCGGGATAACAAACCATGTGCTGTAAACTATTCTGTACTTTTTCCTAACAATTTAATAATTAATTGTTGGCTTTCTTAAATGTTAATATTCAAATTCATATTTGATATATTTTTTTAAGTGCCATCACATTTAGTTTGAGTTTATATTATATTTATATTTTTGTTGTTTTATTTAAAAATCAGAGTTGGTCATTTTTTTCTTAAATTCGATTTTAAATTCGGAAGGGGGAAATTTTCATGCATTCTATTTTTTGTAGTTTTAAATTAAAACACCTCCTTTTATTAATAATAATGTTATTATTTAGAAAGCTATTCTTATCATGATAAAGGAAATCCTTGCTGACTAATTTGTATTTACACCTAACAATTTACTAAATACATGGGGCATTTTTATAGCTTATTTATTTAGAAAAAATGAGTATCGAGTCTATGTTAGAAGAAAAAATGGTTGATACGAAACAGTCAGTTGGGAAGTCCCGATAATCCCTCCCTAATCGAAGATTAAAAAAATACTGTTAGAAAAACACCTAATAAATGTCATGGTTACACTTTTTAGCAAAGTTTTATGCTCAACAATTTTTACGGCATCTTTTGTTTATTAAATTGTTTAGTAAAACTGCAGAATAGTTAGCAACATATTCAATCTGATCTCCATCAAAAACAACGTAAGAAAGCAAAAATTAATGTGAGCCCCCCCCCCCTGTCACTGCCACAACAATTGAAAACTTCGAACGATTACAGGAATAATTAACTGCTGACGGATCATAAAGTGGTTACAAATTTTGTATTAAATTTATACAGGAAAATGAACGCCACTCTAAAATCTTAAATATGTATTAGTATTTTGTCATTGTTTTAGCGAACATTTTATAGGATGTTGAAACGTAATAGCCAAAATGCAGTTATTGTTTTTTTCTTTTGTTTTTTAGGAGAAAATAACGCTGGTTTAGATTGTAAATATTTATCAATATTTTTTCTACTTACATTTACGTGGTGATGGCCAATAAATAGGTGTTGGTATTATGTAAACTTTATCGAATAAATGATCTTTATTAAAAAAATCTAAAAAGTCAAATGGAATTCTACAGCGACATAAGAGGAAAGGGGAAAAAATGATTTTTTATTTGAATATCAAAACAATCAAATACCGAAAAAAAAAACCCAGTGTTTGTGTTCAGTTGTCTAATAATTCAACCAACTTCGAATTAAATTTTTTTGTTTACGCAAAATGTAAACATTTCCCAAGAAATAACACAAGTTTTAATTAAATATTTGCACATTTTTAACAAAAATCAAAATGTCATGTTGTATAATATATTTTTAAGATAATTCTTTAATCGGCGATTCATGTTTTATGTATTTTTATAAAAATGTTTTATTGGATTGACACTAAAATGAACTAATTTTAATGTTTAAGATTGATTTAAAAGTTTTTGAATGAAAAAAGAAAAAAAAACCTTACCTTTATTCCAGGAATTCAATAAAACGGGATGAATTCGTTTTTTTTTTTCTTTTGTGTTCAAAACAAAAGAAATGTTTTGTAAGTTATGATTTCTTTAGTAAATTGATACAACTTTTGGTTTGTGTGTCCAATTCATTAAGAAATAAAATATATGAAAATATAAAAGAATCACAATTAAAAGATGAAAAACGCGATTTAAACGTGAAAATATTTAAAGAGAAAATCAACTGCTAAAGAAGAATTAATTTAGTTCACCGTAACACGGTGTTATCATTATTTCGTTCCTTGTGTAAAAACAGTAGTTCATTAGTTAATTGTGTTTAATTACCTTTCTGTCATGTTTAGATTACATTTGTCAATGTTTAAAACTTGTTAGAATTTTTTATTAATTTTCTGTTTTGCGTGTTCAATTCATTAAAAATATATGAAAAAATATATATAAAAATCAAGTTCACTTTTTAAGATTGAACATTTCATTATTATTTAGATTAGTCGAACCACAAGATTATTACATACAATCCAACATCCAAGATGAGAACAGTAGTCCGAATAATCCAAATAATTTTCTTATAAAAATTACAAAACTGAATATTTCACATAAACAACTGAAATTAAAAGAAGGAATTGTAAAAACGGTGAAATCGACCAACTTACAAAACTATATTTTCATCAAGAAATTAAACTATAACCACATGATTAGGGTTTGTATTACTGTACACATAGATTCGAAAAAGTTGTCAAAAAACAAATATATAACAAATAAATGTTATCAAAGGCAAGATAAGTTACTTTTCTACCAAGCTGGATACATTTTTTTTTTTTTTTTTTTGGATTCAATGTAACATGTTTATTCAGCTCGAAAAACATGCAGTGTTTAGCATTGGAAAATTCAAAATGGCGCCCGCGCCCGACCCTCTCTTTAACATGGTAAGTTTGGGATAAGGTGTTATAAATAATAAACTAGACAAAATACTATTAAAAAACACTGAATATATGTCAACTTATGTCACAGTAACATATAATGAGGGAATTTCTAACAGTATTTTGTCTAGTTTATTATTTATAACATCTTTTCCCACACTTACCGTGTTAAAGAGAGAATAAGACGCCATCTTGAATGTTCCAATACATCGGTAAACACTGTATGGTTTTCGAGCTGAATAAGCATGTTACATTGAATAAAAACACGAAAAATATATCCAGTTTGGTAGAAAAGTAACTTATCTTGCCTTTGATAACATTTATTTGTTATATATTTGTTTTTTGATAACTTTTTCGAATCTATGTGTACAGTAATACAACCCCCATGATTACATTATGAAACTTTACATTTATTTGTTATCAAACCAGTTATAAGGTAAATAAAAGAGCGTTTGAGCAAGTTACACGTCGAGCAATAAATTGTAAAGTATTGATTTGTGTCATTTTCTATTCTCGACCATATTCACATCCGGGAGCCGGTGCGGTGCATCATTTTACAACATTAAACTACTTCTCTATCAAAGAAGGCGTTAATGCATGGGAGGAGGAGGGCACAGACAGCCCATGACAAATAAAGGTCTTTTAAACTAGCTACAATGATGATAACGCAAAACATGGCTGAAATGAGCAAACAAATTAAAAACAGGTACTACACTTTCATTATTGTTTGTTTAATGCTGATTTTATGTAGAACAGGCAAAGTAATAAGCAGGTTTAAGTCTGGAATAATGAGTGAAGGTCATCGTAAGTTTAACCGAATCGAGTTTTATAACAATAAATTGCAAGTCCCATTACGTAATCATGACGTCATAGTTTAATTTCTTGGACCAAATCTATTTTTGTCATTTGACTGACTTCACTGTTTGTGCAATTCCTTCCTCTTATTGGATTTGTTTATGTGAAATATTTAGTTTTACAATTTTTAATATGAACATTATTTGGATTATTATTCGGAATACTGTTCTCATTTTGGACGTTAGGAATAATTCGACTAATCCAAATAATAATAATTTATCTAAAAAAATAAACCTGATTTTAAAAGCTTCATATTTTTTTAATGAATTTAATACGAAATATAAATTTACAATAGAAATACCCCAAAAGGTTTAAGAATTGACAAATATAATCTAAACTTTATAGGAAAACAATTCGGACATTTTTACACAAGGAACAAAATAATGATTTCACCGTGTTACGATGACCTGGAGTTCTTTGTTCTTAAGCAGTTGATTTTCTCTTTAAATAATTTCACGTTTAAATCGTGTGTTTCATCTTTTCATTTTGATTCTTTTATATTTTCATATATTTTATTTCTTTATGAATTGGACACACAAGCCAAAAGTTGTATCAATTTACTAAAGAAATCAGAACAAACAAAGTTTCTGTTTTGAACACAATAGAAAAAAAAACGACAATTTTCTCGTATTTAATTCCCTGAATAAAAGGTAAGTTTCTTTTTTTTTTTTATATCATTTAACAACTTACAAATACTTTTAAATATTAAACTAATTTATTTTTTATTGCAATCCAATATAAAAGGTAAGTTATTTTTACGACTTTAAAACATCCGTTTGAATAACTTTTAGAAATAATCTGAAACAGAAAAGCAGTTTATTTTTTGCACCTCAGAATTTTTTTTTTTTTTAATGAATACGAAATATAAATTTACGATAGAAATACCCCAAAAAGTTTAAGAATTCACAAATATAATCTAAACTTTATAGGAAAACAATTCGGACATTTTTACACAAAATCTTAAAAATTTAAAATGGTTTATTTTTTTGCAATCCAATAAAAATATTGATTCCGCCATGCTTTATAACAAACTTGAATGAAAATATATGAATCTCCGATACTTGTACAGTTTAATCATTCATTAAAATATTGAAAAGAAGGTTATATTGTACGTATCCGTTTTGGACTGAAGATCTCCGAAAAAAAATTTCACTTAATTTGATCGAGTAGTTTTTTTTTTAATTTTTTTTACAGCGGAAAAACACGTTTATTATGAGAGCGCGTTGAAGTCAGCCATTGTGAAATTTATTGAACACGCCACGGGGAGATAACTCTAGTTAAAGCACTGACATCCCCCACCCCATTTTTATTACTAGCTTTTCTTCCTAAACATCGAACCGTTTAGTCGGTATCATAACAAATTAGTTTTTCCCTGTAAAAAAAAAAAAATAAATAAAAACACTGCTTGATGAAATTAAGTTAATTTTTTATTTATTTATTTGTTTTATTTCTTTATTTTTTTTTTTTTTCTTTTTTTTTTTTTTTGAGAACTTCGTTCCATAACAGATCCATACAATTTAAACATTTTTCGATATTTTCATTTTTTAATGTCTTGGTTAAACTGTACAAGTACTGAATCTCCGATTCAAAAATAAAAAAAAATCTTCCGGTAAATATAAAGAATTACTCCCCCCTCGAAAATTCATTTAAAATTACCACTCATATAGGTTTTCGGGGTCACTGAAAACGAAATTAATGTTTAAAATGATGGCAAACGAGTAGATTACAAGATATAAAGAAATGTTAGTTTTAAAAAAAAGTCGGTGATCACTTTCCTATATTAATTTAACGTAAATTTTATTTTCAGGGGTGTGTGTGGGGGGGGGGGGGGGGCGGGGGAAGACTTTCTTTCCACCCTCGGAAAATCCTTTAAAATTACCATTAACTTTTTAAATTCCAGGAAACAAGTAGTTTCCAAGATATGAAGAAATGCAGTCACTTTATGATCACCGTTTGTTTTGTTTTTTTTAACGGAGTAGGAGACTGCCGGTTTGTTTTTCGTTCTTTTTTTATATACATTTGGCAGGAGGCGGTTGAAGGGCGGGGGGGTGTTGTGGCTCTGCCGCCTCTCACCAAATGCAAACAGAATTTTTGTAAAATATTAAACAGTTCTTCTGCTTGGTTAATGTCGGCGTGTTACTTACGTTAAAACGGTTAATTAAACTGCATAGAGTAATTCTTCGTATTGACCAATACTCCTTTAAAATATAGTATTTAATCTGACTATTAGATCTTTTTGTCAAAAATGTGTTTATTTAAGTAAAACTTACGTGATTTCTAGTAAAATAATAATGTTTACCATAAACAAAATAATTTAAGTCAAAGTTGGTTTAAACTGTATTTTCGATATTTAATTTTTTTTTTATAATTTTTAAAAACGGTTTCCAATCTATCGTTTTCCATTTTTTTTTTAATTTTTAAAAACATTTTTCAATCTATTTCCATGTGAATTGTAATGTTTTATTGGTGATAGTGCACTTACTGATCCGCCCTATTTTTTTTAGATCGTATTTCCAAGTTTAATGAAAGTTTTATGATGTGTTTTTTTATTCAATTCTAAGGTTAAAGTATAAAATAGGTACAAAACACCCTCCCCTCCCCATGCTAAGAATGGCATTTTAAATAATAACGTTATTATTTCAGCACGGATCAATAAGTGCACTGGTACCATTTTATTCAATATTTAAGGTTATAGAATAGGCAACACTTTCTTTAATAAAGTTTACATAAAAATGAGCACCCATTTATTGACAATCATAAATTAACTAAAATTTAATGTAAAAAAAAATTGGTAAATGTTTACAATCGAAGCCACCATAGTTTTAATCCTAAAAAAAATGAAAATCTACTTTTTGTTCGCAATTGCGTCTGAAAAGCCATAAAAAATATCACGACAAATAGAATAAAAAACAGATTATAAATATTTAAGACTTTGTTATATAAATTTAACATGAATTAAGCACCTACTTCCTGCTCACATTTCAATCAACTAGACATGTACTCGTTCGCAGTTTCAAATTTTTGTGGCGGTGAAAGGGAGAGGGAAATCCTTGTATCGATTTTTGTTTTTGATTTTACGAAGGTAGGATTAAAACCTACATGTTTTAAGCTATACTGTACTTCCACCTAAAAATTTATTTGTCAGAAAAAGTGATGCACGACATTTATCTGCGACTGTCTGGAAGAGCTTAAGCAAAGAAAATGTTTGTTGGAATGTTGATTCTTTTTATGCTTGAGGTAGCCATTACGTCCGACTCATTTGATTGGATAATTTGGATATAAAAAGTCACATGATCAGACTCGCTTCCCTAGCCCACTCAGATATCCCTGCTTGTCTCGCTTCCCTAGCCCACTCAGATAGCCATGCTAGTCTCACTTCTTATCCCACTCAGTTGAAAAACACCACATAATTAAAAAACTGGAATCTTATCAGCATTCAGATTACATTGTAGGTTCCATCATTTTCATTCCTGTTTTCTAGAACTCAACTGCCGCCATCTAGGCTGCCGGCCTTATAGTCTCATTGATATGCAAATCACATTAAACCGCATTCCCCTGATACCTAAAGTTCACCTCATAAACCTATAACCAGGCTAGTTTCGCCTCCTAGCCATTAAAATATCCCTGCTAGTCCCACTTCCTCGCCCACTCAGATATTCCCGTTAATCTCACTTCCTAGCTCACTCAGAAATCCCTGCTAGTCTCGTTTCCTAACTCATTCAGATATCCCTGTTAGTAACGCTTCCAAGCCCATTCAAATATCCCTACTTTTTCTGATTCCAAGTCCACACAAATATCCCTGCTATTCGTGCTTCCTAGCCCACGATACTTGGCTAGACGCAGCTAGATACATGACGACTCCTCCTTAATACGACAAAACTGAATTACATTTCCAAAATTCTTCATTTTAAAACAAATTTAATTACTTCATTTAAGAGCTAAAACTTTTTTCAGCAGATACAAGCAAATTTCTTTTTTAAATTTCTCATTTAAAAACGACGACTTTTTTCATACAAGTTAACTGAATTGCATAGAAAGTTCTTTTAACAGCAACGACTTTTTTCTTCAAATACAACCAAATTTAAAATATGACCGAATTTCAGCATCACACACTCGAATTGCCATTGTAAGTTCTATAGAATATTTAATTTCCAAATTTTGACTTGCATGTGCAAATAACAAATTCTCTATAGTCCGACAAATAATCACAAGTCCGAGCTTCAAATGCATTTTTCACTTCTTAAGAGCATCAATTTTTCCAAAGTCCAGCTTTTGAATATTCATATAAAATCCACAGCATAACAAATTTTCACTTTGACTTTTAAATGTGCATTTTGTTTATTATTACATTTTCACCCCAAACAAGGCACACTGCCACTTTGGTGTAGGGGGCTACTATCAGGGGAAACAACTACTGGGGTACTATGTAGGGATTTGGGCAGCAAGATGTTGGTTCACGTTGCACTTGAACTTCTGCATGTCAGTACAGTTGGGGAAGCAGTGACCTGGAATGGAATTCCAAAGTCTCGCGGTTCTGGGGAAGAAACTTCCGGAGTAGAAAGATCTTTTACATCTAGGGATCTCTACAGTGTGGGGGTGGGATTTTGCAGCTTGTCAGGTCTGTCGAGGGTGTTCACGTCGTGAGGGCACAACTGCTTGCAGTTCATCAGAGCATTCAACATTAAAATACTTGTAGAACAGGCAGAGGGATGCAACGTTTCGTCGATGGGACAAAGGCTGAAGCTTAGATGCCAGTTTAGGGCCTATCAGATTTGCGCCTCTCTTTTGAACCCTGTCAAGGAGCAAGAGACTAGTAGCCGATGCACCAGCCCAAATATGACAGCAATACTCCATACATGGGCGAATGGTTGTCTTATAGAGGTACAGGATACTTTCGGGTGTTAGTAGTTTTCTAGCACGGTAGAGAGAGCCCACCTTCCTTGCAGCGGCCCTGGCAATGCCCTCGATGTAATTGTTTCAACGAATGTTTCCTGTGATTTAACATTGAACCAAATAATCTACTTGTCTGAAAAAGTGATGGACGACATTTATCTGTAAAGAAAATGTTTATGGCAATGTTGATCTTATTATGCTTGAGGTAGCCATTACGTTCGACTCATTCGATTGGATAACTTGGGTATAATAAGTCACATGGTCGGACTGAAGGTGTGGTTAATCATTCCGAAGTTGTGATTAGTGAAAATTAAATGTTTTCTAACATCACCAGACCAATGACGTTATACGTTTTGTGTTACTTACGACACAAGTCGCAACAATCCCTTGTGGCAGACTTAAAATAACTGATGCTCTATAGTGGACAAAATACGACATAATTCTAAAAAACTGGAATCTTATCTGCATTGTAAGTTCTATAGAATATTTAATTTTCAAATTTTGACTTGCATGTGCAAATAAAAATATCTCTATAGTCCGACAAATAATCACAAGTCCGAGATTTGAATGCATATTTCACTTCTCAATAGCATCAATTTTATTCCAAAGTCCAAATTTTGAATACGTATATTAAATTCACAGCATAACACATTTTCACTTTGACTTTTAAATTTGTATTTAACATTCAACAGAATATTTTTAAATACGTTTATTATATTATGACAATAAAAAAATCCAACGAATTTGCACTTTGACTTTTAAATTTGTATTTAACATTTAACCAAATATTTTTTTAAATATGTTTGTTGTATGATGACAATAAAAAATTCCAACGTATTTTTTCTTTGGATTTAAAATATGACTTTTAACATTCAACCGAATAATTTTTTAAATACGTTTGTTGTATGATGACAACAAAAAAATCCAACGAATTTTTACTTTGACTTTTAAATTTGCATTTAACATTCAACTAAATAATTTTTTAAATACGTTTGTTGTATGATGACAATAAAAATATCCAACACATTTTCATTTTTAATTTTAAATGTGCGTTTAATATTCAACTGAATAATTTTTTAAATACGTTTGTTGTATGATGATAATAAAAATATCCAACAAATTTTCATTTTGAATTTTAAATGTGCATTTAACATTCAACCGAATATTTTTTTAAATAAGTTTGTTGTATGATGACAATAAAAAAATCAACAAATTTTCACTTTGAATTTTTAATTGTGTATTAATTTGTTAGATGAAAGTACAGAAAAGTTAACATGAAGACTCTAATTCCCAACAACGTAAAAACCGCATCCTTTGTTTATTAATTTCTTAGATAAAAGTACAGAATAGTTAACATGTAGACTCTGATCTCCCAACAGCGTAACAAACGTTTTGTTTATAAAAAATGATTGTAAAAAGCTGCAATCGATATGCTACTCTTATATCACTATCAGCCGGTCACTGAGGTGTATGACCGACAGACGTGTTATAATAAATGTCGTAAAGTGGTCTCGGGGAGACGTAAAGGTGGGCCAGTCATTAGGGTATTTGTATCAAGAAAAGCATACCTGATATGTTGAATGTGCTGTGTTGCTCCCTTTTCTCCCAGGAAACGTCTTGACCTCTTCACCCTTGGTGACGTTCTGACTGGAATGTACAAAATATGTAATACAAAAACTTTTACAATTAAAAACTGGACAATAGGCTTTTCAAAGCTAACTAACCTAACTAGTATAAAGGGAGGCGGTGCTCTCCCCATTTATGGAGAGACAGAATACGCGTCTTCACTTCATGGTGGTCGTGCAGGAAAGAGACAGAAAGATAGCAAGGGAATTATGGGAAGGGATTTCTTTGTATCTATATACATATCAATATATCTCTCTCTATATATATATCAATATATATATATATTAATATATGTATATCAACATATATATGTATATCAATATATATATGTATATCAATATATATATATATATATCAATATATATATATATATATCAATATATATATATATGTATATCAACATATATATATGTATATCAATATATATATATATGTATATCAATCAATCTCTCTCTCTCTCTCTCTCTATATATATATATATATATATATATATATATATATATATATATGTGTGTGTGTTTCCTATGTTTTCACTATGATGAATATCATAAAATTCTAGGTGTAACTGTTTCTAAAGTATATGTTAAAAAACACCTGTATCGACTCTTTCTGTGTCAAATTATAAAACATGCAATAATTTTCTTCTGTGTATCATATTAAGGTTTGAGTAAACAAGATTTGATAAAAAAACAATATATAAACGATGATACTAAAATATTGAAATTCATTTATTTCTTTTATTTACAGATGTTCCTGTTTGATGATTGTTATAGAAAATTTTTGATATGAACGACAACACATATATGTATGCGAATATGTATATATATCATTATATATTATTACATTTTCATGGATCAGTATGTTTTACTATAGAAAATTATTAATATAAAAGACAACACATATATGTATGCGAATACTACTATTAAAAATAATTATTGGAAATAGTGTAGAAAATCACACACACCTTGAAGATAATATTCACATATGCGGTATATGTGCTTAATGTTCAAACGAATGAAAAGCTATAAACAAGATAATCACAATTCACAGAAAAGTATGCGGTTTTTGAAAAGAAAATATTGTACAATATTCGATTCCATTAAATAGCTTTTCCACAGGTAAAAAAAAATATTGTATTCTTGTGAAGGAGAATATTTTCGAAATAATGCTAAAGTGAAATTCTGTAATATTCATAACAGAATACATAATATTGAACCGGGATAAAGTTTAGTAAAACATGCAAGTACACAGTGAGAAAAGGCCACATTCTTGTGAAGTGTGTGGATATTCTTGTTCTAGAAAATCAGATTTAGTGATACATATGAGAACTCACACTGGCGAAAAACCACATTCTTGTGAAGTGTGTGGGTATTCTTGTTCTCAAAAATATTCTTTAGTGAAACATATGAGAACTCACACTGGGCAAAAGCCACATTCTTGTGAAGTGTGTGGATATTCTTGTTCCAGAAAATCACATTTAGTGACACATATAAGAACTCACACTGGTGAAAAGCCACATTCTTGTGAAGTGTGTGGATATTCTTGTTCTAACAAATCAGCCTTAGTGACACATATGAGAACTCACACAGGGGAAAAAGCACATGCTTGTGAAGTGTGTGGCTATGCTTGTTCTATAAAATCATATTTAGTTGCACATATGAGGACTCACACTGGCGAAAAACCACATTCTTGTGAAGTGTGTGGCTATTCTTGTTCTACAAAATCAAATTTAGTGATACATATGAGAACTCACACTGGCGAAAAACCACATTCTTGTGAAGTGTGTGGATATTGTTGTTCTCAAAAATATTCTTTAGTGACACATATGAGAACTCACACTGGGGAAAAGCCACATTCTTGTGAAGTGTGTGGATATGCTTGTTCTAGAAAATCACATTTAGTGACACATATTAGAACTCACACTGGAGAAAAACCACATGCTTGTGAAGTGTGTGGATATGCTTGTTCTCAAAAATCAAATTTAGTGACACATATGAGAACTCACACTGGAGAAAAAGGACCTAAAAAATGATCTAAAAACGACTGAAAGAAATAAACATTATACCGTTGTGATAGGAGCACCTGGGTTAATAAAAAAGAATCTTCAGAAATACTTAGAAGCAATCCCTGGAAGACCAAGCTGTAACGAAATACAAATAGCAGCCATAAAGGGAACAGCATCTATTCTTAAAAGAGCCCTCGGATATAAATTTAAATCATAACAGAATCAAGTGTTAGCTCCAGGAGGGAGCCCCTTGATCTCTTAATACTTACTGAAGTAAAATAAATAAAAAAAGAGAAAAGCCACATTCTTGTGAGGTTTGTGGATATTCTTGTTCTCAAAAATCACATTTAGTGACACATATGAGAAATCACACTGGCGAGAGATCTTGAATGCCTACTGGAGAGAACTTAAATGCCTACTGGAGAGAACTTGAATGCCTACTAGACACTATCCTCGAGTGTCTAAGGTCTCTCTGTACAGGGGTTTGTCAGAACAATCTTGCATGAGGATGCTTTTTCCATAGAAGTAAACTCTGACCAAATATTCAAAATCACATTTCGTATTCGCAGCCCAAATAAGATCTCCTTACTATGGCCACTCCACAGCTTTTCCGAGGAACGGTGCAAGTTATATTACCTCAAGTAATAGCACGAAGCTGGATACTCCACCAGACTAGATAAGTTCTTGTCCTGGAATCCAGTAAGACCAAGAGACCAACATGAAAGATATACTACAACGTATAAAAATGGTTAATTTGGGAGAGGAAAATTATGTTCTCAATTCTTTACTAACTCAGTGCTTGAGAGATAAAGAACTTAAATGGAGCATTCGAATATCTATGTATCTCATATAGAGTTCAAGTGTTAGCCCCTGGTTGTGGGCCTCTTGATTTCTGAGAACTTCGTCTGAAGTAAAATAAAACAAAAGGGAAAATGTGTTGATATGCTTTTTCTAGAAAATCAGGTTTAGTGACACATATGAGAACTTCTCACTGGAGAAAAACCACATTCTTGTGAAGTGTGTGGATATGCTTGTTCTAGAAAATCAGATTTAGTGACACATATAAGAATACACACCGGGGAAAAAACACATTCTTGTGAAGTGTGTGGATATGCTTGTTCTAGAAAATCAGATTTAGTGACACATATAAGAATTCACACCGGGGAAAAACATTCTTGTGAAGTGTGTGGATATGCTTGTTCTAGAAAATATGATTTAGTGACACATATAAGAATTCACACCGGGGAAAAACCACATTCTTGTGAAGTGTGTGGATATTCTTGCTTTAAAAAATCAATGTTATTTGTGCATATGAGAACTCACAGTACAGGACCGTAAAAATGATCTTAAAATGACATGATCTCGTAAACAAATATACATTATACCGGTTGTGATAGGAGCAACTAGCTTAATAAAAAAAAATCTTCAGAAATACTTAGAAGCAATCCTTGGAAGACCAAGCTGTAACGAAATACAAATAGCAGCCATAAAGGGAGCAGCATCTAATCTTAAAAGAGCCCTCGGATATATATATATATATATATATATATATATATATATATATATATATATATATAACAAATATGAGACTGATGTGTGGATATTCTTCTGAAATATGCAAGTCAGTGAAACATGAGAACTTACACTGAGTAAAAACCATTGTCATCTAAAGTGTATGACTATTTTAGTTCTGCACAATTCACATTTAGTGACACGTATGAGCACTTACACTGGAGACATAATTGGCCAAACATTTTGGACACGATTGTCCTTCAAATAAGACAGAATCTCTGCTACAAAAATTGCTCCAAAATGGCAAAAAATATATCATAAACTTTCATTGCATGCATCTTAAGGAGTGGGCCAACAGATACCAGAAAGGATAGTTTGAAGTAAGTATATTGTGTTACTATTTTTGATCGTACTATTAGTCGTTTTAGTTCACCCCCACCCTGCTATGGCCGGGATTTAATTTGTCACACATGGAGGCACTCACAAGTAAATGAGAACCACAGTTCACTTCCTATTCCTTCGACCTCTTTTGCTCCGGACAGCCATGGGATGAGCACATATTTTCTGCTTCCCTGTAAACGACGGGGCCACCCCCATTTCTGCCAACACTAGTTAGGATTATCTACGTAGTTCACTGTAATCATTTTAATAGTTTACGTAATAATTGCTCTTAATTCTTTTTGTAAAATATAGTAATATATTTGTGTATAGAAATTTAAAAAAAGTATCTCTCATATGTATTAAAATTGTGTCTTGTCGTGTTATGTCTGCCTTAAATATTGAGATGGTGTGACAGCATCAAGACTCCTATCATTTTGATATCATGTTACAAGCTACCGTTTCGAGGAAATTTAATATGAGTGTAGGTCGCTCATGTTATTGGCCGGCCGATAGTGTCACTATGACAAAACAATCTTTACAGCTATGTACATACGGTGCTATAAAACCTGACATGGTGATATGCGGCATTATATATATATATATATATATATATATATATATATATATATATATATATATATATATATATATCGGTATTTTTTCAGGTCAACAAAGGCGAGTAAGCATACCTGATTGGTCCTAGAATTTCAGTTTGGCTTTAAATTTTTGTTGTAAATTCACGTAGTTCATTTGTCAGTTACAAAAGAAGTCGATCATCCCCAGCAAAGTCCTGACGTCTGATCCAAAACAAATAATTTTTTAAAATATTTTGAGATAAGGTTTTATTTTTTGCGTATTCATTTATTTTCTGACTTTTGTCTGAAAATGGGAGACAAGAAAAGATCACAAAAATTAAATTTCAAAGATTATAAATTCCGACCTTGATCGCCCTTCGGGGATAATGGCGCAATGGATAAAGGCAGTAAATTTCTTCGATTCCAAGTCAGCTTTGCCTGAAGATATTCAGTCATACTCAAGAAAGCCAGAGGATTAATGGACAAACAACAGCTATGGAAAGTAGGAATTACTGTGGAATACTTTAGAGAACTTCCGGTCGCGGTTCATCACCTGAAAGAGGATGAGTTGACCAAAACAACAATTACTATGGATTCATTTAGAGAACTTCTGATCGCGCTTCATCACCTGAAAGAGGATGAGTTGACCGAAACAACAATTATGCACATGAAAACAAAAGTGTGTAAAAAATGTATGAAATTTCATGTGAAATGATTAAAAAAAATATAATTTTCTTCGTTTCAATCTATTTTTTTTCATTTGACTTCACTGTTTTGTAAAATTCCTTTCCCTTATTTTACTTATGTAAAATAATCAGTTTATGTAAAATATTCAGTTTATGTAAAATAATCAGTTTATGTAAAAAATATTTTGTAAACATGTTGTAAACACTGTTTTTTTAAATAAAAAATAATATTTCTATTATTTTTTAAACAACATTGATAGTTTATTTTGGAAGTATATTCCATAAAATAAATAAACAACCCACTTTAAAAAGAGAAATTACGAGGTTTTAAATTTTATTCGCAGTTTTCTGTTGGGGGTGTCAAAAATTCCTCCAAATTTCTGATATATGTAGAGATTCTTATAGGATTTTCATCATTACTATATATATATATATATATATATATATATATATATATATATACATATATGCATATATATACATATATATATGCATATATATACATGTATATATATACATGTATATATACATGTATATATACATATATATATATACATATATATATATACATATATATACATATATATACATATATATACATATATATATATATACATACATATATATACATATATATACATACATATACATATATATATATACATATATATACATATATATACATATATATACATATATATACATATATATACATATATATATACATAAGTATATACATAAATATATGCACATATATATACATATATATATACACATATATATATACATATATATACACATATATATACATATATACATACACATATATACATATATATATATACATATATATGCATACATATATATATATATGCATGCATACATATACATATATATTCACATATATATACATATATATATACATATATATATATATATATATATATATATATATATATATATCAGTATGTTTTTCAGGTCAAAGGGGACGAGTGAGCATACCTGAAGGGTTCTAGAATTTCAGTGTGACTTTCAATTTTTGTTGTTTATTCACGTTGTTCATTTGTCAGAGTTACATATTTTTAAGTGACTCGTAAACCACACAAGTCGATCATACCCAGCAAGGTTCTGATTTCTGATAGATTTTTCAGGTCGAGTAATCCAACGACTGCTTTTTGTTAAGTTTGTGATTTGCTGATGATTTCCTTAGCGAAGATTTGTCGGATGAAATTGAATGACATTTTGTTATATGCACATTTGTTTCCATTCAAGGTGAAATCTTTTTCGCAAATTTGTTGGAATATTGCATGGAGTTTTTCTGCTCTGATTTAAAACAAAGGATTATTTTATATTTCGAGATAAGAATTTATATTTTGCGTAATTATTTTTTGCGAATTTTTTTGTCTGAAAATGGGAGACCAGAAAACATCACAAAATTAAATTTAAAAGATTATAAATTCCGAGTTCTATAATTTCAGTGTGACTTTCAATTTTTGTTGTTAATTCACCTAGTTCATTTGTAGAGTTGAGTAGTTTGAAATGACTTGTGCACCAGACAAGTCAATCATCCCCAGTAAGGTTCCGTAGAAGGCCAGAGGAATAGTAGGCCGAAACATGGTAAAAAATCAACTATGGAAAGCAGGAATTACTGTGGATAGAGTTACAAAATTCATAATTCATATCCGGTCGCGCTTAATCACCTGAAAAAGGCCAGAGGATTATTCGGCCGAAACAAACCCTATGCACATGATAACAAAAGTCTGTAAAAAAATAAATTATCTAACTTCATCGGAAATGATTCAAAAGTATATTTTTTTCTTTGTTTAAATCTTTTTTTTTTCATTTGACTGACTTCACTGTTTTTTATAATTCCTTCCTCTTATTTGAGTTGTTTATATAAAATATTCAGTTTATGTGAAATATTCAGTTTATGTAAAAAAAAAATCAGTTTAAGTGAAATGTTTAGATTTGAAATTTTTTATATGAAAATTATTTGAATTCTTTTGACTACTGTTTGAAATGTTGTCAATGCCCTCAAAATAGTGTGAGGGGAGGAGGAAAAATAGAACATAATACATTCTCATTTAAGGGGCAGGTAACTCTTTTGGGAGTTATGTCCCTTTGGTTGCAACATTACATTATTCTTATCTTGGATGTTTACATTAGTTCGACTAATCCAAATAATTATGAAATGTTCAGTCTTAAAAAATAAACCTTTTTTATCTCCATATATTTTATTTATTAATGAATTGGACACACATAAGAGAATTGTAACGTGCATCCAGGAGATAAGCGCCCGCGTGTTTGCATGTTGTGTGGGTACGTGGGAGAGACGGGTGAGGGGAAAAAGACTTACCTCGAGACCAGCTCAGCATTACCGACCAAAAATAGAAAAGAAAGACCAAGATGGCGGCCGCCGTCTTTTGTAAATTATGATGTCTCGCAAAGTCACACGAATTCTCGGAATATGCAAATTTAGCCGGCCTAGAACGACGATAAAAGCGGGTGAGGGAAAAGACGTGAGGAGCGACGATTGAGTTGGCTGGGGAATCGTGTGGCTGTTGCTTCTTGTGCCGTGTGAGGATATTTTACCGTTGTTGGAATCCGTGCAGAACCGGTGTAAAAGGATTATTGAATTGCTGCAACATTTATAACATCTTTTCCTGAACTTACCGTGTTAAAGAGAGAGTCGGGCGCCATCTTGAATTTTTCCTTACACATTTCTGTTACAAGAATTTTTCTTAATAAATCGTAACAAGACATTGACAAATGTAATCTAAACCTGATAGGAAAAAAAGGCAAGATTGGAGATTAGGTGGCAAAATACTCTTGATTTCTATATCACATAAAACGAACGAAACTCTGTTATCACCGTTATGTTACTTTGCCAAGAATATATAAATAATGACATCGGTATTTCGGAAGTTTCCAATTTTAAATAAGCAGAACGGTTTTTTCAAAATTAGACAGGAAAACAAATTTTATTTAAAAAAAAAGAATAAATACTTTATTTATTTTAAACAATATATATACAGAACAATTTTTTTAATTTTAAACTATTTTAAAAGAAAAACATTTTTTTATTTATTTTAAACAATATATATACAGAACTATTTTTTTTTAATTTAAAATATTTTAAAAAGACAAAAACATTTTATTCATTTTAAATAAAACTTTTTAAAATTTTAAACAATAAGAATAGAACTTTTTATAATTAAAAAAAAATAGAAGCCTTTTTTTAATGTTTTACAATATAAATAGAACTTTTATCATTTCAAACGATAGTACTTTTAGCAGATTTGCCGTTGAGTTGTACAAATAACATGTAATCACTAAAAGGGACTTGTTTGGTAGACACCGATAATATCGCTTAATGTAAGCAGAAGTTTTTAGGGAAGGTAATTTGAAGAACACAACACAAAATAACAACAAAAATCTGTTTAACAATTTAAAATATTTATTTGTAACAGAACAGGTCGGACTGCGATAAAGGAAGAAGTCAGTACGGTGTCGTCCCCAGCTTATAGCAGTTATCTCCAGTGGTGGCCGTCGATGCTATTGCAAGATATCCAGAGAAGAGGGGTTTCTTGGCTGAAGATCCGATCCTGACTGACTGACGTTCCCTCAAGACTTTTTATGAAGCAGATGAATCGATGCACTCTCTTAGCTGATAGGTCAGTCAGTGGCGGAAAAACTCAGGGGGAGGCATTGATTCATTAGAGAAGATAGTTCTATGTAACAGCAACATCAACCCCTGCTTAGGCGGAAATCAGAGAGAGAGAGAGAGAGAGAGAGAGAGAGAGAGAGAGAGGAAACAAGAGAAATAGTATAATCACTTTATAATTTTTTTATGTGAAAACATTTTCTTGCTGTTTTTTTTTCTTACTTTTATTTTTGTTTGAAAGAAAATCCAAGCAGAAATTGGACATAGGCATATTATATATGCAGAGTCTTACATAATTTCTTTGGGCAATGTACTCTACGACCACTGCATGTGATGTTTACATAATTGTCTTTGGGTGGAGTACTCACTTAAGGTATATGTGTATTTTGATGATGTGTCTAAGTAAGGGGATGTGAGGCTCGTGTGTTTTTGTGTTCAGAAAGCCTCTTTTTTCTCTGTCAAGAGAGCCAGTTTCTCTTTTACCACTAATATCTAGAGTGAAAAGTTTATAAGTACGTGAAAGCACGTAAAAAAGTAAAGTTAGAGGGGCTTTCACGACGTCCTTTCTGAGAAAAACGTGAGTAGAAAATGAGATATCTTTTGGGACCGATGATCTGATGGTTTGTTCCCTAGTGTGCATCGGTGAGATCTTACTAAAATAAGCTCACAGTCTGTCAACATACACAGCTGAATTGATTGTTGTTAATGTTATCGAGGTCAGTATTTGACCTAACAACGATAGAGGTACTCCATAGACAAATTCGGCTGGAGAGTATCCCAGGTCCTCCTTGATTAATGCACGAAAGCCAAGAAGGACAACTGGTACACATTCGCTCCATCACTGTTGGTCAGGCTAACCCAACACGCTGCTTTCAATTGGCGATGACAGCTTTGTAATAGCTCGTTGTCCGAATATCGCTGGTAAATTGTGAAACAAAGATCAACATGGCGCGTTTCGTAGAGAGAATATTTGTCTGGCTTAGAACACTGTGTTTGTAAGCAGACAGTAATTAGTGTAGATTACAAATCGACGGCTCTCGAGTGAATGTTGGAAGTGTTTCATTGTGAGGTACATTGCGAGGAGTTCATGGCTAAACGTTCTGTAACATTGTTCTGCCAGTTTCAGTTGAGGAAGTGAAGTAGATGGTTGAAAGTCTTGTATAGCCTTCACCTTTTCTGGTAACGAAGATATACTCTCTGGGCTGATAATGTGGCTCATGAAAACTAGTGACGAAGCACCGAAAACACATTTACCAGGGTTAATCCTCACTTGTTATGACGTTAAATGGACTGGTCTCACTTCCTCTGCCAACAAGCATTTTATCAGAAAACTGACCCAATTTCATTTGTATACATGTGTAGTGGAAGATGAGATCTCGTGAGATTCCACGAGACTACACCTTATAAATCCATGGCTGCCATCTTTAATTTCTCTTTCTCTCAGATCCCATCCGAAGGTAAGTTGTATGACCGCACGACACACACACGGGGTCGCTTTCCTCTTTGATTATTACATTCAACTTTTTACTCCCCCTGGTCTCCAGAACACACATTTGGCATGGTGGACGTGGTCGTTTGTTGCCGGCACTCCTACGAAGGGGGACTGGCTTGACTACTTCATCTTCATTGGAGATCTCAGAAGATGTGTCGGAACCATTAGCATCAGCTTTAGGGCGTACAGTCATACCATCAGGCTGGACTTCTTCATCTCCATCAGAGCTCTCAGATGGGGTGCTGGAACTATCGGCGTCAGGGATGGGGTTCACAGTTGTACCATCGCGGGAAATAAGACTGATCCACAGGTCATCGTTGGACGATTAACCATCACTGCTACTCGCCAACAGGTTCGTATTCAGGGCAGGCCGGATATCCTTCACATGGTGTGGAGTACCATTGACTAGCACGGCTTGCTCACTGATAATGCCAGTGATTAGCCCTCTTTTAAAGCTGCTGGTGCATTGATTATTGAAAGGCTTCACCCAAACAGTGTCCCCTAACTCATACGGCCCTCAGGTTTCCTGCTAATAAGGCAGACGGGCGTCAATGTCCTTGATGCGCACTCTATAGCAATGGATCGCATTGGTGGGTGCGCTTGCAGCAGTCATGCCATCCTTTGGAGTAGCATTATATCTATAGACCGCCTCTGTGATCGTGCATTGTTTTCTTGCTGCGATCCTCTTCACACTTCGATGCCGTTGCCACTTGGTACATATGCACATCTGTGCCTGAGCTGGATCCCCCAATCGTCTACAAAATGTCTTAACTCCCCACTGCAGAAGGCCGTGTCAGTGTCTGTGAGGATCTCTCCAGGCGGCCCCCTTCCATAAAATATGGACTCCAATTCATGGTGTCATACAATTTCTGTGGCACCCAAGTGAACCTATCAGCAAGGTTGCAATTTGAAGTGACCAGTACCGTATCCACAGACAGGTTGTACTCTGTAACCAGCTTTTTTACCGTCTCCAACCTCCGTCTGAGCAGCATCTCGTGCTGCAATCGTGCGCACCCTAGTCTTGCCTATCAGTGTGTCTGATATCTAGTGGTACACGCATAGTGAATCTGAGTTCATGTGTAATTTTCTGATTTTCCACTGGAATGCCAGGTTGATACCTTTTATCACGGCATCGAGCTCTGCCAGGTTGATATTAGCAGCGTCACTCGCCGGTCACAACCAGCAAGCGGGCTTAATCGTAGCACCATTCTTCTCTAACAGCACACCGATTACCAGAGAGCTCGCATCCACCCACAAATTCAGTTTGTCTCTCTGCACGCACTAGTCTCCTTTGGCGGGGTCATCATGCGTTACCCTTGCGATGGTCTCTTTCACCACGCAAATAACAGATCGTCAGCTGTTTCATCATCCCAGTCTTTGGTGACTGGGCTTTCCCTACTTTTTATGATGCCTGTTGCCATGCGAGTCCAGTAACACCCTGGTATGTGCCCCACAAGTTTTCCACACAGGAAGAATACTGCTCGACTCATGAAAACATCGGGCACTTCAGGAACTGCAGTTCTTCGCCTCCATTTCAAAGTCCATCGCTCCTGCCGAACGTTCAGGCCCAAGACACGAACGCCATTTACCAAACGTTCTGGATCCTTGCACGTCAAACCAAACTCAGCCAGTTTGGCCCTCACACGTGACGCCGACACAATGTCTTCGTTCACATATATGTCATCAAGGTATGTCGATGTCCCATCTTTTATTGTCTCTTCCTGTGACAACACAGTGTTAATAATGGTCTTCATTATTTGGGGTGCTACGTTCAGCCCAAAGCCTAGTCTGGTAAGGCAGTACCTCCTGAAAGCAAACACTACCGTCTGAAATGCCCACATTATTTCACTGATTCGGACCTGCAAATATGCTTTTCTTAGATCCAGCAGGGACACATTGGAACCCTGCTGGCACCATTCTCGTAACTTGCTAGCACAAACGTCAGCATCTGCCGTGAACGCATCAACATACGTGTTCAGTTCACAATAGTCCATCACTGGCCTCACCTTTGCTTTGTTGTGCTGAGCGACTGCCATCAACGGAATCAGTCCTTTGGGAGGTCCAAGTTTCTCATAGGGGTAGGGAATCAACCAGCCATCCTTGATCCAATCACGAAGTTCCTCTTCATATGCAGGCCTCATTTGGTCGGGCACATGGTACTCTGTTACCTCGTTTCGCAGTTTGACTGGTTCCTGGTTTTCCGACCACTTCCACGCGGCTGTCCAAGCCTTCTGCTGCTGGTAAAACTCGGCAATAAAGTCTGACTGATCAATCTTCAAAGCAGCACACACTGGAACCTTCTCCCTAAACTGTATCGCCCCCGTCTGCGTTATGTGAGCACCACCTAGGGCTCTGATGGCATCATAGCCTAGGAGCAGGTCAAAGCTGAGCGGTTTCTCAAGTACTACCAACGCTTCGATGTTAGCTGAATTTCCAGTGTTAGTGCGAATGTTCACAGTGCCAACCTCGCAACATGTCCGCATTGCTCCATTGAGGATGGTTAATCTAATAGTCTTCTTATTCCAAGTACGACAGAGGCCCGCACTCACTGCGGTGCGAGAGCACACAGTCGAAGAGTATTGAGCACAATGTCTCATTGACATAGACCTGAATGGTCTGAAGCGCCTCGTCTAATTTCTGTTTGGGGAAGACGTCAACGCTGGCACCTTGTCCCCGACCCCGTTTCTCGAACAATCCCGGGCCATATGACCAGTCTTATTACATCGGATTGCAATAAAAATAATATGAATGTAATATTAAAGATTATTTTAAAAAGTTATCGAATTAAAGGTTTTACAAGTGTAAGCAAAAAAGAAGTAAAAAAACTTAACTTTCATTCCAGGAATTCAATAAAAAAAAGAAAAGAAAAATGAATTCGTTGTTGCTTTTGTGTTGTTTGTTAGAATTTTTTTCATTAAATGAAACAGCTATTTTTGTGTATGTCTAATTCATTCAGAAATAAAAGTTATGAAAATATAAACAAATGTGGTTAAATACAATGACCCTACAACTCAATCTTCACTCTTCAATCCTGCAGTCCAATGCACTTCTGACAGCAATTGCTTCTGCCAAACAAAAAAGACACCCTCTCTCCCAAATACAGGCTTTTTATAGGACAAAACCGTCCAAAGTTATTTGCATACTCTTCCCATGATCTCTAGTCTATAAATAGACGCAGTGGCCATTCTCTTCTTATTCTTTCTTCTTTCACTCTCTGAAGCGGGCGTTGCCAGTGGTAAAAGGTTTGCACGATTTTTTTTTTACTACACGCCCCCATGATCATTAAAGATCATTCACATCTCATAATCCCGTGTCCAGATCGGCGCATTGCGTTCTCTTTGCGGTCTCTGCATCTGCACCGGTTCATCTTCATCACTCACTGGCTCAGTACCACCATCCTCATCACCTAAATGGACCACACGCCTTAAATCTAAAACATGTCGTGGCATTCCATTGACACTTAAGTTGTTTGGGGATTGCACTCCTGTTATCACTCCTCTTCCCCACTGCGTTGTGCATCGGGCATTAGGCGGTTTCACCCAAACTTCTTCTCCTATTTGGATTCTGGCTGGTCCTTGATCATTAATTTCCGGTGACATGTCTCTAGGATGCCTCCATTCGTAATTAAAGATTGCTCTATGTGGTACTGTGTCATCTCTTTGCCCGACCTTAGGGGACATGTTGTACCAAAATGTGGCCTCTTCAGGCGATATTCTTCCTCTCTCAGCTATTGCTTTCACGGTCCGATGATGTCGCTCCACAATACCATTTCCTCCAGGTCTGTAGGCTGCCCTGTAATAACTTTTAATCTTCTATTTTTTTAGCATCGTCTGAAAGATTTCTGAGCGAAAAACAGTGCCATTGTCCATTATCACCTCCCTTACTAGACCTCGTTCAAGCATCACCTTTTCTAATTCAGTTGAAACTGCAGATGCGGCTTCTACTCGCAGTTCCTTCCATATCGCCAGTCTACTTGGCCCACAATCAATTATTGATAAGTACGCTCCCCCTCGGTAGTGTGCTATGTCAATAGCTAGTCTCGTCCAGTTCGTTAAAACTCCAATTTCCCCAGGATAATGTATATTTGGGGCAGGATCGATCGATTGACACCGAACACAGTTCTTTACTATCATCTGAATTTCTTCCCGTTTTACATTCGGATCCACTTGCCTCACCAAATATAATGTTCTCTCCACTCCCATGTGATGCATGTCATGCAACTCTTTAATTTCTCCAATTCCAAGACAGCATATCGGCGCCTCCTCTTTCTCAATTAACCACTGTTTTTTTTATCCGTGTTAGCGCATCTGCCTTGTTTCTTTCAGAAGGCACAAACGCTGCTTTTATTTGCAGTTTCAATTCAGATATCAACTCTCTAAGCATCCCTAATCTCCGCTTTATTATCACTTCTCCGGCACCCTTTGTTCGTATTCTGGCACTCTCCTCCACAGTAGAGTTCACCCAACTGAGTACAGTGGCTGAATCAGTTCTTATTACAATATTTGTCAGTCTCCATTTGATAGCTAAATTGACACCCTTTAGAACAGCATCTAATTCAGCTATGTTAATGTGATTAAAGTCATCACTTTTCCTCAGCCAAGTTGCATCTTCCGCCACCACACCGCCAATCTCGACAACCACGCCAGTTGCAATATTGCTTGCATCACACCACACGACTCCTGTGCTCACTTCAGGTATGTGCCAAGCGCCATTAACAGGGTCTTCTTTTTTCACCTCAGCTAGAACCTCCTGCATCACTTTCATGGTTCTGCAATCAACTTTTTCTTCACAATCCATTCCATTTGCTCTTCTTTTCACATAACTGCATGCTAATCGCAGCCATCCAGCAATTGGATAGTGCCCCAATAATTTACCACAGATCGAAAATAGCTCCCGCCTACTAATTTCTCCTCCCATCTCTGGGATCTCGTTGCCTCTCCTGAACATTAGCGCACCCATCTTATTTTTCATAAGCTTAAGGCCCAGTGCCGCTCCTCCGTCCAGGGATTCCGGAGATTTTGCTGCTAACCCAAACCCCTTCAAATGTTCCACAACTTCCTGTGTCGATATTTTCGTTACGTCTACGATTATATCATCAATGTAATAATCAGTGGCCTCTTTCGTCCTACTTCCTTTCTTTAATACTGTTTTTAAAATGGCTGCCATAATCTTTGGTGCGACATTGTCCGAATCCTAATCGTGTTAGGCAATAGGTTTTTCCTTTATAACAGACCAGCTGGTACTGCCATAGTTCCTTTGCCACATGTAGTTGCAGGTAGGCAGACTTAAGGTCCACTATTGCGGTCCCTCCTACCAACTGTCTCCACTTTCGTATCTTTTCATCACATACATCTATTATGTCACTCACTGTATGACACGCCACAAAACGGTTCAACTCACGAAAGTCGAACACTGGCCTAACTTTCCCTTTTGTGGCCTGAAATACTGCCATCAATGGCAACACGCCTTTTCTTTCTCCTTTCCATGGTAACAGAATACCATCCGATATCCATCTTTCCACCTCTTTCTCGAATTCTAATTTCTTATCGCCTTCCAGAGAGTTTTTATAATATTGAACTTTGTTCTGCAATACTGGAGGCTCTCCCTTCCATGCCCATCTTACTGCCCATTTATCTCCATAGAAGTTTGCTTCAAAGTCTTTATCCTCGATTTTGCAAACATTCAGCTGATGGGCAGCCACGGCACATTGTATATCTCCAAACTTCACTTTGGCTTTCTTTATAGTTACACCTCCCAGTTCATTAATCACGTCCATTCCAATTATGACGTTGATCCCATCAACGATGTGATTCATCAAGATTGCCCTCACCTTTACGTGCATTCCACAGACTTTTATCTCCACTTGTTTGGCTCCTTTACATTCTATATTCCTCCCATCAACTGCTTTCACTGTACCGCTCCTTCCATATCCCTTCAAAAGTTTGGAATTGATTAAAGTAGTGGTGCATCCAGTATCGACAAGTGCAGTCATTACAGAATCATTCCTCTCTACTTCTATTATAGGAAGAGGCCAGTATCGCGCCTTCATTTCATTGTTAGGGTAGCTTGCGGCGCAGAAGCTCCCCCTTGCCCGTTTCCCTGAATCTGAGGACAATATCTCGCAATGTGGCCAAATTTCCCACAATTGTATCATGTTGCCCTGGCCCTAGGAATCTCTGTGCAATCTTTTTTTATGTGCGGTCCTTGACATCTAAAGCACTGAAGGCTTGATTCTTTCTTTCCCTTATTAGTCTCATTAGTTTGCGCACTTGCGGCCAATGTCCGAGTTTCTACGACCCTTTTGCTGACTAAAAGCCGTGCAGTCGGTATCAGTTTGCTGACATCCATTCTCTCTATGTTCGGTAGCTGCTGTAATGCCACAGATACAGCGTATGGGAATCCAGTTATGAATGCCAGTTTGGCTGTATGTTCCAGCCCTCTTCCCAGATATCCCGCCAGTCCAGCCAATCTTTTGATTTTATTAGCATAAACATCCACCGATTCTCCTGTCCACTTCAATCGTTGCAGTTTTTCGTATGCCTCAAAAGGCCCCTCAGTGAAGGCGGTCGCGAGTCTCATCTCTATCAGTTCTGCATCTTCTTGTCCTGCATTATTCATCTCAAGATAGAGAGCGAGTGCATCTCCCTGCAAAAAAAAGTGAAATAAAACTGGCAAGGTCTGGCACATGTTGAAGCTTAGCCACCAGTTTTACTTTCTTTATCCATCCGACTACATCACCTTCTCCACTAAAAGGTGGTATCACATCTTTTCCCAATCTCAACATCCCAGATTCCATGATCTGTTCTTTGCCAAAATAGCTTGTGGTTAAATACAATGACCCCACAACTCAATCTTCACTCTTCAATCCTGCAGTCCAATGCACTTCTGACAGCAATTGCTTCTGCCAAACAAAAAAGACGCCCTCTCTCCCAAATACAGGCTTTTTATAGGAAAAAACCGTCCAAAGTTATTTGCATACTCTTCCCATGATCTCTAGTCTATAAATAGACGCAGTGGCCATTCTCTTCTTATTCTTTCTTCTTTCACTCTCTGAAGCGGGCGTTGCCAGTGGTAAAAAGGTTTGCACGATTTTTTTTTTTACTACAACAAATAAAATAAAAAGATTAAAAAAAGATTTTAACGTCAAATTATTTTAAAAAAAAACATCAACTGCTAAAGAACAATGAATTTAGGTCATCAAAACACGGTGTAATCAGCATTGTGTTACTCGTGTAAAAATGTCCGTTCATTAGTTAAATGTACCGAATTGATTTCCTGTCAAAATGTATAACGGAATTGAACGACACTGAGGTTACAAAATGATGCGCACAAGAAATACCGCCATTTGAACCCGGTATCTGTCGTGTACGAGAAAAGAAAAGGGAGGAAGAATATGAAAATCGTAGCACTGTCGGAATTAAAAGCTGTATAAAAGGACAGGGTTTTTGCGAGAGGGTTGGAATGTAATTGCGATTTTGTGACGACGAGGAGTTGAGAAATCTAGAGAAAATTGTGTTACGCAATTGGAGTGAATATTTTTCACGGGTTTGTACGAACGAGGATTTCTTTTTAGAGTTAAAACATTAAATTCAACTTTTTTCATGTTTTAACCTTCTCCTGTTTTTTTTGCTGTTGTTGCTTGTAAAAATGACTGCAAATCGTTTCTCCATGTTTCTTATTCTTGTCCGAGATTGTCGGATGAAAAGTTTACTCTATTGGGGGGGGGGCAAAAGTTTCATAGTTTTTTAGTTTATGTTTGTGAATGCTAAGGTTCGTAGTTATTCCCTGACGCCATGTTGTATCAGATCGATACAGGTGTTTGTAACTGAATTAGTAAAGGTTAGTGAGAACATTAAGAGAAGAGAGACACACGTGTGAACGCAATAGAAACTATATTAACACTGGAAAAGAGGAGTAGTTTTTACTACAACAATATACCACGTGATTACGTGGTTGAAGGTTGCAGGCATTGGTGATGGTGGAAGTAATCACAATAAAGGGGAAGTAACTCGCATTATTCGATGTATACAACAGCTGCTATCAATATCCAACTTCCTGCTTAGTGACCATATTTATACATTGCATTTTGTTGCATTGTATAGTAGTCGTCCTCCAGTAGAACCTTAGCTAGTTAGTCCTATAATTACTGGTATTATAGCGATCTTCCCAAGAATCCAGTTTCGTTTCTTGTAAAAATTGGCATTTTGTTATCTTTTCCCGCTCGGATCTGTTTAAACAAACATTGTTGCGCATGCTTACTTCTAAGGTTGATTATTTATCTTTCTATGTTAGGTTTAATAGCTCCGTTTTAGGAACGTATCAACTACTCTTTCTGGTACAAGTTTGCAAGCTTGCTACAATCGACATCTAAATTTATTCTAGTAGACATATTTACGCATTCCATCGTGGCTTACACTATTTCTATGTTGCAAAACTACTCATCTTCTTAAAAGCATCAGTAATTTAATCTTTATGTCATCATAATAGAGTTATCTTAATTTTAGCAAGTTTATACAGTCTTTTTTTAGTCTATAGCTTTCCTTATTTATATAGTTCTGAGTAAACTCACCCAGAATATACCCTTTCCGCTGTTGGTTGGCCTATTCTTTTATGGAGGATTTTAGTGTCTCTTTTGGAATATTTATGGTTTTTTTATTCTCAATTATTTGTTAAATAGTATTGTTCCAAATGTTCAACTAGTTTTGTTAAGTTAAATTATATATAATGTTTTTAAAATTTATTTATAATAATAAAATACTGACTTTTGTTAAGTGGTGTTGAAGTTATATAAAACTGACTTAAAGTGGTGTTGAAGTTATATAAAACTGACTTTTGTTAAGTGGTGTTGAAGTTATATAAAACTGATTTTTCTTAAGTGGTGTTGAAGTTATATAAAACTGACTTAAAGTGGTGTTGAAGTTATATAAAACTGACTTAAAGTGGTGTTGAAGTTATATAAAACTGACTTAAAGTGGGGTTGAAGTTATATAAAACTGACTTAAAGTGGTGCTGAAGTTATATAAAACTGATTTTTCTTAAGTGGTGTTGAAGTTATATAAAACTGACTTAAAGTGGTGCTGAAGTTATATAAAACTGATTTTTCTTAAGTGGTGTTGAAGTTATATAAAACTGACTTAAAGTGGTGTTGAAGTTATATAAAACTGACTTAAAGTGGTGTTGAAGTTATATAAAACTGACTTAAAGTGATGTTGAAGTTATATAAAACAGACTTAAAGTGGTGTTGAAGTTATATAAAACTGACTTTTGTTAAGTGATGTTGAAGTTATATAAAACTGACTTTTGTTAAGTGATGTTGAAGTTATATAAAACTGACTTAAAGTGGTGTTGAAGTTATATAAAACTGACTTTAAGTGGTGTTGAAGTTGTATAAAACTGACTTTAAGTGGTGTTGAAGTTATATAAAACTGACTTAAAGTGATGTTGAAGTTATATAAAACTGACTTAAAGTGGTGTTGAAGTTATATAAAACTGACTTAAAGTGATGTTGAAGTTATATAAAACTGACTTAAAGTAGTGTTGAAATTATATAAAACTGACTTAAAGTAGTGTTGAAGTTATATAAAACTGACTTTAAGTGGTGTTGAAGTTATATAAAACTGACTTAAAGTGGTGTTGAAGTTATATAAAACTGACTTAAAGTGATGTTGAAGTTATATAAAACTGACTTTAAGTGATGTTGAAGTTATATAAAACTGACTTTTCTTAAGTGATGTTGAAGTTATATAAAACTGACTTTTCTTAAGTGATGTTGAAGTTATATAAAACTGACTTTTCTTAAGTGATGTTGAAGTTATATAAAACTGACTTTTGTTAAGTGATGTTGAAGTTATATAAAACTGACTTTTCTTAAGTGATGTTGAAGTTATATAAAACTGACTTTTCTTAAGTGATGTTGAAGTTATATAAAACTGACTTTTCTTAAGTGATGTTGAAGTTATATAAAACTGACTTTTGTTAAGTGATGTTGAAGTTATATAAAACTGACTTTTCTTAAGTGATGTTGAAGTTATATAAAACTGACTTTTCTTAAGTGATGTTGAAGTTATATAAAACTGACTTTTGTTAAGTGATGTTGAAGTTATATAAAACTGACTTTTGTTAAGTGATGTTGAAGTTATATAAAACTGACTTAAAGTGGTGTTGAAGTTATATAAAACTGACTTAAAGTGATGTTGAAGTTATATAAAACTGACTTAAAGTGATGTTGAAGTTATATAAAACTGACTTAAAGTGATGTTGAAGTTATATAAAACTGACTTAAAGTGATGTTGAAGTTATATAAAACTGACTTAAAGTAGTGTTGAAGTTATATAAAACTGACTTAAAGTGATGTTGAAGTTATATAAAACTGACTTTAAGTGATGTTGAAGTTATATAAAACTGACTTTAAGTGGTGTTGAAGTTATATAAAACTGACTTAAAGTGGTGTTGAAGTTATATAAAACTGACTTAAAGTGATGTTGAAGTTATATAAAACTGACTTTAAGTGATGTTGAAGTTATATAACACTTACTTAAAGTGGTGTTGAAGTTATATAAAACCGACTTAAAGTGGTGTTGAAGTTATATAAAACTGACTTTAAGTGATGTTGAAGTTATATAAAACTGACTTAAAGTGATGTTGAAGTTATATAAAACTGACTTAAAGTGGTGTTGAAGTTATATAAAACTGACTTAAAGTGGTGTTGAAGTTATATAAAACTGACTTTAAGTGATGTAGAAGTTATATAAAACTGACTTTTGTTAAGTGATGTTGAAGTTATATAAAACTGACTTTTCTTAAGTGATGTTGAAGTTATATAAAACTGACTTTTCTTAAGTGATGTTGAAGTTATATAAAACTGACTTTTCTTAAGTGATGTTGAAGTTATATAAAACTGACTTTTGTTAAGTGATGTTGAAGTTATATAAAACTGACTTTTGTTAAGTGATGTTGAAGTTATATAAAACTGACTTTTCTTAAGTGATGTTGAAGTTATATAAAACTGACTTTTCTTAAGTGATGTTGAAGTTATATAAAACTGACTTTTCTTAAGTGATGTTGAAGTTATATAAAACTGACTTTTCTTAAGTGATGTTGAAGTTATATAAAACTGACTTTTCTTAAGTGATGTTGAAGTTATATAAAACTGACTTTAAGTGATGTTGAAGTTATATAAAACTGACTTTAAGTGGTGTTGAAGTTATATAAAACTGACTTAAAGTGGTGTTGAAGTTATATAAAACTGACTTAAAGTGATGTTGAAGTTATATAAAACTGACTTTAAGTGATGTTGAAGTTATATAAAACTGACTTAAAATGGTGTTGAAGTTATATAAAACCGACTTAAAGTGGTGTTGAAGTTATATAAAACTGACTTTAAGTGATGTTGAAGTTATATAAAACTGACTTAAAGTGATGTTGAAGTTATATAAAACTGACTTAAAGTGGTGTTGAAGTTATATAAAACTGACTTAAAGTGGTGTTGAAGTTATATAAAACTGACTTTAAGTGATGTAGAAGTTATATAAAACTGACTTTTGTTAAGTGATGTTGAAGTTATATAAAACTGACTTTTCTTAAGTGATGTTGAAGTTATATAAAACTGACTTTTCTTAAGTGATGTTGAAGTTATATAAAACTGACTTTTCTTAAGTGATGTTGAAGTTATATAAAACTGACTTTTGTTAAGTGATGTTGAAGTTATATAAAACTGACTTTTCTTAAGTGATGTTGAAGTTATATAAAACTGACTTTTCTTAAGTGATGTTGAAGTTATATAAAACTGACTTTTCTTAAGTGATGTTGAAGTTATATAAAACTGACTTTTCTTAAGTGATGTTGAAGTTATATAAAACTGACTTTTCTTAAGTGATGTTGAAGTTATATAAAACTGACTTTTCTTAAGTGATGTTGAAGTTATATAAAACTGACTTTTGTTAAGTGATGTTGAAGTTATATAAAACTGACTTTTCTTAAGTGATGTTGAAGTTATATAAAACTGACTTTTCTTAAGTGATGTTGAAGTTATATAAAACTGACTTTTGTTAAGTGATGTTGAAGTTATATAAAACTGACTTTTCTTAAGTGATGTTGAAGTTATATAAAACTGACTTTTGTTAAGTGATGTTGAAGTTATATAAAACTGACTTAAAGTGGTGTTGAAGTTATATAAAACTGACTTAAAGTGATGTTGAAGTTATATAAAACTGACTTAAAGTGATGTTGAAGTTATATAAAACTGACTTAAAGTGATGTTGAAGTTATATAAAACTGACTTAAAGTGATGTTGAAGTTATATAAAACTGACTTAAAGTAGTGTTGAAGTTATATAAAACTGACTTAAAGTGATGTTGAAGTTATATAAAACTGACTTTAAGTGATGTTGAAGTTATATAAAACTGACTTTAAGTGGTGTTGAAGTTATATAAAACTGACTTAAAGTGGTGTTGAAGTTATATAAAACTGACTTAAAGTGATGTTGAAGTTATATAAAACTGACTTTAAGTGATGTTGAAGTTATATAAAACTGACTTAAAGTGGTGTTGAAGTTATATAAAACCGACTTAAAGTGGTGTTGAAGTTATATAAAACTGACTTTAAGTGATGTTGAAGTTATATAAAACTGACTTAAAGTGATGTTGAAGTTATATAAAACTGACTTAAAGTGGTGTTGAAGTTATATAAAACTGACTTAAAGTGGTGTTGAAGTTATATAAAACTGACTTTAAGTGATGTAGAAGTTATATAAAACTGACTTTTGTTAAGTGATGTTGAAGTTATATAAAACTGACTTTTCTTAAGTGATGTTGAAGTTATATAAAACTGACTTTTCTTAAGTGATGTTGAAGTTATATAAAACTGACTTTTCTTAAGTGATGTTGAAGTTATATAAAACTGACTTTTGTTAAGTGATGTTGAAGTTATATAAAACTGACTTTTCTTAAGTGATGTTGAAGTTATATAAAACTGACTTTTCTTAAGTGATGTTGAAGTTATATAAAACTGACTTTTCTTAAGTGATGTTGAAGTTATATAAAACTGACTTTTGTTAAGTGATGTTGAAGTTATATAAAACTGACTTTTCTTAAGTGATGTTGAAGTTATATAAAACTGACTTTTCTTAAGTGATGTTGAAGTTATATAAAACTGACTTTAAGTGATGTTGAAGTTATATAAAACTGACTTTAAGTGGTGTTGAAGTTATATAAAACTGACTTAAAGTGGTGTTGAAGTTATATAAAACTGACTTAAAGTGATGTTGAAGTTATATAAAACTGACTTTAAGTGATGTTGAAGTTATATAAAACTGACTTAAAATGGTGTTGAAGTTATATAAAACTGACTTAAAGTGGTGTTGAAGTTATATAAAACTGACTTTAAGTGATGTAGAAGTTATATAAAACTGACTTTTGTTAAGTGATGTTGAAGTTATATAAAACTGTCTTTTCTTAAGTGATGTTGAAGTTATATAAAACTGACTTTTCTTAAGTGATGTTGAAGTTATATAAAACTGACTTTTGTTAAGTGATGTTGAAGTTATATAAAACTGACTTTTGTTAAGTGATGTTGAAGTTATATAAAACTGACTTTTGTTAAGTGATGTTGAAGTTATATAAAACTGACTTTTCTTAAGTGATGTTGAAGTTATATAAAACTGACTTTTCTTAAGTGATGTTGAAGTTATATAAAACTGACTTTTCTTAAGTGATGTTGAAGTTATATAAAACTGACTTTTCTTAAGTGATGTTGATGTGCCATTTTGAGGTTTGAATGTTGGGAGATCATCAGATATTACCTGTTGTTCACGATAGCACCACGATACTGATTTTCAGTCTCCTAGTTACCCTTATTTCTTGCTTCTGTGGGTCAATATGATATGTTTTACTAAATTACTGTTTTGGGTAATTTTGGAATCCACCGAGCTTCTGTTTTTATTCTTCTGTTTTTATCAATTATGATATTTATGATTGATATGATGAAAAGCAACAAAAACAGATCTGTTTGATCTCTTGTATATGCACGTTACGAACATTTTACTTTACATTGACTTTTACTGTGACTGTTCCCTATATCAAAATTTAGTAAAACATTCGTACATGTTACTTAAACCGTTTATTTTTAAATTCTGCCCTGTTCTTGCTTTCATTCTTATGCCAACTGCTTGAGTTTCCTCCTAATTCTGTCTTATACAGGGTGACACCCCCCAAGAATAAAAGCTAAATGGAGGCCATCTAGAACCTATGCTGTAGAACGGTGAAAAAAAGGCCAAAGACCCTAGTGTGTTGGCGTGCTGTTTTGAATATAATAAACTAGTTATGAGCGAAGTTTCATTTCATTCGGACAAAACACTAAAAAAAACGGGGCCTAATTAGCGTTGGTGCCCGTTTTTAGGGTATCACCCTGTGTAATTATGGCTAGGCAACGGCATATTTCTTCATTGTTTTGGATCTGGTGTGTGTATCCGTTGAGGTCTTATATGCTTCTATATAGAGTTATGTGGTTCTCGGGTGATTAACTGTCTAATTGTATCCGTTGATATCTTATATGCTTCTATATAGAGTGATGTGGTTCTCGGGTGATTAACTGTCTAATTGTATCCGTTGATATCTTATATGCTTCTATATAGAGTGATGTGGTTCTAGGGTGATTAACTGTCTAATTGTGTCGGATATATACTCGAAAGTCAAAACAATGACAAGAATTTTCTGTTGTCATAGCCGTAATTATGATTTCCTTTCTACTTTTGTCTCATATTATTATGAGTTTTCTCCTACTTTTGTCTCATAATATAATGACTTTTCTTCTACTTCTGTCTTATATATCATAATGTTTCCAGGTTGCAGGTTCTCTTGTCCAACCAGCTTAACACTGTAAGCGACAAGAAATTGTTTTATCTGAAGCAATTTGTTTTCTGCAAAAATTCAACCAATTCTTAAGCTTCCGTTTTAAATGTGTTGTCTTGTTTTTGTGCTAGGACGCCCGTGGTTTTTGCAATTGAGAAACTCATAATTTGTTAAGCTTTCTGTCGTTGTTATTCTTGTAGTTTGACAACAACTGAGCTCTTTTCTACCTTTCCATACTCTGGACTTAATGACCATATGATTCCGCAATTCCTTAATTTTCTAATCCAGGATTTTATTTTCTGCAAAGTTGGATTAGTGACAGCAAAATATTTTCTTTTGATCAAAAATCCATGGGTTTTATGAGTTCATAATTCTCTATTCTTTGTTGCTACAAATGATGGAAATACACGGATCTGCATAAATTTTATCAAGACTTTATATCTGAAATCGTATCATTTCTCTCCCTTATCTTGGTTGCCAGCATTTGTTTGTATTTTTATATTAATTTTATATATGATTATCTCATGGCCTTTTTGTGACAAAGTATCGGCATTGCACTTCCCCACAAAAACCTATAAAGAAATCCTGAAGACACCCGAGGACGATGTTAAGTAAGCATTTCAGTTATTTCCAGTAAGGATTTATGTTTTTCAGAGTGAATTTTTATGTTTCAAAATATATGACGTATAAGAACAATAATAAACACAGGATTAGTTCTGAAATGTGTCGAAAGGTTTATTTTACGAGAACTTTAATATTAATATTGTTCACATGAATATGGTTTTTACATTGTATGGTGTTTCGTAAGTTTTGTTAAATCTTGTTTACGAGATCATGAATATACACATTTTTCACAAGAATATCGTTTTCCCGTAATGTGAATTTTCATGTTTCACGAGATTTGATTTATCTGAAGATGAATAATCACATTGATTACAATAATATGGTTTTCCTCCAGAGTGAGTTCTTATTATGTATCGCTAGCAGTATCAGAATTTTGGGGAAATGTTCAGGCGAGTCGCCATTTTGAATATACACCTATATTTCTATCAGATTTTAATAATAGTAAAACGTAATTTAAACCCGTAAATTTTATTTCAATAAAACGAGCAAAGACCAAATTTTAATATCATAAAAGCTTTAATAGAGAAATAAACAATTTTATTCATTTTTCCTTCGATTGCTTCACTTAAAATATCACGGATTGTCGAACAAGTAACACAGTTGAATCTTACGGTATATATTTCAAATGGCAAAATGTCACTAACCTGCTCTATGAGTAAGATATGCTTTCTTTTAATCTTCCTGTATGAGAATTTATTCATACTTATGTATTATAATCCATGTATTTTTAAATGGAAGGATTTTTCCAACACACATCGCGACCACGAGTGTATTTCAAGCAACTTGTAACGACACCGGAAGTGAAAAATTATCTCTTACTTATGTACGGAGGCCTATAAGTGTAAAAAAAAAAAACACTAATTCAGAAACCTTAATAATCTCGATATTGGATTATATTCCTTCAAATTTTCCACTTTTAAAGGTTTTCGGAGGCGCTGAAAACGGAAATAACCATTTATATATACGGCAAACGAAACTAGTAGTTTCCAAGATAAAAATTTTTACAAATGGTCACAAAGTGGGGGGTTACTTTTCTATAATGATGTGACGTCAAATGGGCACCCACTTTATGTAATGTAATTCAAGCCCTAATTTTTTTTTCAATTAAAGGAGCAAGGACCAAGGTTTTATTAAAAAAAAATGTGTTTTTTTTTTTTTCAAAAAAGGTTTTAAACTTCGGACTTTACAGGTAAATTTTTAAAAAAAGGATTTTTTTTTGTTTTAAATTTGAAAATATTATTTATTGACCTTTTCTCTTCAATTTGTGAGTAAATTAATTATTTACTTTTACTTTTTAATAGAAACTTGAAAATGGGGGGGGCGTGAATTAAAAAAAAAGTTTGTCTAAAATATTATATTCGGTTTATTGGAAAGAACATAAAATTTCACATTGACCCTGAAAATATCGTAAAAATAGAACCAATAGAAAAATTTTGATAGATTTTTAAAGTTTAAAAATTGAAAAATATTGAGTTCGGAAAATTCATTACTGTTTTTTTAAAAAAATAAATATATATTTCTATTATTTTAAAACAACTGTAATAGTTTATTTTGGAAGTATAATCCATAAAGAAAATAAATACCCCACTTTTAACAGAGAAATTACGAGATTTTTATATTGTATTCGCAGTTTCGTGTTAGGGGTGTCAAAAATTCCTACAAAAATTCTGATACTCACATAGATTCAAAAAAGTTGTCAAAAAAACAAATATATAAACACAAAGGCAAGATAAGTTACTTTTCTACCTAACTGGATATATTTTTTGTGTTCTTATTCAATTTAACATGTCTATTCAGCTCGAAAAACATGCAGTGTTTAAAATTCAAAATGTCGCCCGGCTCGACTGTCTCTTTAACACGGTAAGTTTGGGAAAAAATGTTATAAATAATAAGCTAGACAAAATACTATTAAATATCAACCGAATATATGTCAACTTATGTCACGGTAACATATATTGAGCGAATTTCTAACAGTATTTTGTCTAGTTGATAATTTATAATACCTTTTCCCAAACTTGCCCTCTCCGAGAGAGAGTCGGGCGCCATTTTGAATTTTAAACACTGCATGTTTTTCGAGCTGAATAAACATGTTACACTGAATAAAAACACAAAAAATATATCCAGTTAGGTAGAAATGTAACTTATCTTGCCTTTGATAACATTTATTTGTTCTATATTTGTTTTGGGACAACTTTTTCGAATTTATAATACAAACCCACTTTAATAGTTCTGGAAGTATATTCCAGAAAGAAAATAACCCCACTTTAAAAATAGAAATTACGAGTTTTTTATATTTTATCTTGCCGTTGATAACATTTATTTGCTATATTTTTGTTTTTAGACCACTTTCTTTTTAATCTATGTGTACAGACAGAGACAGTAATAATACAAACGTAACTTTTTATCGCCGAAACATTTTCCGCGATAAAGTGTAGAAATTACCTGAAAAATTAATGTTTTTTACTCAAATAAAGTTTTAAAAGTCAAAATAAAATTTAAATACAACTTTCTCATCAGTTACAGAAAGTTAAAAAATACGGGTAGTAAAAAAAACAAAAAAACTCACCATTATTCCAATAAAATTCTTTAAAGACTAGTAAATACGTCTGCTCCAAAGAATGCTTAGTGTCGGGTCAGTAGCAGTCAGTTACGTGTTTGCCTGACTTAAGGGAGATAACTTGTCCTTTTTTTATTTTTGTGCCTTTACGCTATCGTACATAAAAACTGGGAGTTTTCATTTTTTCATGAACACGAATTACGATATGACGTAGATATGCAATGTTATTATTTTTTTTTTTTTAAATCTTAAAGAAACACCTGAATTTTTTTTATTATACTATAAATCTGCATTATCCGATTTCGTCTTTTTTTTTTATATCGAAAAAAAAAGAAACTAGGAATTAAATATAAAAATATAAACTGATCGACCATTAATTACTGGAACATTCTAAACAAAAATTAAGCTTCCACGTAAAAAAAAAAACAAAAAAAAAACACGTGGTTATCGAAAAAAGAAGGATTTAAATTTTGGACTTTACCGGTAAATTTACAGATAAGTGATATTTTTTGTTGTTTTAAATTTGAGTATTTTATTTATTCATGTTTTATCTTCAATTTGTGATATATAAAACGTGCCGAACAAAATTAATTATTAAAATTCTCATAGACATTCCAAAATGGGGGGGGTGAATTTATAAAACAACGTTTGTCTAAAATATTATATTTAGTTTATCGGAAAGAGCATAAAATTTTACATTCACCCTGAAAAAAACGTAACAATTGAACGAATAGGAAAATTTTGATAGATTTTTAAAGTTTAAAAATTGAAAAATATTCATCTCATAAAAATCAATTGATTTCACTACGTAACAAAATGGCTTCCCAGAGCGCACGCACGCACTTTGTAAACAATGTTTTTTAAACAATGAAAAATAATATTTCTATTATTTTTTAAACAACTTAAATAGTTTATTTTGGAAGCATATTCTATAAAGAAAATAAATAACCCACTTTAGAAAGAGAAATTACGAGTTTTCTATATTTTAATCGCAGTTTTCTGTTAGGGGTGTCAACAATTCCCCCAAAATTCTGATACTGCTATAAGTACACTGTTATAAAGTTCATTCTTCTCCTGATAATCGCTGAAAATTTCGTATTGATCGGATAATTACCTGATTTTTCGTAGATTTTTAAAAAGACGGTCCATCAAAAAGTACTGACCTGCCCCCCCCCTAGTTTTGGCGGTGCCTAACAAACAGTAATCCCATTAATTCAATTTTCTTACCCAAATTTGCAAAACTGAATATCCTATATGAAGAAACTCAAATACAATGAAGGATTTGTACAAACGTCAGTCAAATGATAAAAATAGATTTGAACGAAGAAAGTAAATCATATTTTTGAATCCTTTCAGATGAAGCTTCATAGTTTGTGTATTTATTTTAGTGCTTCTTCATAATAGTGTGTCGTCATCAGGGTTGCTAGACCATAAAAATATTGGCAGCTTATTATCACAAAAAAGGGACACGTTGGGTCGGCACCGGTATATTGCGATTAATGCAAACAAACGTTTGTTTATATTTACGTGATTATTGAAAATGTAATCATATGATTAAAATTTAATTTAAATTAATCACGTTGTTTAACAAATAAAAAAAAGGAAAAAAATGAAGATGAAGTTTTAAACTTTATCTTTGCTTATTTCTTTTTTGTTGTTTATTTGTTAATCAACGTATCATTTGCATTGTTCAATATTTTAATTTTAAATGATAAAATAAAAACGTTAAATAATTTTAAACTTTATCTTTCATTATTTCTTTTTTTATTTGTTAAACAACGTATTATTGGTATTGTTCACTGTTTTAAAATAAAATTTTAAATGATAAAATAAAATACATTTAATCATTTTAAAACTTTAATTTTCATTATTTCTTTTTTCTTTTTTATTTGTTAACCAACGTACTATTGGTATTGTTCACTGTTTTAAATGATAAAATAAATATTTAAATTATAAAATAAAACACATTAAATAATTTTAAAACTTTATTTTTCATTATTTCTTGTTTATTTATTAACCAGCGTATTATTTGTATTGTTCAATGTTTTAAATGAGAAAATAAAATTTTAAAGTATAAAATAAAATACATTTAATCATTTTAAAACTTTATTTTTCGTTATTTCTTTTTTATTTGTTAACCAACGTATTATTTGTATTGTTCAATGTTTGAAATAAGAAAATAAAATTTTTAAATTATGAAATAAAAAAGGAATATAGGAAAACTCGTCCCCGGAAAACTCGTACCAGGAAAACTCGTCCACTTTTGCCAGGTAGGAAAACTGGTCCCTTATTGAATAAACATCGATTGAAAACACATTTTTTTACCGTTCTTGAAGAAGATATTGTCTTTAAAAGAGAATACATATCCCATAATATTTTGTTTAAAATATTTTTACTTGTTTACTTTTTGTTTTTAAAAAATTTAATTAATTTTTATAAGTTTTCGTTTTCTACCTAGCTTTGACAGTTTTTGGTATTTCAACTTATTTTAAAGAGTTTAGTTAGTTAAAAAAAAATAATAAAGTAATGTCGAGTGTTACTTAGGAACAAAAAATGAGGATCACGTCTTAGGAGGATAATTGCTCAAAAATAGAAAATTAAAGAAAATACTAAGGCAGATATAGTTTTAAAACGAGCCCCTCCCTCCAAAAAAAAATAAATTTGTATATTTTTAGATAATAATGCACATCCTATAATATTTTTAAAAATATTTTTACATGTTTATTGTTTTTTTAAAAAGAAAATTGGTTTTTCTAATAAAAATTTAAAATTATAAAATAAAACACATTAAATAATTTTAAAACTTTATCTTTCATTATTTCTTTTTTTATTATTATTTGTTAACCAACGTATTATTTGTATTGTTCAATGTTTAAATGATAAAATAAAATTTTAAAGTATAAAATAAAACACATTAAATAATTTTAAAACTTTATTTTTCATTATTTCTTTTTTTATTTGTTAACCAACGTATTATTTGTATTGTTCAATGTTTAAATGATAAAATAAAATTTTAAAGTATAAAATAAAACATATTTAATCATTTTTAAACTTAATCTTTTATTATTTTATTATTTTTTTTTTGTTAAAAACGTGGTTGTTCACATTAATCGCTATATATCGGTGTCGACCCAATGTGTCCCTTTTTGTGATAATAGGCTTCGAGCACGGCCACCTTGAGGCCATTTGTACAACTAAACGGCAAATCTGCCAAAATATTTGAAGCCAAATCTTACAGAAAAAAGACAAAAAAATAAGGTCAAATTGATAAGTGAACCAAAATTTTTAAACACGATTTTTGTAGAAATAATTTATTGCAATAAAATTACAATAGAATGTTAATTTATTTTAAAAACATGTTTTTGTAGAATAAATTTATTAGAATAACATTTAAATAGAGTGTTTATTAAAATAACATGTTTTTGTAGAATTAAGTTATTCAATTATATTTTAAATAGAATGTTAATTCATTAAAAACATGTTTTTATAGAATTAATTTATTAGAAAACATTTTAAATATAATGGTCGTTTATTTAAATAACATATTTTTTATAATTAATATATTAGAATATAATTTAAATAGAATGGTAATTTATTTAACATGTTTTCGTAGAATTTATTTATCAGAATAAAATTTAAATATCATGCTAGTTTATATAAAACACATGTTTTTGTAAAATTACTTTATTAGAATAAAATTAAATTTATTCAACATGTTTTTGTAGAAGGAATTTATTAAAATAAATTTAATTTATTAGAATAAAATTCAAATATAATGTTTATTTATAAAAAACAATGTTTTTGTCCAATTAATTTATTAGAATAAAATTCAAATAGAATCTTTATTTATTTAAAAAAAATGTGTTTGTAGAATTAATTTATTAGAATAAAATTCAAATATAATGTTTATTTATAAAAAAAAACAATGTTTTTGTAGAATTAATTTATTAGATTAAAATTGAAATAGAATGTTAATTTATTATAATAACATGTTTTTCTAGAATTAATTTATTATATTAAAATTTAAATAGAATGTTAGTTAATTTAATTAACATGTTCTTGTATAATTAATTTATTAGTATAAAATTTAAATAGATTGTTAATTCATGTAATTGAGATGTTTTTGTATAATTAATTTATTAGAATAAAATTTAAATAGATTGTTAATTAATGTAATTGAGATGTTTTTGTATAATAAATTTATTAGAATAAAATTTAAATAGAATGTTAATTCATGTAATTGAGATGTTTTTGTATAATTAATTTATTATAATAAAATTTGAATAGATTGTTAATTCATGTAATTGAGATGTTTTTGTATAATTAATTTATTATAATAAAATTTAAATAGATTGTTAATTCATGTAATTGAGATGTTTTTGTATAATTAATTTATTAGAATAAAATTTAAATAGAATGTTAATTCATGTAATTGAGATGTTTTTGTATAATTAATTTATTAGAATAAAATTTAAATAGATTGTTAATTCATGTAATTGAGATGTTTTTGTATAATTAATTTATTAGAATAAAATTTGAATAGAATGTTAATTCATGTAATTGAGATGTTTTTGTATAATTAATTTATTAGAATAAAATTTGAATAGAATGTTAATTAATGTAATTGAGATGTTTTTGTATAATTAATTTATTAGAATAAAATTTAAATAGAATGTTAATTCATGTAATTGAGATGTTTTTGTATAATTAATTTATTAGACTAAAATTTAAATAGACTGTTAATTCATGTAATTGAGATGTTTTTGTATAATTAATTTATTAGAATAAAATTTAAATAGATTGTTAATTCATGTAATTGAGATGTTTTTGTATAATTAATTTATTAGAATAAAATTTAAAAAGATTGTTAATTCATGTAATTGAGATGTTATTGTATAATTAATTTATTAGAATAAATTTTGAATAGAATGTTAATTCATGTAATTGAGATGTTTTTGTATAATTAATTTATTAGTATAAAATTTAAATAGATTGTTAATTCATGTAATTGAGATGTTTTTGTATAATTAATTTATTAGAATAAAATTTAAATAGATTGTTAATTCATGTAATTGAGATGTTTTTGTATAATTAATTTATTAGAATAAAATTTAAATAGATTGTTAATTCATGTAATTGAGATGTTTTTGTATAATTAATTTATTAGAATAAAATTTAAAAAGATTGTAAATTCATGTAATTGAGATGTTTTTGTATAATAAATTTATTAGAATAAAATTTAAATAGACTGTAAATTCATGTAATTGAGATGTTTTTTTATAATTAATTTATTAGACTAAAATTTAAATAGATTGTTAATTCATGTAATTGAGATGTTTTTGTATAATTAATTTATTATAATAAAATTTAAATAGATTGTTAATTCATGTAATTGAGATGTTTTTGTATAATTAATTTATTAGAATAAAATTTAAATAGATTGTTAATTCATGTAATTGAGATGTTTTTGTATAATTAATTTATTAGAATAAAATTTAAATAGATTGTTAATTCATGTAATTGAGATGTTTTTGTATAATTAATTTATTAGAATAAAATTTAAAAAGATTGTTAATTCATGTAATTGAGATGTTATTGTATAATTAATTTATTAGAATAAATTTTGAATAGAATGTTAATTCATGTAATTGAGATGTTTTTGTATAATTAATTTATTAGAATAAAATTTAAATAGATTGTTAATTCATGTAATTGAGATGTTTTTGTATAATTAATTTATTAGAATAAAATTTAAATAGATTGTTAATTCATGTAATTGAGATGTTTTTGTATAATTAATTTATTAGAATAAAATTTAAATAGATTGTTAATTCATGTAATTGAGATGTTTTTGTATAATTAATTTATTAGAATAAAATTTAAATAGATTGTTAATTCATGTAATTGAGATGTTTTTGTATAATAAATTTATTAGAATAAAATTTGAATAGAATGTTAATTAATGTAATTGAGATGTTTTTGTATAATTAATTTATTAGACTAAAATTTAAATAGATTGTTAATTCATGTAATTGAGATGTTTTTGTATAATTAATTTATTAGAATAAAATTTAAATAGATTGTTAATTCATGTAATTGAGATGTTTTTGTATAATTAATTTATTAGAATAAAATTTAAATAGATTGTTAATTCATGTAATTGAGATGTTTTTGTATAATTAATTTATTAGAATAAAATTTAAATAGATTGTTAATTCATGTAATTGAGATGTTTTTGTATAATTAATTTATTAGAATAAAATTTAAATAGATTGTTAATTCATGTAATTGAGATGTTTTTGTATAATTAATTTATTAGAATAAAATTTAAATAGATTGTTAATTCATGTAATTGAGATGTTTTTGTATAATTAATTTATAAGAATAAAATTTGAATAGATTGTTTATTCATGTAATTCAGATGTTCTTGTATAATTAATTTATTAGAATAAAATTTAAATAGAATGTTAATTCATGTAATTAAGATGTTTTTTGTATAATTAATTTATTAGAATAAAATTTAAATAGAATGTTAATTCATGTAATTGAGATGTTTTTGTATAATTAATTTATTAGAATAAAATTTAAATAGATTGTTAATTCATGTAATTGAGATGTTATTGTATAATTAATTTATTAGAATAAAATTTAAATAGATTGTTAATTCATGTAATTGAGATGTTTTTGTATAATTAATTTATTAGAATAAAATTTAAATAGAATGTTAATTAATGTAATTGAGATGTTTTTGTACAATTAATTTATTAGAATAAAATTTAAATAGACTGTTAATTCATGTAATTGAGATGTTTTTGTATAATTAATTTATTAGAATAAAATTTAAATAGAATTTTAAGTCATGTAATTGAGATGTTTTTTGTATAATTAATTTATTAGAATAAAATTTAAATATACTGTTTATTCATGTAATTGAGATGTTTTTGTATAATTAATTTATTAGAATAAAATTTAAATAGATTGTTAATTCATGTAATTGAGATGTTCTTGTATAATTAATTTATTAGAATAAATTTTAAATAGAATGTTAATTCATGTAATTGAGATGTTTTTGTATAATTAATTTATTAGAATAAAATTTAAATAGATTGTTAATTCATGTAATTGAGATGTTTTTGTATAATTAATTTATTAGAATAAAATTTTAATAGATTGTTAATTAATGTAATTGAGATGTTTTTGTATAATAAATTTATTAGAATAAAATTTAAATAGAATGTTAATTCATGTAATTGAGATGTTTTTGTATAATTAATTTATTAGAATAAAATTTGAATAGATTGTTAATTCATGTAATTGAGATGTTTTTGTATAATTAATTTATTATAATAAAATTTAAATAGATTGTTAATTCATGTAATTGAGATGTTTTTGTATAATTAATTTATTAGAATAAAATTTGAATAGAATGTTAATTAATGTAATTGAGATGTTTTTGTATAATTAATTTATTAGAATAAAATTTAAATAGAATGTTAATTCATGTAATTGAGATGTTTTTGTATAATTAATTTATTAGAATAAAATTTAAATAGACTGTTAATTCATGTAATTGAGATGTTTTTGTATAATTAATTTATTAGAATAAGATTTAAATAGACTGTTAATTCATGTAATTGAGATGTTTTTGTATAATTAATTTATTAGAATAAAATTTAAATAGATTGTTAATTCATGTAATTGAGATGTTTTTGCATAATTAATTTATTAGAATAAAATTTAAATAGATTGTTAATTCATGTAATTGAGATGTTTTTGTATAATTAATTTATTAGAATAAAATTTAAATAGATTGTTAATTCATGTAATTGAGATGTTTTTGTATAATTAATTTATTAGAGTAAAATTTAAATAGATTGTTAATTCATGTAATTGAGATGTTATTGTATAATTAATTTATTAGAATAAAATTTAAATAGATTGTTAATTCATGTAATTGAGATGTTTTTGTATAATTAATTTATTAGAATAAAATTTAAATAGAATGTTAATTAATGTAATTGAGATGTTTTTGTACAATTAATTTATTAGAAAAAAATTTAAATAGACTGTTAATTCATGTAATTGAGATGTTTTTGTATAATTAATTTATTAGAATAAAATTTAAATAGAATGTTAATTCATGTAATTGAGATGTTTTTTGTATAATTAATTTATTAGAATAAAATTTAAATAGATTGTTAATTCATGTAATTGAGATGTTTTTGTATAATTCATTTATTAGAATAAAATTTAAATAGATTGTTAATTCATGTAATTGAGATGTTTTTGTATAATTAATTTATTAGAATAAAATTTGAATAGAATGTTAATTAATGTAATTGAGATGTTTTTGTATAATTAATTTATTAGAATAAAATTTAAATAGAATGTTAATTCATGTAATTGAGATGTTTTTGTATAATTAATTTATTAGAATAAAATTTAAATAGACTGTTAATTCATGTAATTGAGATGTTTTTGTATAATTAATTTATTAGAATAAAATGTAAATAGACTGTTAATTCATGTAATTGAGATGTTTTTGTATAATTAATTTATTAGAATAAAATTTAAATAGATTGTTAATTCATGTAATTGAGATGTTTTTGCATAATTAATTTATTAGAATAAAATTTAAATAGATTGTTAATTCATGTAATTGAGATGTTTTTGTATAATTAATTTATTAGAATAAAATTTAAATAGAATGTTAATTAATGTAATTGAGATGTTTTTGTACAATTAATTTATTAGAAAAAAATTTAAATAGACTGTTAATTCATGTAATTGAGATGTTTTTGTATAATTAATTTATTAGAATAAAATTTAAATAGAATGTTAATTCATGTAATTGAGATGTTTTTTGTATAATTAATTTATTAGAATAAAATTTAAATAGATTGTTAATTCATGTAATTGAGATGTTTTTGTATAATTCATTTATTAGAATAAAATTTAAATAGAATGTTAATTCATGTAATTGAGATGTTTTTGTATAATTAATTTATTAGAATAAAATTTAAATAGAATGTTAATTCATGTAATTGAGATGTTTTTGTATAATTAATTTATTAGAATAAAATTTAAATAGACTGTTAATTAATGTAATTGACATGTTTTTGTATAATTAATTTATTAGAATAAAATTTAAATAGATTGTTAATTCATGTAATTGAGATGTTATTGTATAATTAATTTATTAGAATAAAATTTAAATAGATTGTTAATTCATGTAATTGAGATGTTTTTTGTATAATTAATTTATTAGAATAAAATTTAAATAGATTGTTAATTCATGTAATTGAGATGTTTTTGTATAATTAATTTATTAGAATAAAATTTAAATAGAATGTTAATTCATGTAATTGAGATGTTTTTGTATAATTAATTTATTAGACTAAAATTTAAATAGAATGTTAATTCATGTAATTGAGATGTTTTTGTATAATTAATTTATTAGAACAAAATTTAAATAGATTGTTAATTCATGTAATTGAGATGTTTTTGTATAATTAATTTATTAGACTAAAATTTAAATAGAATGTTAATTCATGTAATTGAGATGTTTTTGTATAATTAATTTATTAGAATAAAATTTAAATAGAATGTTAATTCATGTAATTGAGATGTTTTTGTATAATTAATTTATTAGAATAAAATTTAAATAGAATGTTAATTCATGTAATTGAGATGTTTTTGTATAATTAATTTATTAGAATAAAATTTAGATAGACTGTTAATTCATGTAATTGAGATGTTTTTGTATAATTAATTTATTAGACTAAAATTTAAATAGAATGTTAATTCATGTAATTGAGATGTTTTTGTATAATTAATTTATTAGAACAAAATTTAAATAGATTGTTAATTCATGTAATTGAGATGTTTTTGTATAATTAATTTATTAGAATAAAATTTAAATAGAATGTTAATTCATGTAATTGAGATGTTTTTGTATAATTAATTTATTAGAATAAAATTTAAATAGATTGTTAATTCATGTAATTGAGATGTTTTTGTATAATTAATTTATTAGTATAAAATTTAAATAGAATGTTAATTCATGTAATTGAGATGTTTTTGTATAATTAATTTATTAGACTAAAATTTAAATAGATTGTTAATTCATGTAATTGAGATGTTTTTGTATAATTAATTTATTAGAATAAAATTTAAATAGATTGTTAATTCATGTAATTGACATGTTATTGTATAATTAATTTATTAGAATAAAATTTGAATAGAATGTTAATTCATGTAATTGAGATGTTTTTGTATAATTAATTTATTAGAATAAAATTTAAATAGAATGTTAATTCATGTAATTGAGATGTTTTTGTAGAATTAATTTATTAGTATAAAATTAAGATAGATTGTTAATTCATGTAATTGAGATGTTTTTGTATAATTAATTTATTAGACTAAAATTTAAATAGACTGTTAATTCATGTAATTGAGATGTTTTTGTATAATTAATTTATTAGAATAAAATTTAAATAGACTGTTAATTCATGTAATTGAGATGTTTTTGTATAATTAATTTATTAGAATAAAATTTAAATAGAATGTTAATTCATGTAATTGAGATGTTTTTGTATAATTAATTTATTAGAATAAAATTTAAATAGACTGTTAATTAATGTAATTGAGATGTTTTTGTATAATTAATTTATTAGAATAAAATTTAAATAGATTGTTAATTCATGTAATTGAGATGTTATTGTATAATTAATTTATTAGAATAAAATTTAAATAGATTGTTAATTCATGTAATTGAGATGTTTTTTGTATAATTAATTTATTAGAATAAAATTGAAATAGATTGTTAATTCATGTAATTGAGATGTTTTTGTATAATTAATTTATTAGAATAAAATTTAAATAGAATGTTAATTCATGTAATTGAGATGTTTTTGTATAATTAATTTATTAGAATAAAATTTAAATAGAATGTTAATTCATGTAATTGAGATGTTTTTGTATAATTAATTTATTAGAATAAAATTTAAATAGATTGTTAATTAATGTAATTGAGATGTTTTTGTATAATTAATTTATTAGAATAAAATTTAGATAGACTGTTAATTCATGTAATTGAGATGTTTTTGTATAATTAATTTATTAGACTAAAATTTAAATAGACTGTTAATTCATGTAATTGAGATGTTTTTGTATAATTAATTTATTAGAACAAAATTTAAATAGATTGTTAATTCATGTAATTGAGATGTTTTTGTATAATTAATTAATTAGAATAAAATTTAAATAGAATGTTAATTCATGTAATTGAGATGTTTTTGTATAATTAATTTATTAGAATAAAATTTGAATAGATTGTTAATTCATGTAATTGAGATGTTATTGTATAATTAATTTATTAGAATAAAATTTAAATAGAATGTTAATTCATGTAATTGAGATGTTTTTGTATAATTAATTTATTAGACTAAAATTTCAATAGAATGTTAATTCATGTAATTGAGATGTTTTTGTAGAATTAATTTATTAGTATAAAATTTAGATAGATTGTTAATTCATGTAATTGAGATGTTTTTGTATAATTAATTTATTAGACTAAAATTTAAATAGACTGTTAATTCATGTAATTGAGATGTTTTTGTATAATTAATTTATTAGAATAAAATTTAAATAGACTGTTAATTCATGTAATTGAGATGTTTTTGTATAATTAATTTATTAGAATAAAATTTAAATAGATTGTTAATTCATGTAATTGAGATGTTTTTGTATAATTAATTTATTAGAATAAAATTTAAATAGATTGTTAATTCATGTAATTGAGATGTTTTTGTATAATTAATTTATTAGAATAAAATTTAAATAGATTGTTAATTCATGTAATTGAGATGTTTTTGTATAATTAATTTATTAGAATAAAATTTAAATAGAATGTTAATTCATATAATTGAGATGTTTTTGTATAATTAATTTATTAGAATAAAATTTAAATAGATTGTTAATTCATGTAATTGAGATGTTTTTGTATAATTAATTTATTAGAATAAAATTTGAATAGATTGTTAATTCATGTAATTGAGATGTTCTTGTATAATTAATTTATTAGAATAAAATTTAAATAGAATGTTAATTCATGTAATTGAGATGTTTTTTGTATAATTAATTTATTAGAATAAAATTTAAATAGAATGTTAATTTATGTAATTGAGATGTTTTTGTATAATTAATTTATTAGAATAAAATTTAAATAGATTGTTAATTCATGTAATTTAGATGTTTTTGTATAATTAATTTATTAGAATAAAATTAAAATAGATTGTTAATTCATGTAATTGAGATGTTTTTGTATAATTAATTTATTAGAATAAAATTTAAATAGATTGTTAATTAATGTAATTGAGATGTTTTTGTATAATTAATTTATTAGAATAAAATTTAGATAGACAGTTAATTCATGTAATTGAGATGTTTTTGTATAATTAATTTATTAGACTAAAATTTAAATAGAATGTTAATTCATGTAATTGAGATGTTTTTGTATAATTAATTTATTAGAATAAAATTTAAATAGATTGTTAATTCATGTAATTGAGATGTTTTTGTATAATTAATTTATTAGAATAAAATTTAAATAGATTGTTATTCATGTAATTGAGATGTTTTTGTATAATTAATTTATTAGAATAAAATTTAAATAGATTGTTAATTCATGTAATTGAGATGTTTTTGTATAATTAATTTATTAGAATAAAATTTAAATAGAATGTTAATTCATGTAATTGAGATGTTTTTGTATAATTAATTTATTAGAATAAAATTTAAATAGATTGTTAATTAATGTAATTGAGATGTTTTTGTACAATTAATTTATTAGAATAAAATTTAAATAGAATGTTAATTCATGTAATTGAGATGTTTTTGTATAATTAATTTATTAGTATAAAATTTAAATAGATTGTTAATTCATGTAATTGAGATGTTTTTGTATAATTAATTTATAAGTATAAAATTTAAATAGAATGTTAATTCATGTAATTGAGATGTTTTTGTATAATTAATTTATTAGACTAAAATTTCAATAGATTGTTAATTCATGTAATTGAGATGTTTTTGTATAATTAATTTATTAGAATAAAATTTAAATAGATTGTTAATTCATGTAATTGAGATGTTATTGTATAATTAATTTATTAGAATAAAATTTAAATAGAATGTTAATTCATGTAATTGAGATGTTTTTGTATAATTAATTTATTAGAATAAAATTTTAATAGATTGTTAATTCATGTAATTGAGATGTTTTTGTAGAATTAATTTATTAGTATAAAATTTAGATAGATTGTTAATTCATGTAATTGAGATGTTTTTGTATAATTAATTTATTAGAATAAAATTTAAATAGATTGTTAATTCATGTAATTGAGATGTTTTTGTATAATTAATTTATTAGAATAAAATTTAAATAGATTGTTAATTCATGTAATTGAGATGTTTTAGTATAATTAATTTATTAGAATAAAATTTAAATAGAATGTTAATTCATGTAATTGAGATGTTTTTGTATAATTAATTTATTAGAATAAAATTTAAATAGAATGTTAATTAATGTAATTGAGATGTTTTTGTATAATTAATTTATTAGAATAAAATTTAAATAGATTGTTAATTCATGTAAGTGAAGTATTTTTGTATAATTAATTTATTAGAATAAAATTTAAATAGAATGTTTATTCATGTAATTGAGATGTTTTTGTATAATTAATTTATTAGACTAAAATTTAAATAGAATGTTAATTCATGTAATTGAGATGTTTTTGTATAATTAATTTATTAGAATAAAATTTAAATAGAATGTTAATTCATGTAATTGAGATGTTTTTGTATAATTAATTTATTAGAATAAAATTTAAATAGATTGTTAATTCATGTAATTGAGATGTTTTTGTATAATTGATTTATTAGAATAAAATTTAAATAGAATGTTAATTCATGTAATTGAGATGTTTTTGTATAATAAATTTATTAGAATAAAATGTAAATAGAATGTTAATTCATGTAATTGAGATGTTTTTGTATAATTAATTTATTAGAATAAAATTTAAATAGATTGTTAATTCATGTAATTGAGATATTTTTGTATAATTAATTTATTAGAATAAAATTTAAATAGATTGTTAATTCATGTAATTGAGATGGTTTTTTATACTTAATTCATTAGAATAAATTTAAATAGATTGTTAATTCATGTAATTGAGATGTTTTTGTATAATTAATTTATTAGAATAAAATTTCAATAGAATGTTAATTCATGTAATTGAGATGTTTTTGTATAATTAATTTATTAGAATAAAATTTAAATAGATTGTTAATTCATGTAATTAAGATGTTTTTGTATAATTAATTTATTAGAATAAAATTTAAATAGAATGTAAATTCATGTAATTGAGATGTTTTTGTATAATTAATTTATTAGAATAAAATTTAAATAGAATGTTAATTCATGTAATTGAGATGTTTTTGTACAATTAATTTATTAGAATAAAATTTAAATAGATTGTTAATTCATGTAATTGAGATGTTTTTGTATAATTAATTTATTAGAATAAAATTTAAATAGAATGTTAATTCATGTAATTGAGATGTTTTTGTATAATTAATTTATTAGAATAAAATTTAAATAGATTGTTAATTCATGTAATTGAGATATTTTTGTATAATTAATTTATTAGAAAAAAATTTAAATAGATTGTTAATTCATGTAATTGAGATGTTTTTGTATAATTAATTTATTAGAATAAATTTAAATAGATTGTTAATTCATGTAATTGAGATATTTTTGTATAATAATTTATTAGAATAAAATTTAAATAGAATGTTAATTCATGTAATTGAGATGTTTTTGTATAATTAATTTATTAGAATAAAATTTAAATAGATTGTTAATTCATGTAATTGAGATGTTTTTGTATAATCAATTTATTAGTATAAAATTTAAATAGATTGTTAATTCATGTAATTGAGATGTTTTTGTATAATTAATTTATTAGAATAAAATGTAAATAGATTGTTAATTCATGTAATTGAGATGTTTTTTGTATAATTAATTTATTAGAATAAAATTTAAATACAATGTTAATTCATGTAATTGAGATGTTTTTGTATAATCAATTTATTAGAATAAAATTTAAATAGAATGTTAATTTATTTAAATAACAATGATCGTTTGATTTTTTAATAAAAATAAAAAGGGCTTTAGACTTCAAGGAAATGAAAATTAGGCAAAACGACCAAAACGGGAGTAAATATTTTAATTTACCAAAAAAGCAAGTCAATCAATACGAAATTGCACCGATTGTTAGACCTAACTTTATAATTGTGTATTTTATTTTCATAATCGATATATATATATATATATATATATATATATATATATATATATATATATATATATATATATATATATATATATATATATATATATATATATATGCGTACGCCCATTCTTTATTTGTGGGTACAAATATGCTAAAAATAATCAGCCGAGACCGAGAAAAATATATTGTATAGTGAGAATTGTGGATAAAAAAAACAAAACAAGAAATAATAAAAAATAATAACAAAAAAGAACTGCACACGTATCAAATTTTAATATTGTAAATCCGAAGAATCGATACCAAAGAAGAAAGTAATGATAAATAAATATTTTCATTAAATATAAAAAAATACAATATAAAATCTTCGAAAAATACGTTCATAATTTTCTTTTAGAGAGCCCAATATTGCTAATATACCATTAGATAGAAAAATGTTTGAAGAATCGATACCAAAGAAGAAAGTAATGATAAATATTTTCATTAAATATAAAAAAATACAATATAAAATCTTCGAAAAATACGTTCATAATTTTCTTTTAGAGAGCCCAATATTGCTAATATACCATTAGATAGAAAAATGTTTGAAGAATCGATACCAAAGTAGAAAGTAATGATAAATAAATATTTTCATTAAATATAAAAAAATCAATATAAAATCTTCGAAAAATACGTTGATAATTTTCTTTTAGAGAGCCCAATATTGCTAATATACCATTGGATAGAAAAATGATTGAAGAATCGATACCAAAGAAGAAAGTAATGATAAATAACTGCGCATTTTTACTAAAAATACGATCATTTTTTTCGGCAAGTTCTCGTTAATACACCTATGGTGGACCAACCGTGATACCAGACACATACGACGACTAGCATTCCAAAAATGGTCACTCATCTGGTACTGGTCAGCGTCATCATTGCTTGATTCCAAAGCTATATAGTTATGCAAGATGGCGCCCATCGTTGCTTAATTCCAAACCTCAGAGGGTGTGTAAGCAACAAATATAAATATATTGTGTCTAAGTATTCCCTTAGATTTATATCTGTCAATATATGCATACCATAGCGATTATATACACCAAGCTTTTTTTTGTGATGCCATTATATAATAGAAGACTCATTTAAGTATGGACGTTGTAGTTTTTATTACTGCTAAAATTGTTTCTAATACTTCTTTAGATTAATATTAATCGATTTGCTACTATATTTATACGAATATAATTTAGATTTATATCAATCCATTTGCTGCTATACGTATAATATATATTGTTTATATGTTTCATATGTCGTTTTAATGAATACTTTCGTTCCTTATATAATGTTATATTCTTCTTTTTACATACGACTATGGAAAAATTTGGAATTATTTTATACATCTTCCAGGTGTGTTCACTGTAATACAGTCTAGTGGAAAGTTCTGATATAAATAAATGCGAATTCTTAGAACCGGATTATCTACTTATTTGTCAAAAATATTGATTTTATTAATTATTTTCACTAAGTTTGATTTATAATAACATGAATATTCCCATACTGTGCAAGAATATGGCTTTCACTAGTGTGAGTTCTCATATGAAAAAAAACGTTGATTTTTTTAGAACAATAATATATACAAACTTTACAGGAATGTGGCTTTTCGCTTTTTTGTTTTTGGAAATCAAGGGGCCCTCTACCTGGGGCTAATACATGAGCTCTACATGATATATAGATCGTCCAATGTTCCATTTAAGTTCTTTATCTTTCAAATACTGAGTTACTAGAAGAATTAAGAACATAATTTCCCTCTCGCCAATTAATCATTTTCATATGTTGTAATATATTTTTCCAGAATAAGAATTTATCTGATGGAGTATTCAGCTTCGATCTATTACTTAAGGTAACCTTCCTAATCATAACAAGAATATTCACAAAGTTTTTTCTCTCATGTATTATTTTACTTCAGTCGAAGTTCTCAGAAATCAAGGGACCCACAACTCGAAGTCTATATGAAATACATGGATATTCGAATGTTCTATTAAACTTCCTTATCTCTCAAACACTGAGTTAGTAAAGAAAGTGAGAACATAATTTTCCTCTCCCCAATTAACCGTTTTTATATGTTGTAGTATATCTTTCATTTTGGTCTCTTGGTCTTACTGGATTCCAGGACAAGAATTTATCTAGTCTGGTAGCGTATCTAGCTTCGTGCTATTACCTGAGGTAACATCACTTAGAGAAGGTGCCCCATTCTTCGTAAAAGCTAATGTGGGTTAGCCATAGTGATAAGATCTTATTTGACCAACGAATACTATGTGATTTTGAATATTTGGTCAAGGTTTACTTCTATGGAAAATGTATCCTCATGTCAGTTTGTTCTGACTAACCCCTGTACAGACGTTAGACACGTGAGGACAGTGTCTAGTAGACATTCAAGTTCTCTCATGTGTATCACTAATTTTGATTTTTCAAAACAATATTCACAGACTTCACAAGAATGTGGCTTGTCCTTTTAAATTTTAATTTAACCAATCTGAGTTCTATTATGTAACATTAAATCTGATTTTTAATATTTTTTTTACTTCAGAAGAAAGAAATCAAGGGGCTTCCTCCTTGAGTAAACGCTGGATTCAATTCACTTTAAATTTACAAGAAATAAAAGATACTCACAAGAAATATAAGGTTTATTTCTTTCATTTAACTTTTTAGAACACAAATATATAAACACGTCACAAGAATTTGGCTTTTTTATTTATTTTACTTAATATTTTTTTTATATCTGAGGATGTTTTAGAATAGATGTTGTTCTCGTTATGGCTTTCCAGCAATTGCTTCTAAGTATTTCTGAAGGTTCTTTTTTATTAAGCTAGTCTTTTACAATAGATGTTGTTTTTTATTAAGCTAGTCTTTTACAATAGATGTTGTTTCTTTTATGGCTGCAATCTGTATTTCGTTACAGCTTGGTCTTTCAGGGATTGTTCCCAGGTATTTCCCAAGATGCTTTTTCACTAAGCCAGTTACACCTATCACAACTGGTATAATGTCTATTTCTTTCAGAGACCGTGTCATCTTTAAGTCATTCTTGAGGTCTTGATACTTGCTCATCTTTTCTAGTTCAGTTCTATTAAGGCCTTAATCATTTGGGACAGCGACATCAATAATGAGCGCAGTTTTTGCACGTTTGATGGCTTTGTCTTTTATATATCTGCTCGCCTGTAGACGTTGTCATTGTCATTAAACACGGCCATCTTTCCTTTTATATTTATTTCACTTCAGTAAGTTTTAAGAGATCAATGAGCTCCCTTCTGAAGCTAACACGATTCTGTTATGATTTAAATTTATATTCAAGGGCTCTTTTAAGAATAGACGATGTTCCCTTTATGGCTGCTATTTGTATTTCGTTACAGCTTGGTCTTCCAGTGATTGCATATATTTGTTTATGAAGATTCTTTTTCATTAAGCCAGATGCTCCTATCACAACCGGTATAATATTTATTTCTTTCGTCGTTTTTAGATCATTTTTAGGTCCTGATATTTTGTCATCTTAGGTCCTGATATTTTGTCATCTTAGGTCCTGATATTTGGTCATCTTAGGTCCTGATATTTGGTCATCTTAGGTCCTGATATTTGGTCATCTTAGGTCCTGATATTTGGTCATCTTAGGTCCTGATATTTTGTCATCTTAGGTCCTGATATTTTGTCATCTTAGGTCCTGATATTTGGTCATCTTAGGTCCTGATATTTTGTCATCTTAGGTCCTGATATTTTGTCATCTTAGGTCCTGATATTTTGTCATCTTAGGTCCTGATATTTTGTCATCTTAGGTCCTGATATTTTGTCATCTTAGGTCCTGATATTTTGTCATCTTAGGTCCTGATATTTTGTCATCTTAGGTCCTGATATTTTGTCATCTTAGGTCCTGATATTTTGTCATCTTAGGTCCTGATATTTTGTCATCTTAGGTCCTGATATTTTGTCATCTTAGGTCCTGATATTTGGTCATCTTAGGTCCTGATATTTGGTCATCTTAGGTCCTGATATTTGGTCATCTTAGGTCCTGATATTTGGTCATCTTAGGTCATGATATTTTGTCATCTTAGGTCCTGATATTTTGTCATCTTAGGTCCTGATATTTTGTCATCTTAGGTCCTGATATTTTGTCATCTTAGGTCCTGATATTTTGTCATCTTAGGTCCTGATATTTTGTCATCTTAGGTCCTGATATTTTGTCATCTTAGGTCCTGATATTTTGTCATCTTAGGTCCTGATATTTGGTCATCTTAGGTCATGATATTTTGTCATCTTAGGTCCTGATATTTTGTCATCTTAGGTCCTGATATTTGGTCATCTTAGGTCATGATATTTTGTCATCTTAGGTCCTGATATTTTGTCATCTTAGGTCCTGATATTTTGTCATCTTAGGTCCTGATATTTTGTCATCTTAGGTCCTGATATTTTGTCATCTTAGGTCCTGATATTTTGTCATCTTAGGTCCTGATATTTTGTCATCTTAGGTCCTGATATTTTGTCATCTTAGGTCCTGATATTTTGTCATCTTAGGTCCTGATATTTTGTGTGCATTCTCATGTGTACCACTAAATTTTATTTTTTCAGAACTCGAATATCCACATACTTCACATAAATATGGTTTTTCCTTTTTTTTTTCATTTTTCTTAAACTTTTTCTTCTAGGGGATGGGACATCCAACCAGATGTCTGACATTTACCCCTATTTTAGTGAGTCCAACCAAGAGATCTTTTCAGGATTCTAGCCGTCCCTTTCAGTGCAATCGTTTGTATTTCACTTGCACTTGGTTCACCGGGTATGCTGGCTATGTACTTTTTGTGTGAGTTCTCATGTGTTTCACTAAATTTGACTTTTCAGAACAGGAATATCCACACACTTGACATGAATGTGGTTTTTCACCCGTGTGAGTTCTAATATGTCTCACTAAATTTGATTTTTTAGAACAAGAATATTCACATACGTCACAAGAATATGGCTTTTCTCCAGTGTGAGTTCTCATGTGTCGTACTAATGTTGATTTTTCAGAACAAGAATATCCGCACACGTCACACGAATGTGGCTTTTCACCAGTGTGAGTTCTAATATGTCTCACTAATTCTGATTTTGTAGAAAAAGGATATGCACACACTTCACAAGAATATGGCTTTTCCCCGGTGTGAGTTCTGATGTGTAACACTAAATGTGATTTTTGAGAAAAAGAATTTCCACAAACTTCGCAAGAATATGGCTTTTCTCCAGTGTGAGTTCGCATATGTGCCACTAACAGTGCTTTTCGTGAAAAAGAATATTCGCACACTTCACATGAATGTGGCTTTCCCCCAGTGTGAGTTTTCATATTTGTAACTTGATGGAATTTTTTAGAAATAGATTATCCCCACACCACACAAGATTGTGGCTTTTCCCCCGTATGCGTTCTGGTATGGCTCACCAAATTTGCTTTCCATACAAGCTACTTGACTAGATATTACAGTTATTTAGTGCTACTTTCACAAGAGATATTTGGTTCTATGGTTTCCTATATTTCAAGGCCACATAATTTTTTTGCAATTTGCGATTCATACGTATTGATGTATTTCAACATTAGACACATATTTCTTAATAATTTATCTTCAAGATGTTCGGATTTCTGCACCTATTTCAGAGGATTTGTAACATGTTAATATCCAGCAAAATATATTTTCACTGATGTCGATGTTGCCTTGTTTATACAGCAATAGATTTAATAAATTCTTTTTAAAACGACGATCAATGAAACATTCCATAATTGCTTTCAAACACGAACATCTGCAAATAAAAAATAAATGAAAGTCAATATCTTTAGTATTTGCATTCAAATATTTGTATTCTGTTTGTTTATTGCTGTAACTATTATCTGATTATTTTATAGTGATTGGAAAAGAGAAAACTCTGACACACACACACAGAAATAAATATATATATTATTTTAGGTTTAAAACCTGAAAAGTAAAAAACACTGGTTTTCGATATTAAAAAAATAAGATACTACTTTTTTTCAATTTAGGTATACAAAATTAAGATACAACAAATTTACTGTGTACATCTTCAAAGACATCGTCAGGCAATAACAGACCTCTGTCTTATACGAGGCTAGTCATTTTTCTTTTTGCATACAATTGTTTCTGCCTTCTACAACAAAAACATATACTTGCTATATGAATATGCAATTACCAAAAATATCGACATTTTCTTAGAAGTTTATTCAGTGCTTCAAATATCACTAATTTTGTTGTAAAATTATATCATTTTTGTATGTTTTTCCTTGTTTGATGTTTTTCTGATATATATATTACTCAATTTTTTAATGCTATTATTCCATCTAAAATTTTGTGATAAGAAATATCTGTTTACCTCAAATACACATGGGCAAACATGTATTTTTTATCTTTAACTATTTTCATGGGGGGATATCGCAATCTCATGCGAGACTACATTCAGATTTTTAAACAGTTTTGCAGAACGTCATCACGAAATACTCACAACAGAGGAACAACCATGCTGATAAAGTCCTATCTCGATAGAACCCCCCACACTTATGACAATCAGTGTGAACAACTTTAACAGAATTCAGAAATAGCAGATCATATAGAAATAACAGATCCTCAAATATGAAATCTCATATGGAGATAAAACATTTAAACTTCAGTTCAGACATGTGTGACCAATGCAACATAAAAATTTCCTTAAGTGATTGTTTTAAATTTTCCGATGAATTAAACAGTTTTGATATTGTAAATATAATTTTTTTCTTGTCAACATTTTTGAAATATTGGTAAAAGCATAAACGTATTTTGAATAGTGAAATCTCTATATAAAAAATCCCGAATCTTTATATTTTATATTTTATATTTATGAGTGGTATTCTTCCTGATCTCTGCGTTCAAAGCTAAAACATTCAATAATAATGTTTTATGATGTACTTGCAGCAATTTTCCCCCTTTGACATAAGCAGAAAAATCTCACCTATTCACTATTTACTAGGTACAAGAAATCTTTCTACTCTAATTGTTATCTTCCTTGGCCTGCCAGACTTTGAAATATCCCTATTTCCTGCTTTCCTGACTCTACTGAAATGAAGTAGTTTAAATGTAATGTGAAAAGACATCCAGGTACGCCCCTGGTATGTATGATCCCAAATAGTAGTCCCTTTTGTTTGTGGTAAAAGAAAACGTCTTGAATATTAACAAATGTTCATACAGAATATACGTAATATATTGTATCCTTATGCCTATTTTACAAGTATTTTGCTGCAGTGTGTTATGATGTACGTAAGCAGAAAAATTTCACCTAATTAATACATACAGGGAATATTTCTAATCTAATAGTTATTTGCCTTGGTCTGCTAGATTTTTACCCCCCCCATCCCAGTTTAATGCTTTTTCCCAAATAATAGTTCTTTACGTCCATTTCATATATTGTTTGTTGTGAAAAAGAGTAAAAACAATGTCTTGAATGTGAACAAATGTTCACAGCTTATCACTCAGTAATGTTTATCACTCGGTAATGCTTATCACTTGGTAATGTTTATCACTTGGTAATGTTTATCACTCAGTAATGTTTATCACTTGGTAATGTTTATCACTCGATAATGCTTATCACTCGATAATGCTTATCACTCGGTAATGTTTATCACTCTGTAATGCTTATCACTTGGTAATGTTTATCACTTGGTAATGCTTATCACTTGGTAATGTTTATCACTTGGTAATGCTTATCACTCAGTAATGTTTATTACTCGGTAATGTTTATCACTCGATAATGCTTATCACTCGGTAATGCTTATCACTCGGTAATGTTTATCACTCGGTAATGCTTATCACTCGGTAATGCTTATCACTCGGTAATGCTTATCACTCGGTAATGCTTATCATTCGGTAATGCTTATCATCTGGTAATGCTTATCACTCGGTAATGCTTATCACTTGGTAATGTTTATCACTTGGTAATGCTTATCACTCGGTAATGTTTATCACTTAATAATGTTTATCACTCAATAATACTTATCACTCCGTAATACTTATTGCGCTATTGTATTGTTAAAAATCATCTCGACCCCAAGTTTAATTACCATTGCTTTAAACGACAAGGTACTTCAAGAAGGCTGAGTGAGATACTTAATGGAGGAGTATTCTTTCTGTTCTGTATGAACAGTGTGCAAAAAGAGGCTACTGAATGGGTGAAAACAGCAATTAAAGTTCTATAGTAAACGCTACTCTCCTAAATGGTTGGCTTCTAATTTTTTAGCTGTCATTGCTCAAAAGCAGCATGCATATCACAGACTTATCTGACATAAGTTCAGTACAAATAGTAAAAAGTGTATAGAAACTAGAAATACTTGTAAGCGTGAAATCGTTGCAGATAAAAGAAGAAACAAATTAGGTTAACCTGTTTGCTCTGTAGTTGGCATCTAATTCCACTTTATCACTCCTTCCTAAACTTTTCTTTGTGGACAGAAGCACACTCGATAATTTGAAAAACACTTGGTCACATGTTCGGGATATCATAATAAACCTAGACACTTTGAAGATGTCTGATCGATATCTAATCCGTGCTGCACTATTATATACAAAACTTGAATAATTACATGATATACAATTAAAATGACATAATATACTATTAAAATGTTCCGTTTATTAGGATTTATTATTATTATTATTATTATTATTATTATTATTATTATTAATGTACAAAGCTTTAATAATTACATAATATACTATTAAAATGACATGATATACTATTAAAAATGTTCCGTTTATTATTATTATTATTATACTAAGCTTGAATAATTACATGATATACAATGATAATAACATGATATACTATTAAAAATGTTCCGTTTATTATTATTATTGTTATTATTATTATTATTGTTATTGTTATTATTATTATTATTATTATTATTATTATTATTATTATTATTATTATTATTATACAAAGCTTGAATAATTACATGATATACAATTAAAATGGCATGATATACTATTAAAAATGTTCCTTTTATTAGGATTTATTATTATTATTATTATTATTATTATTATTATTATTATTATTATTATTATTATACAAAGCTTGAATAATTACATGATATACAATTAAAATGACATGATATACTATTGAAAATGTTCCGTTTATTATTATTATTATTATTATTATTATTATTATTATTATTATCATTATTATTATTATTATACAAAACTAGAATAATTACATGATATACAATTAAAATAACATGATATACTATTAAAAATGTTCCGTTTATTATTATTATTATTATTATTATTATTATTATTATTATACAAAACTAGAATAATTACATGATATACAATTAAAATGACATGATATACTATTAAAAATGTTCCTTTTATTAGGATTTATTATTATTATTATTATTATTATTATACAAAGCTTGAATAATTACATGATATACAATTAAAATGACATAATATACTATTAAAAATATTCCGTTTATTATTATTATTATTATTATTATTATTATTATTGTTATTATTATTATACAAAACTAGAATAATTACATGATATACAATTAAAATCACATGATATACTATTAAAAATGTTCCGTTTATTATGGTTTATTATGATTATTATTATTATTATTATTATTATTATTATTATTATTATTATTATTATTATTATTATACAAAGCTTGAATAATCACATGATATACTATTAAAAATGTTCCGTTTATTATTATCATTATTATTATACAAATCGTATCCCTTTAAAATGCTGGATTGAGTGCTCTCCAAACTTTTCAACAAATGATTTGCTGAATTTTGCTTTCTGGGCTTGTGTAAAATTGTTTCTCTGGTACCAGTTTTGAATGGTTTTACAGAGAGAACCGAAATAAAGTATCACCCCATTAGCCTCCTCCCTCTTTTTGCCAAAATCTTTAAGTCTTTAATTATGCAAGCACTAGTTATTTACATCAGGAGTGCTAATCTCTTTTTCGACAGACAATATGGATTTATGCAAGCATGTTTTACTTCAGATATCCTAACTATAAGCTCTGTAAATATATAACAATAAATATGGAATTGTAGTGAGTGCTCATTTACGTTAAATTTATATAAGACATTGATTTCTAACTCTAAAATCTGAAATGTGTTTTTATCTTTATTTTTATTTTTGTTTTCGGATATTTTTGAAGCTGTTTTAAAATAATAATATAAAAAAAATTGATTTTTATTTTTTTAGGGGTAAACTACCAGCATTTTTTTTCTACATTTAGTTTCTACTAATTGATGATGACAAATCGGAGCTCATATTATGTAAACTTTATTAAGTCATTCCCAATCTAATCGCAAACAAAATAATCTAGCGATATAACAGATAAGTATCGACAACAAAAAAAATGTTCAAACAATTAAATATCGAAAAAAACAATTTTTGTGCTCAGTTGTCTAACAATTCGACCAACTACGAATTAAATTATTTTGTTTATGATAAACATTATTACTTTCTCATTAATCACTTTTTTAAACAAAATTTCGTACATTTTTAACAGAAATCTAAATGTTAGATTGAATAATGTATTTGAAGTATGTGTTTTTTTTCAGAGAGCCATACGTTATATTCATGTATGTCATAAAGCATGCCAGAAATAATAGTTTTTATTTATTTATTGGATTTCAATAAAAATAAACTTTATTTAATATTCAAGATTATTTTTCAGGTTATTGAATGATATTTTTAAGTGTAATAAATAAAGAAGCTTACCTTTCATTCCAGGGATTCAGTACGGGGTGGGGGGAGAGATCAGGATGAATTCGTTTTTTTTCTTTTGCGTTCAAAACAGAAAAACTGTTTTGTTTGTTAGTATTTAGTGTGCCCAATTCATTAAGATATACAATATATAAAATATAAAAGAATCAAAATTAAAAGGTGAAAACCACAATTTAAATATGAAATATTTCAAACAGAAAATCAGTTGCTAAAGAACAATGATTTAGGTCATCGTAACACGGTGTAATCATTATTTCGTTCCTCGTGTAAAAATGCCCGTTCACTAAGTATGCCGAATTGTTTTCCTATCAAGTTTACAGTATATTTTTCAATGTTTGCAATTCATTAATTAATTCTTATTTTGGGTAAAACTTGTAGAGAGCGTTCTGTTTTAGGGTTGTTTTGAAAATGGAAGGGAAATTTAAATTCGTTCCGTTTTAATCTCTCTTTTTTTGCGCATGCGTCAATACGATCGAAAATAATCAAAAGAATAAGATTTGGTGTACGGTCTTTTCATCATCCATTTCATCACAGGACTATTAATCACTAGATATTTAATCACATGTGATTCCATCACCTGGACTCTTAATCACATCGAAACATTTAATTACTTGCTTGAAGTGTATTATTTTTTCACTACATTATATTTGTCCATTTTTTGAGGGGGGTGGCTTTAAGATGATTCTTCATTATATGCATAGTTTCGCGAACTATTGTCTTTCTATTGTTTTTTTTTTTGGGGGGGTATGTAAGTTCGGTATTGTTTGTAAAAAAAGAAAGAAAATAAAACTATTTGCAGAAGTGTGTTTACATTTTTACATGAAAAATAAATTAATTAAAATAAATGTTATGTTTATTGTTGGTTTGGTAAAAAGTTGTATTTTTAAGTGACTGATATTTACTTTAAGTGAACAAATAGGCTCTCCTCTAACCCTCGCATGATTGGCGATGAGGGAAGTTTTACCCTATAAATTTTAATCTCTCGTAAAAATAACGCCAAAATTGTCAAATGGGCTAAAAGTTTAACATAAAACAAACGTAATCACATGAATAACACAGGAAAAAAAGTAAATAAAAAAAATGATAAAAATTATACAAACTTTCACGATAGGAATATATGGATGCACGACTGCTTAAAAAATACAGCCCTCCCTCCCTCCAAACTACCTGAAGTCATTTTCAGTCAGACTTCTGACTTTCTGACATTTTGGACTTTCGTAGTATCATCACTTACACGACTTCATTTTGTTTACACTTAAACGAAGCTAGAATCGGGGTGAGAGTGGGGTCTAATGAAGCCGTTTTTTTGTTTTGTTTTTTCGTTTTTTTTACAAAGAAGTGTTTTTTTATTTGATTTAATATCTTAGGATTTTACTTTACTAATTACCTTTGAAACAGACCCAAAAACTAATATTTATCTTTCAAAAGATTTTTACAATGAATTTATTTAAATTTGAATTTTAGCTGAATTTGTTTGCTTGCCGTGTTGCCGTGAAAACATTTTTTTTATTATAATTTTTTACACGAGTAACAATATATTTTTTTTTCTTTTTGCAATTAGCTTTAGTCGTTAATCTTTAAAATAAAATCAAAAAGTCGTCGGAAAGTTGCAAAATAATTATGATAAACCAGCTTTCAAAACTATGTCCTCTTATTTTTTTCCCCATTTTGCACAGGCCCACATCTTACTGTGCTGTTATCATAGAACTACTTTCATACGCATAACAAGTAAATCATGGCGTATGAATATTGATGTCAACCGCCTAATAAGGTGTATCAGAAATGTTGTAGGAATTTTTGACACCCCTAACACGAAACTGCGAATAAAATATAAAAATCTCGTAATTTCTCTGTTAAAGGTGGGTTATTTATTTTCTTTATGGATTATACTTCCAAAATAAACTATTAAAGTTGGTTTATAAGTAATAGAAATAATTTTTTTTTAAAAACAGTAATGAATTTTCCGAACTCAATATTTTTTCAAATTTTAAACTTTAAAAATCTATCAAAATTTTTCTATTGATTCTATTTTTACGATATTTTCAGGGTCAATGGGAAATTTTATGTTCTTTCCAATAAATGGAATATAATATTTTAGACAAACGTTTTTTTTTTTCATTCACGCCCCCCCTTTTCAAGTTTCTATTAAAAAGTAAATAATTAATTTACTCACCGAAAAGTAAATAATTAATTTACTCACAAATTGAAGAGAAAAGGTCAATAAATAATATATTCAAATTTAAAACAAAAAACGTAGTGTTTTTTAGAATTTTACTTATAAAGATTGAAGTTTAAAACCTTTTTTTTAAACCACGTTATTTGATTTGTCTTTTTTTTTAAATGGAACCTTGGTCCTTGCTCCTTTAATTGAAAAAAAATTAGGGCTGGAATTACATTTTTCGAGGAGTTATAAGCTTGGAAAGACAGGGGGTCGAATAATTCACGCCTCCCATTTTGAAATGTCTATTAAAAAGTAAATAATTAATTTATGTACCAAAATCTTATATATCACAGATTGGAGAAAAAAGGTCAATAAATAATATATTCAAATTTAAAACAAAAAAGCACTGTTTTTTTAGAAATTTACCTGTAAAGTCCGAAGTTTAAAACCTCAAAAAAAACACGTTGTTTTTTTTTTGTATTTTTTTAATGAAACCTTGGTCCTTGCTCCTTTAATTGAAAAAAAAAGGGCTTGAATTACATTTTTCGAGGAGTTATAAGCTTGGAAAGATGGGGTGGAATTATTCACTATTTTCACGAAATTTCTGACACACCTACCGCCTAATACATACGTATTCGACAACATGGCGTAGACCTCTACACACGTACATTCAATCTCTCTTCTTATGTGATAATGTCAATAAAGTTCTATATTAAATAAAACCACAACTTTGTTGTCAATTACTTATAACAACAAACATAAACTAACGACATGGTGGCAGCGGAATGGATACTGAACATTTATAACAGTTAAAACAACAAAAAAAAACTCACTCAGTTTGATTGACTAGTCGCAACCGACAACAGAAAACGAAAAAAATAAAAAAATTCGGCAACAGACCAGAAAGGAAAAACATTTCTTTCACAAAAGACAAAACTTCGGCAACAGACACGAGAGGAAAAAATACGTTGACAAAAAACAAAAAAAGGCATGTAAACAAATTTTTATTAATTTACACATCTGTGGATTTTATAAAATTTTGCTGTCATTCTCGTACATGCTATAAACACGTGTGAATTCTTGCACAATAGCAGACATTTTGAATTTTTTTCGTCAACTGTTGTTATCGTATATGTCCCCGTAAACACGTATGGATTTTCGCACACTGGCAGACATATTGAATTTTCTGTTTATCGAAAGAATACATAGCCGTTAATAATAATGTCTACCAATAATGACATTATTCCGTTTATGGACTGGGAAATATCAAATCCAGCAGATACATTTAAACTTTTTAAACAGAAGCTAGAACTTTATTTTGCTATAAACAAAATAAAAACCGACCAACAAGTGAATTACATACTGATAAAGACCGGTAATCAAGGTCTCAAAAATTTAACACTTGAAAATTAACAGATGAGAAAAACGATCTCCCGACAACATTTTTAATGAATTCTTGGAGTATTTAGAACCTAAAGAAAACTTTAGAATTAACAGACTAAAACTAATGTCTTATAAACAAAAACAAAATAAGACATTAGACGACTTCGTCAATAGATGTCGTCAACTTACGTTAAAATGCTCACTAACCGACACTGAACAAGAACAGCGAATTATAGAACTAATTATTGCGAGTACCCCAATTGTCGAATTCCAGAAAGAACTACTACGAAAAGATAATACGCTAACACTGGATGAAACCATCTGAATTGGTAAAACGTACGAAGCAACAAACGCACATATTAAACAGCTTAGAGATATGTTAAACACCAATAACGAGGAGGACAATAGCGCCAATACTGACATGCAAGCAATTACAAAATATAAACAAAATAGAAAGACAAACAACTGCCTTAATTGCGGAAAAAGTCACGAACGTCGATGTAAAGCATGCCCAGCATTTGGTTCCAAATGCAAAACGTGTGAAAAATATAACCACTGGGCAACAGTATGTTTATATAACAGAAGATCAAGGTCAAGGTCGCAAAACAGAGACCGTTGAAAACAAAAACCATTAAACATGAACCAGACCAAGAAAAACCACTTCATCCAAACTGATATATTATCCAGGAACAACAGCCAGGAACTAAATGAACAATTCGAAAATTTAACTTTTTCCACCATTAACACACCCTCTCAAACACAGAGAGATGAAGCCTTCGCTTATATAAATATAAAATTATCTAATCGAAACGGGACTCACAGACTACGAATTAAAGTCGATACTGGAGCCCAAGGTAATACATTACCAATTTTTACATTCCGTAGAATGTTTCCTGAGAAATTAACCACTGATGGCTTCCAAAAACTAAAAAACAAACAAATTAAGGACAAAAAATTAATAGCCTACAATGGAACACCGATAAAGTGCTATGGCAATATCAGTATACCATGCAACTACCAAACCTCTGATTGGCACGAAAGCACCTTCTATATAGTAGATGTAAATGGGCCAGCAATTCTAGGACTACCATCATTGGAAATACTGAAAATGATCACTCTTCACTGCACGTTGAAAGAGCAAATATAGTCAAACCAATCAACAAAATCGAAGACTGGGTACAGATCTATCCAGATCAATTCAATAAAATAGGCTCTATGCCTGGACATGTCAAGTTAACAACGAGCAAAAACATACCTCACATTGACCCACCAAGAAAAACCCTAATTGCCCTAAAGGACAACATAAAACAGGAACTAGACAAAATGGTCAGCAACAAGATAATTAGAAAAGTCACAGAGCCAACAGACTGGGTTTCCAGCCTAGCTTATTCATATAAGAAAGATGGAAGCCTGAGAATCTGTCTAGACCAAAGACACCTAAACATTGCGCTAAAAAGAACACACCATGGAACCCCTACAGTGGAGGAGCTAATACACCACTTTGCAGGTGACATGCTGTTCTCTAAACTTGATGCCAAAGCTGGTTATTGGTCCATACATTTGGATCAGGAATCTCAGCTGCTAACGACATTTCAATCCCCTTTTGGAAGATACTGTTTCCAGAGATTACCATTTGGGTTAAGTGTATCCCAGGACATTTTTCAAATGAAAATGGACCAGATACTCGAACAAGTTGGCGGAGCAATTGGAATTACAGACGACATTGTTGTCTATAGTAAAACGGGCAAAGAGCATGATAAGATCTTGTACAGGCTCATGCAAGTAGCTGCAAAAATGGTCTTGTGTTTAATTCAGCAAAATGCAAAATAAAATCAAAAAATATATCTTTCTTTGGAATGATATATAGTGAAAATGGTGTTAGCCCAGACCCAGAAAAACTTAGACTTAAAAGACATGCCATATCCAACATGCAAAAAAGAACTACAAGAAATCTTAGGCCTTATCACATATTTATCACCATTCATCCCAAATTTGGCTGACAAGACACATACATTAAGAGGCTTGTTGGAGAAAGACGTACCTTTTCTCTGGGAAGAGCATCACAAGGTATGCTTTGAAACGCTTAAAACAATAATCACCAAAGATTCCACATTAACGTACTTCGACACGAATGAAGTACCAATACTGCAAACTGATGCGAGTTTAAAAGGACTTGGAGCAGCATTAATGCAAAACATAAAAACCTATTGCATATGCATCAAAGTCTCTAACAGACGTCGAGCAACGGTATGCATGCATATAAAGGGAACTTCTAGCAATTGTATTTGGTGTTCACAGATATCATGTCTACCTATATGGACGGAAGTTCAAGGCACACACCGATCATAAACACTTGGTCATGATACTACCGAAACCACTGACCAGTGCACCTCCTAGGTTACAACGAATGATGACCAAATTACAGGGATACCAGATACAAGTAGAATACATACCAGGCAAAGAAATGACTGTAGCTGATACACTAAGTCGCCTCCCCAGTACTCAAAACACTGACATGATCGACTTAGATATTCGAGTTGACTTGGTGAGATTCAGGAGCGAATGCCTGAATGAAATAAAAAAGGAAACAAAGGCTGATCCAATACTCAACCAATTACATGAAACCATAACAACAGGATGGCCAGACTCAATTAAGAAAGTACCACCGACAATTTGGTCGTACTGGTCATACAGAGAGGAGTTATCTGTCAGTGATGGCATAATCATGAAAGGCTCAAGGATTATTATCCCTGAAAACCAGCAGAAAACTATCCTGGACCAACTACATTACAGCCATCAAGGTATCGAAAAGACACGTCTGCAAGCTAGAGATACTGTATACTGGGAGCGAATTAACACTGATATTGAGAACATGATCAAAAAGTGTTCAATATGCCAGGAAAACCTCCCAGCACAACCAAAGGAAACTTTACAACCACATGACATCCCTAGCAGACCATGGGAAGTTGTTGGCACTGACTTGTTCCACTGTAACAACCAGGAATACCTCATAATTGCCGATTATTATAGTAAATTCCCAATCATACGGAAAAAGAATGGCATGGCCACAAGCAACATGGTCATATCAACAATGAAGCAGATATTTTCAGAACATGGTATTCCCACCAGAGTTATTAGTGATAACGGACCACAGTACCCCAGTGAAGCATTTAAAGAATTTGCTCAAAAATGGCAATTCGATCATATCATATCATCTCCAAGGTTTCCTAAATCAAATGGTTTTATTGAACGACAGATTCTAACCATTAAAAGTACAATAGTCAAAGCAAAACAAGCAAGAAAAGATATCAACCTTGCAATGCTGTGTTTAAGAACAGCGCCTATCAGCCACAAACATCCAAGCCCAGCTGAACTTCTAAACAGTCGCATCATGAAATCGAACCTGATTGCAAAAATCACGAATCACAGATTTCCCAACCGTGACCATATCCACGAAGAACTAAAGCACAGACAGGATATACAAAAAACCTATCATGACAAAACAGCCCATGACTTACCAGCACTTGTCCCTGGACAACACGTACGTATGTGGGATAACCAAACTGGAAAATGGAAACCAGCAACAATTCTCAGCAAATGTACAGAACCTAGATCGTACATCCTCAAATTGCCAGATGGATCGTCAAAAAGACGTAACAGAGTCCATCTCAGAGCAGATGGAAAAGCAACCCATAAACATGTTCACTTCAGTAACCAAACTCAATCTCAATCTGGACTTCCTAACACAAGCATCTCAAACCAAATAAACACTAAGAAACACACACCAAATATAACAATACATGGTCGTGAAATCCATAGGCCAAACAGATTTAAACAATAAATATCTGAACAATGTGTACTACTTTTCTTCCTTCTGGTAAGGGGGATGTAGTGTTATCATAGAACTACTTTCATACGCGTAACAAGTAAATTATGGCGTATGAATATTGATGTCAACCGCCTAATACATTCGTATTCGACAACATGGCATAGACCTCTACACACGTACATTCAATCTCTCTTATGTAAATATGTCAATAAAATTCTATATTAAATAAAACCACAACTTGGTTGTCAATTACTTATAACAACAAACATAAACTAACGACACTTACCAAAAGCCAGGAACTATGATATATTATCGATGATATCGACGATGATGATGATGATGATGATGATGATGATGACGTGTGCTGTACAAGACTACAATTGTTTTGTTGCTGCCTTTCCATCTGAAAAAAAAAACTGTCGGAACAATTACGTCGCCTTACACTGCTCGAGTAAGGAAAGACAATTCTTTGGATCGTAATGTCTTTTATTCAATCGTGATTTGATATACGTAAAGAAATAGAAAGTTTTAATATAACTAAAGAAATAATTCTTTGGATCGTGTTTTTTGTTTAATTCATGATTTGATATACGCAAAGAATACAAAGTTGTTTCATTTGAGTTACATATTTTATATGTTAATGAAATGTTACAAAAACACAGAAAAACAAAAGATTTGGCACAAGGTCACTCGAAAATTGGGGAGACGGGGGGGGGGGGGCTCGACTGTCAGATTGACGAATTACCAAAGTTTACTTTGTCAAATACAAATAAGTTTTTTTTAAACTTATTAGCATTTAACACAATAATAAGAAACATTTCAAAATCATTGCCAGAAAATCAATTGCACAAACTTCACCAAGAGTATAAAGTCTCTTAATATTTTTTTAAATCAAATTAAAGTCAAACTCATGCATGTGGTTGGCACACTCAAACACCTCTTTTATTTACGTCAATTACAAGTAAAAAGGCTCAATTCAGGTCAAGCTAATGAAGGATCGAAATTCCCAAAAACATGACGGATTACCATTTGTTTTAGCAATTTTTACTTTAGCACATATATATATATATATATATATATATATATATATATATATTATATATATATATATATATAGAGTTTCAAGGATGTGAAAGAAACAAAATGTTGCCACATTAATTTCATTTTTTTAAATAAAAATATGTATGAATTTTCCGAATTAATTTTAATGAAACAACTTTTCCATAATTCAATGAATTCTAGATTAACAAAAATGTACATGTTCAGCTTCAGTATGTTGGAAATCCAATACCATGAAAATAACCATTTTCCAATATCGTTACCACAGTGGTTTGTGAAGGGCCACAATGCTAAACCTACAAGGTATAGCATAATGGAAATCCAATACCATTACCACACTGGTTTGTGAAGGGTCACAATGCTAAACTTACAAGGTATAGCATAATGGAAATCCAATACCATTACCACAGTGGTTTGTGAAGGGCCACAATGCTAAACCTACAAGGTATTGTATAATGGAAATCCAATACCATTACCACAGTGGTTTGTGAAGGGTCACAATGCTAAACTTACAAGGTATAGTATAATGGAAATCCAATACCATTACCACAGTGGTTTGTGAAGGGCCACAATGCTAAACTTACAAGGTATAGTGTAATGGAAATCCAATACCATTACCACAGTGGTTTGTGAAGGGTCACAATGCTAAACTTACAAGATATAGTATAATGGAAATCCAATATCATTACCACAGTGGTTGATGAAAGTCACAATGCTTAACATACAAGGTCCCTAATTTTCTGTTGAACTAACAAGATATTCTTTATTATTATTATTATTATTATTATTATTATTTTATTATTATTATTATTATTATTAAGCTACTGGTTGAGCAATTACCATTTCCATCCTGTCATATACAAAGAGATGATGTAGACTATCACTGCTGCAAAATATTTCTTGAGAAATGGTAAACTTTCTCAGTATTGTCTTTTGATGTTTTAAGAAATGTATATAAAAAAAGAACTCAGTTTCATGGTGGGAAGTACGTTATTTCTGAAGAAAACAGCAATAATGGTATTTATTCAACACATTTGAAAGAGATAACAACAGTTTATTACTTTACAAAATTCTCCCACCAAATTTCTTCTCTTCTTTGACATTTTAGCTTGCTGACAAATATTCGAAATAGTTTTCTAAACAAGTTTGTGTTTCGTTCTTTTGATTTTAATATTTCAAATTTTCATATATGTTCCCAGCTAAGCATTTTATATTGGTCTGATATATATATATATATATATATATATATATATATATATATATATATATATATATATATATATATATATATAAGTATATGACAAGGACAAGCTTCTGAATGCTATATTAGAAAAGTACCCAAACTAACTTTCAAGGCACTTCAACTGCTAAGTAGACCTAGTATAGAATTTAATACGATATGGGAACCAGCAATTATAAACAATAGATAATATATACAAGTGATAATTAAAAAAATTGATGCATACAAGTAATAAGTATAGATATAGATATACATTAATATATGGTAATAATTAGTAATAAATAGTGATATTTACAACTAGAAATATAAAAGTAGGTTTAAGGCTCCTAAAATTCGCAAGGATCCCTGGCGCAGTGGTTAGAGTACTGGAAAAAACAATTGTAAAGGTAATATTCTCCTGAAGGTTGAAGGTTCAATCTTCAGTGTGGGCGATCGAAAAATACATTTGGGAATTACTTAGGACCTCTATCCAGTCATGGCTGATGGAACAAGAGCACGCTACCCCCATGAATAAAAAAGGGTTCCATTCGAACTTCCGTCCAAATTCCCGAGTTTGACAGAAACATCCTCAAGTTCGACAATATACACCTGAAGAAGGTCGGAGGTTATATCGACCGAAATGTTTTAAAAATCACACTCAATATGAGAACAGTAGTCCAATGAATAATAATACAAATAACCAATCCTCATCTCAAAAATTCATGTCCTTAGGGTTCTCCATTTCAGTTAAGACCAGACTCATTACGCCTTTTTAAGTTGATATTAATATATTTTAAATTGATATTAATATATTTTAATTGATATGAACTTACTTTAAATTGATATGCTCTGTTCTCCCTAGTCTACTACATTGGATATTCATGTTTTAAGAGATATTTTATTGGAGATATTTCCACACTCCATTGTGTCCTTACAACTAGATGGCACATGGCTCACACATTTAAATTCTTTATGACAGAATCTGCACTTGTTGTTACTGCTGAGTGAATTCTCATGTAGCATTAAATTTGATTTTTAGAACAAGCATATTCATGAGAATATATCTTTTCCTTTTTTGTAAATTTTCTCCCTACTTTTTATTGTTGTTCCTTTAAGTGCTTCCTTATTGTGTGTTCTCATATGTAACGATAATTTTATTGAACAACAATTTTCCACGCACTTCACAATAATTTGGCTTTTCTTCCGATGTGAGTTTTCATGTCATGCTAATTTCCTTTGTTATATTTGATTTTTGAGAAAAAAGAATATCCACACACTACACAAGAATGTCGCTTTTCTCTTTTTTATTTTACTTTTGTTAGTTTGAAGAGATCAAGGGGCTCCTTCCTGGGGCTAACACTTGATTCTATTATAATTGAAATTTATATCCGAGGGCTCATTTAAGAATAGACACTGTTCCCTTTATGGCTGCTATCTGTATTTCCTTACAGCTTGGCTTTCCAGGGATTGCTTCTAAGTATTTTTGAAGGTTCTTTTTTATTAGGCCAGTTGCTCCTGTCACAACTGGTATGATGTTTATTTCTTTCAGAGACCATGTTGCTTTTAGATCATTTTTAAGGTCCTGATATTTTGTTGTCTTTTCCCGTTTCTCCAGTGTGCGTTCTCATATGTACCAGTAACGATGATTTTTGAGAACAAGAATATGGCTTTTCCCCAATGTGAATTTTCATATGTGTCACTAAGTTAGATTTTTGAGAAAACGAATATCCACACACTTCACACGAATATGGTTTTTCTCCAGTGTGAATTTTCATATGTTTTACTAATGTTGATTTTTCTGAAAAAGAATGCCCACACACTTCACAAGCATATGGCTTCTCCCCAGTGTGAGTTCTCATATGTCTAACTAAAGATGATTTTTCAGAATAAAAATTTCCACACACTTCACAAGAATGTGGCTTTTCTCCAGTATGCATTCTCATATGTAGAACTAACGATGTTTTTAAAGAAAAAGAATGTCCACAAACTTCACAAGTGTGTGGCTTTTCCCCAGTGTGAGTTTTTATATGTCTCACTAACGACGATTTCTCAGAACAAAAATATCCACAAACTTCACAAGAATATGGCTTTTCACCAGTGTGAGTTCTTATATGAGTCAGTAAGTATCTTTTTTCAGAACATGAATATCCACAAACTTCACAAGAATGTGGTTTTTCCCCAGTGTGAGTTTTCATATGTTTTACTAAGTTTGATTTATCAGAACAAGAATATCCACACACTTCACAAGAATGTGGCCTTTCCCCAGTGTGACTTCTCATATGTTTCATTAAATTTGATTTTTCCGAACAAGAATATCCACACACTACACAAGAATGTGGCTTTTCTCCAGAGTGTGTTCTCATATGTCTCACTAAAGATGATTTTTCAGAACAAGAATATTCACACACTTCACAAGAATATGGTTTTTCGCCAGTATGCTTTCTCATATGTATTACTAACTTTGATTTTTGAGAACAAGAATATCCACACACGTCACAAGAATGTGCTTTTTCTCGAGTGTTATTTTTCATGGTTCTCGTTGCCTTTTCACCAGTATGCGATTGCATATGTCTAATTAAAGAGTATTTTTCAGAGCAAGAATATGCACACATTTCACAGGAATATGGTTTTTCTCCAGTGTGAGTCCTCATATGACTCATTAAATTTGATTTTCTAGAGAAAGAATATCCACATACTTCACAAGAATGTGGTTTCTCTCCAGTGTGCGTCCTCATATGTAGAACTAACGATGTTTTTACAGAAAAACAATATCCACAAACTTCACAACTGTGGGGCTTTTCTCCAGTGTGCGTTCTCATATGTACCAGTAACGATGATTTTTGAGAACAGGAATAACCACACACTTCACAAGAATGTGGCTTTTCCCCAATGTGAATTTTCATATGTGTCACTAAGTTTGATTTTTGAGAAAACGAATGTCCACATACTACACAAGAATGTGGTTTTTCCCCAGTGTGACTTCTCATGTCTCACTAAAGATTTTTTATCTGAAAAAGAATGGCCACACACATCACAAGCATATGGCTTTTCCCCAGTATGAGTTCTCATATGTTTCACTAAAGATGATTTTTCAGAATAAGAATATTCACACACGTCACAAGAATAAGGTTTTTCTCCGGTGTGAGTTCGCATATGTATTACTAACTTTGATTTTTGGGAACAAGAATATCCACACAATTCACAAGAATGTGCTTTTTCTCGAGTGTTATTTTTCATGGTTCTCGTTGATTTTTGGGGGGCAGGAATAATCACACATTTCACAATAACGTAGCTTTTTCCTCGTGTGTCCCTATCATTTATTTATTAAAACAAGAATATCCCCACATTTCACAAGAGTTTCGTTTTACTTAAGTGGGAATCATTTTCATAGTGTGACTTCTCATATGTATCAGTAACAGATTTTACAGACCAAGAATATTCTACACAATTGAACATTAAACAGATATAAAAATTCATATCACCTTTTAAAGATGTATTGTGATTTTACCTGTTTCATAAAATTCGTTAAATAATTTGAATATCTTCGTACATATGTCCCTGTAGTCTTCCAAATAAACTAATAACTGTTAATAATATATTTTTTAAAAAATTATACTACATTAAAATTGTATAATAGAATTCAATCAGGAACATCTGTAAAAAATAAAATTCAATACTTTTAGTATTTGCATCTACATGTTTATTGTTGTCAATCTTACTGGATTAAACTTACAATTTTTGCATTAATTTATTATAAAAAAGTCATATGAGACAAGTTAGAAAAATAACCAAATATTTTCTAACTTGACACAGAGCCAGTCGATAGACGTTTTGCTTAAAATATAGTCTTCTTAATGTTTTTATGATTTAGATCTTAGTGAGAGATAAAACATTAGTACTTATATATACAATACTACAAGATAAATACAATGAAATACAATATAAGACTAACTACTCTTGTGGGAAAATCAAAAAAAGCTTTTTAATATTTCATCTGTAATACATACAATGTTGATATAAAATTATATGTAACTGCAATTGTTTAACTTATGTTCCATTTTCTTTAAATATCAATACGAATATATTTTTAGTTTACGAATCAATAATACACTGGCAAATAAGTTGAGAATACAAAACCTTGTAAAAAAGGGGGATTTTTTTAACGTTGCTTAAAATTACCTTAAATTGAGATAATCATAGACGTCCACATTAGCAAATGCATTGAGTTTTGTTGTCATATATGGATTGCTCAAAATACCATAACTATCTTCATCGAAGACAAAGTTGAAAAGAAGTCTCACATCTAACAGTTCTTGTTGTCATATATGATTGGCTCAAAGACAAAATATTTCAAATACTATAAACAGATCATAAAATTTAAATCAACCATATTATTTTTTTTATTACATTTTCACCCCAAACTAAATGGCAAATAAAAAGTAGATTTTGATTTTTTAGCAGCAAAACTATGTTGACTTCGATAGTAATTATTACCAATTATTTTTTTTTATATTAAGTTTCTGTTTATTGGTGATGGTCAATAAATGCGTGCTCATTTTTATGTAAAATTTATTTAAAAAAAAAAGTGTTCCCTATTCTGAAATATTGAATAAAACATGACAATTCCCACGGAAAACTGGTTTTAAAAATATTTTAAAACAAATATCGGAAAAACAGTCGTTTTTGTGCTCAGTTGTCTAACAATTCGACCAACTTCGAATTAAATTATTTTGTTTATGGTGAACATTATTATTTTCTTAAAAATCATGTAAGTTTTACAAACATCATGTAAGTTTGACAAAAATCTTATTGTCACATTGAATAGTATATTTTAAGGAATATTTTTTTAATCAAAGATTCATATATTTTTTATTCATGTTATAAAACATAGCAAAATCAGTAAAATTACGTAGCGTCGTTTTACCCCTAAAATATCCCCCCGAAGATCTACGTTTTTTGCCTAATATGTTTAAACAACCGTTATAAATAATATGAAAGAAGAAATTTTGAAAAAAACATAAAGTTTAACATTTTAGCATAGATCACATTTCTATATATATTTAACGTAAAATGATCACTCACTTTTTGGCCACCTAGCGTTCAATGAAACATGTCATTCGTATATTTTTTTCAAGTTTGATGACAGAGAGGTGTGCAGGAGGGGACAAACATGACAAATTCAATTTTATTTGCATAAACAAAACGGGTGCCACAACATGACAAATTAATTTGGGGAAGGGCGTTGGGTGGAGAACTACATTCGATCCATAAAAATAACGATAAATTTAATTAACATTTTTTGGGTGTTGGTTGAAACAAAAGAACACAATGAATTGAATGAATTTTTGGTAAATATGGCCTGGTAGACCAACAAAAACTACCTTTAAAAACTTGCTTTCTAAGGTGCGCGGTGTGCTAAAAACGAATATTGCATTTAAAATTAAGGCTGGCAACTAGTTTTTTTTAATATTTCAAACATACTTTTCCGCATGTTTGATGTTGCAATGTAAAGTTGTGGCTATATTCTTTATGTAGCGCACAGAAACGAGGGGGGACGACATAATGTAATTACAATATAATGTGGAGCTAATCTTTATTATTATTATTATTATTATTATTATTATTATTATAAATAATTTAAAAAAAAAAGAGAAATAAATAAATAAAATATAACATTCATTTATTATTTTTGTAAATGTTTGCAATATCCTAAAATCTAGTTACCGGCCTCAATTTTAAATACGATATTCGCTTTCAGTACACCCGAAAACCTTTGAAAACAAGTTTTTAAAGGTAGATTGTGTGTTGATCTACCGGACCACATTTACCAAAAATTAATTCTAAAAAATATCAATATGAAATTTTTCGTTAATTTACGTGTCTGATGTAATCTCACCCCCATCACCAAAAAAAAAAAAAATAATAATTAAAGTTGACATATTTTGAGGTTCGTTTTATTTATAAAATTGTTAGGTGAAAGTACAGAATGGTCTCATAAAAAATTTACAAAAATGATATTTGTGTTTCAAATTACAAATTTGTATCAAATGTAATTCCTGCCCCCCCCCCCCCGCCCAAAAAATTAATTTTTCATGTTTTGCTGCCCCCCCCCATCACAAAACTTGAAAAAATGCTAGGGGTGACATGTCTCGTTGAACGCTAGGTGGCCAAAAAGTGGGTGCTCATTGACGTTAAATTGATATAAAATGCTATTTTTTTTTCAAAATTTCTTCTTTCATATTATTTATAAAGACCTTGTAAACGCATTAGGAAAAAAATAAAAGATAGATCTTCCTTTTTTTAGGAGTTAAAGCACGCTGGGTCACGTTGTAAAGATTTACCGTGGAATAAATATTTTAATAGGATCGCAATAAAAACAAACCTTTTTTTTGTAATTAGACTTTTTTTTTAAGAATCAATATTTCTGAGGTGCAAAATACAAACTGCTTTTCTGTTTCAGATTATTCAAACGAATTTTTTAAAAGCGTAAAAAATAACTTATTTTTCATATTGGATTGCAATAAAAAAAATAACTTGTTTAAGATTGCATTAAAGTTGCTAAATGACATTTTAAAAAAATGTTTAAAAATAAAAACAGAAACTTACCTTTTACTCAGAAAATTCAATACGTGAAAAGTGTCGTTTTTTCATTTTTTTTTTTTTTTTTTTTTCAAAACAGAAAATTTGTTTTGTTTGTTATGATTTCTTTAGTAAATTGATACAACTTTTATCTTGTCATTAAGAAATAAAATAAACTTATTTAAATATTCAGGATAATTTTAGAGTTGTTGAATGATATTTTTTTAAATGTGTTTAAAAATAATAAAAAAGACAGAAACTTACTTTTCATTCAGGGAATTCAATACAAGGAAAGTGTCGTTTTTTTTTTTTTTTTGGTATTCAAAACGGAAAGTTTGTTTTGTTTGTTATGATTTCTTTAGTAAATTGATACTTTCGTTTTGTGTGTTCACTTCATGAAGAAATAGAATATATGAAAATACCTAACAATCTAAATTAAAAGATGAAAAACACGATTTAAACGTGAAATTATTTAAAGGGAAAACCAACTGCAAAAGAACAAAGGAATTAAGGTCATCGTAAAACGGTGAAATCATTATTTTGTTCCTTGTGTAAAAATGTCCGTTCATTAGTTATGTGTGCCGAATTGTTTTCCTTTCAAGTTTAGATTATATTTGTCAAGTCTAAAGCCTTTTAAGTAATTCTATTGTAAATTTCTATTTCGTGCTCAATTGATTAAAAAAGAAATTATATCAGGTTTATTTTTTAAGATTGAACATTTCATTATTATTTGGATTTGTTGAACTACTGTTAACAATTTGTAAATCTAAATATTTCACTCAAACAACATAAATAAGAGGAAGGAATTGCATAAAATGCGAAGTCAAATGACAAAAATACGTTATGGAATTTGCAACTTATTGTTATCAAACTCGATTCGGTTAAACTTACGATTACCTTCACTCATTAATCCAGACTTAAACCTGCTTATTAGTCTGCCTGTTTAACAGAAAATCAGCATTAAACGGACAATAATGAAAGTGTAGTACCTGTTTCTAATTTGTTTGTTCATTTCAGCCATGTTTTGCGTTATCATCACTGTAGCTAGTTCAAGAGAGGCTTTATTTGTCATGGGTTGTGCCATCCTCCCATGCATTACGTGTCTTTGATAGAGAAGTAGTTTAATGTTGTAAAACGATGCACCGGCTCCCGGTTGTGAATATGGTAGAGAATAGAAAAAGGACACAAATCAATACTTTACAATCTACTGCTCGCCGTGTAACTTGATCAAACGCTCTTTAATTTACCTTATATATTGTTTCAGGGGGAGGTAACTCTTCTGAGAGTTATGTCCCTTTAATTGCAAACATTGGTCACCGGATATACGAGAAGAAAGACCCTCCCTGATCTTGAACATGATAAACACTACACATTGTCTCTCCGTAAATACGTTAATAAACTTTCCTTTTTTTATTATTTAAATGTACAGTACATATTTATCCCTTTATTTCATTCACGGAATACAGTTTCTTGATTATCGCAACCACAGGGCATATCATTTTTTTTTTCTAAAGATTAAATTGAATAAAGTTTATTTGGATCAAGTAAAGATTAGATACCACGTAGCAGACGACAAAAATAAGCGAACAATTCAAGGGGCACCGTCTGTTCGACCTTGACATTGCCGTTAGTTGTTTCTAAACTTGTAAACAGGACAAATAGCAGACATATTCGAATGTTCGCGAGCAAGATTGAAAAAAAAAAATATATTTACAAAACTTTTAAAGATTTAAAAGAAAAAAATGTCAAGGTCGAACAAACGGTGCCCCTTGAATTGTTCGCCTATTTTTGTCGTTTGCTACGGGGTATCTAATCTTTACTTGATCCGTTTATTTTTACAAAAATCTTTATACATCAATCTAGTGAATAAAATAATTACACATAAAAATTATTTTGATTTATTTTTGTAAGATCATTAGCAAAATAAAAGAAATGCTTCAGGCAATTAGTTTTTTCTTCTTATGACATTTCCCCTTTCCCCGTCCGTCAGTTAAGTTATGAATTTTGTAATATTTCTTTTCTAAATGCAAGTGTTCATATTATATTTATTTCAGTTTTTAATCTTTATTTTTATTTCATTGTTTTATTAACTGTGTAAATGGTTTTCTCGTGGAAAGATGTGCCGAATCCTTAAATGTTTATATTTTCCAAGTTGATAGCGTAATATATTTGGAAATTGTTTTCATTTTCAGTTGGTGAGAGAGGAATCTTTCACCTAACCCCCTCTTAAACACACCAAATGGAATTTTATTAAGTACAATACTAAATAATATTTTTGTTTTGCATCCACAATGCATTGTCTACTCTCCATTAAAAATATTTTTGTGGATGCATTATCGGCAGCTCTCGTTACTCTCATTTCTCTTTATTTGTCTTTCAGTCCTCATTTTTAATGAGTGATTTTTCTGACAGAGGGAGAAGAAAAACCTGTTTTCTAGGTTGGCAGTATTTTTGCGTGAACAGCCGCCAGTTTGTCGGTGATTTTCTGTATCTATGTCTATCCTTGTAGCCATGTCACTAGTAAGGGTGCTGGAGATAAACGTTTCATCTGAGTTGACGTTATCCACCTGGTTAACCACTAAGGAGGCTGTCCTATCAGCAGGTGCAAAGAACTGGGGCTGCTGTATTGCCATTTGGTGAAAAGATTCTGGACTATGCAGTAGCTTCTGGTAGGGCCTCTCGATGCCATATTACCTTTTCATGTGTTACAAAAAATATTTCTTCATTTTTATTTCTCTCTTACTTTCCCTCTCTGCTCTGCTTCAAGCAAGTCTGTCGACCAAGTCCACAAATCCAAAAATTCCACCATGAAAAGTCTCAATAAAAACACACACGATTAAACCAACTTTTAACGTAGACTTACGCTACCATTTCTTCTTCTTGAACATAAGGAGTCTATGTTCTAACCTTCCAGAGGTTGAAACCCAATTACAGGAGACTAAACCAGACATATTATTTCTAAGTGAAACTGGCATTAGACAGACCATTTCCCTAGATGAGTTCATAATTAAAGGATACTCTAATTTAACTTCCAAATCTGACCCTCAACATCACCATGGGCATGGAATATGTGCCTATATAAAAGATGGCTTTCCATGTGGTAGGGACATATCCAGAGAAGATCGTAACTTACCCTATATGTGCTCCCAGGTTGCACTTACTCAAACTACTACATTTATATTTGCTCTCTATCGCCCCCACAATAGCGGAGTTACTATTTTTAAAAGCATACTTGAGAAAATTGACCACGCCCTATCTGCTTATCCTTCAGCTAATATTCAGGTCTGTGGAAACTTCAATGTTCACAATGTGAAATGTTTAACTCACGCAAAGAAGACCGATGATGAGGGGAGGTTCTGTTATGATTTCTCCATTTCTTATGACCTCACTCAGATCGTGTTCCCGATATTGACGGCCAGTATGCAAGTCTCCTAGACCTCTTTATCACAACTTGTCCTGAACTGTGTTCAGCTTCTGTTCTGTCTCCACTTGGGTCTTCCGACCACGCAGTTGTATCAGAACCTTTTCACTGCAAAGACTAAAGCCAGCCCCTCCTTCTCAATGTGCGTATAATTCCGTTCTGACCAGGCAGCGTTCGTGATATGCAGCATACTAGTTTCTTCCTTCCATATTCAATTTTATGAGCTATTACAGCTCCCAGTCTATAGAGAGAAGCATCCACTTGTACTAAAATAGGTCTCCAAAGGTCCTTGTTTGTCCAGCACTCCATACTCAGGGAGCAGCCTTCCTCATAAAGCTATGAAGCGGTCCCAGTATTGTTGATAAATTCGGCAAATGATTATGATAATATTTAAGTACCGGGAGGAAGGCTTTTAATTTCGTGATGTTTTGTGTCAGAGGTGCCACTGTCATGGCGGCTACTTCATCTGGAAGAGGCGCTGTGTCTTCCTTACTAATTTTGAAACCCAAATATGTTACTTCAGGAAGGAGAAACTTGCACTTACTTTTCTTTAATTTTAATCTGGTCTTATCCAGGGCAGCAAATACATTCTGCAAATTCTTCAGATAAGTACTGTCATCACTACCTGAAACCAAGATGCCGTCCACACATACCTTGCAAAAAGGGATGTTCTTCAATCTTTTGTCCATCTTCCTTTGAAAACCCCTGTAGTATTGTGTACCCCAAATTGTAGTCTGGTTGGCTAGTATATAATACTTGGTGAGTGTTTACTGTTAGCAGTTCCTGGGTTTCTTCATCCAATTCCAGTTGTTGATAGGAATGGCGCAAGTCGAGCATGGTAAATTTCTGACCCCCTTTCAAAGGAGCAAATATATCTTCTGTCCGATAAATGGGGTAGTTGTCACATAGTGATACCCGATTTACTGTTTGCTTGTAATCTCCGGAGTTCCGGTACTCCCCTCTTTTGAAAATTTCCTGGGTTTCCCGGCGATCTAGCTTTTTCTCCACATCCGCTTTTATGGCATAAGGCACTGGTCTTGCCCGACAAAATTTGGGACTCACCGTCTTATCAATGGTTATTTTCACCTTAATATCATTTAAACACCCAATTTCCTCACTGAACAGCGACTCAAATTCTTTAAGAAGCTTTCCAACCTCGAAGGGGAATCTTCCTGGTAACTAATTTTCAAGGAAGAATTATTCGAGCAAATTCCTTAATTGAAGGTTTAATCGGGATTAAACCGAATTATAAATGTTGCTGAAGTGTTGATTGAAAATTATTTTGAAAAAATTAAATTGATTCTTGAAAAAAATTCCTCAGTCTAGAAGGATATCTCCTTCATTAAATGAGGACAGATTTTGCACATTGATCTAATTGAATTTAATGTAGGTTCGAGATGGTTGAAACTTAAGTTTTCTTAAGCTATTAAATTATACAAAATTGGTCATTAACTGATTTAACTTTCATGTGTGACGATAATGGGTTGATTCTAAATGATCTTTTAAGAATAAATTACTTTTAAGAATTTCTAAATTCGAAAAGAATTTGGTAATGATCCACAAGAATGAATTATCTTTAATGATAAATTAATTTAAATATTTGAAATATATTCTGAATTTTAATGATCTACAAGAATGAATTATCTTTAATAATAAATTAATTAAAAAATTTGAAATATATTCTGAATTTAAATGAGCTACAAGAATGAATTATCTTTAATAATAAATTAATTTAAAAAATTGAAATATATTTGGTATTTTAATAGGAAACTAATTATTAAATAAAAATAAAAGTTGGGATGTTTCTGAATTTCATTGCGGAAAGTTAATTAAATCGAAATGAATTGATGATCTTTTGCGAAGGCAATTATTGTAATGATAAATCAAATGCTCTGAAGTGTTTTTAATATTGAAAAAAAGTTGATTATAAACGGAAAATGAACATGTTTTACTAATGATACCTCACAAATGACAAAACAGTTATTCTTTTTGTCAGTGTAAAATAAGATAATCTGGCAATAAGCTTCCTAGGAACTGTTTTCCTAATCAGATAATTGTTAAACCTTTAATCTGAAACCAAGAATAAAATTAGTTTACTGGTTTCTTAAAACTAAACATTTTTCACACGTGATGACTTCATTAACGTTTTTTATACAAAGGAAAATAACCGTAACATTCTTATTATCGACTTATATGAATACTTTAAAAAAAACCAAATTTTAAATAGAAAAGCATAAATGAATAACGCAGTTATATGCTGAGAAAATGATTATATTTTGAATTTGAAAAATAAATAAAAATAAAAAAGCAAAATTGCACAAAATATTTGTAGCATTCAATCAGTTTGACGTTGCTAAATTGTGAAAGGGGTGTAGTCTGTTTCATTGATGATAGGAGATGGTTCTTTTATGTAACTCCGAATGGTCTATTATTACTTTCTTTGAATACTTCATAAACTAATGTGATTTTCCAGGAACATAATGATTTAAACGGGTTCTAAAAGTTTATTCATCACAAACTATGTAACATTTATTGTAGTGTTTAATTTGGCCGGAACAAATCTCTGGAAGAGACATTCTAATGGCAATCACCGTTTTCAACACGTACACGTTTAGAAGAGCGCGTAAAGAGACAATACCGTAATCTTGTCTTTGGTTATTTTACAAATACAAAAATATTGACGAAATGTGTATGAAAACTGGTCTTTGCCGTCATTTTGTCATGTTCCTAATGTTTAATTGTACAATATTGTTAATTGTACAATATTGTTAATTGTACAATATTGTTAATTGCACAATATTGTTAATTGTACAATATTGTTAATTGTACAATATTGTTAATTGTACAATATTGTTAATTGTACAATATTGTTAATTGCACAATATTGTTAATTGTACAATATTGTTAATTGCCCAATATTGTTAATTGCACAATATTGTTAATTGTACAATATTGTTAATTGTACAATATTGTTAATTATACAATATTGTTAATTATACAATATTGTTAATTGTACAATATTGTTAATTGTACAATATTGTTAATTGCACAATATTGTTAATTGTACAATATTGTTAATTGTACAATATTGTTAATTGCACAATATTTTTAATGGTACAATATAGATAGTTCTCACAACACTTTCATCACAACGTATCGGGCGGTGAATGCATTGTGTGCAAGAATATGCCTTTTGTAAATTGGCTGATTTCACAGGAAAAACATTAATAATGACAAAGTGTATGCTTTTAGTTTCTTTTTATTAGACGATTCGTTTCTACAACACCAAGAATTATGTTTTTTTTAATCTTTTTCAGAGACATTGTCGTTTTTAACCATTCTTTATTTCATTATATTCTGATAGATTCCACCATCGATTCAGTCTAATATAGCAATAGTATTTTGGAATAGATTCCTCAATATGGATTTTCAATATAAGTATGTCGTATAATTAAAATTCTTAGCTTTTATTTTACTTCAGTATGTTTAAAGAGATCATGGGGCTCCTTCCTGGGGCTAACAGTTGATTCTATTACAGTTTAAATTTATGTCCAAGGGCTCTTTTAAGAATAGACACTTGTTTTTAGATCATTTTTTAGGTCCTGCTATTTTGTTATCTTTTCCCATTCTGCTCTATTAAGGTCAAAGTCGTTTGGAACTGTGATGTAGATAATGAGTGCAGTTCTTTCGGTCTTGTTCCATATTACTATATCTGGCTTGATGGCCTTGTCATTTATGTATATGCCCGCCTGTATGTCTTTGTCATAGAACACTGTCACTTTTTTCCGTTTGATGTTATCAGTGGTGGTTCATGTTCCCAGATGTTCGATGACCTGTCTAGCTCCTATATGAGATCCCATATTAACTTTGATTTTTGACAAGAATATCCACACACTTTACAAGAATCTTGCTACTGATATTACGTCGCATTGTATAGTATCCGTCCCCGAGCAGTCCGTCTATTTCTGTGTGGCAGAACCTGCATTTATTTTCATTGCTGACACCATTACTCTTTTTTTACAAGGTGATACCACTTATCAAGTCACTCGGGGATAATGGTTATTGCGTGTACAGTACGTTAATGTTGACATTTGATAAAGTGTCTACTTAAGGGGGCGGTTCATCAGGAATTTGTTTTATGTTGGACTTGAAGACATAGTTGTTTGATTTTTCAGGAAAAGCATTAATATTGACAAAGTGTATACTTTAAGTTTCTTTTTATTAGACTATTAGGATAATGTTTTTTTAATCTTTTCAGACACATTGAATAGATTCCTCAATATAGATTTTCAATATAATTAACATTCTTAGCTTTTATTACTTGTGGCTTTTAATATGTATTAGCAAATGCCATTTATAAAAACAAAAATATTCACATTTGCTGTGAGATTTCTTAAATGTGGAAATACAAGAATATCCACATTTCACACGAATGTGGCATTCTCCTAATATGTTTCAGTAAAGTTAATTTATGTAAACAAAACTAATAACATTTGTAGTGAGAAGACTCTACTCTCCTTTGTTTGTTTCTGTACCATTTGTTTAGTCAGTTTTGTGATGGACGTTTTGTTCACATACAATTTTAAGGTTTTGATACTTTTGCATTGTTTTTATTTTTGTGTCATTTGTACAAAATGTTTAGTCAGTTTTGTGATGGAAGTTTTGTTCTACTGTTTTTGCCTCCTGGTGTTCATATACAATCTTAAGGTTTGGATACTTTGCTCATCCATTATGGCTTGGTTTCGGTGGTAAATCTCCGAGAAACCAATATCATTTGCTACTTGAAACAAATGCAACCTTGGTGACAATGGATTCTGTACATTATTTTGTATAGTGTCAGCATTTTGTTTTAGTATTATGATCATCAAAGAATGATAAAGGCTTCATAAAATGAGAAACGCCTTTAAAAAGATGTGGTCTCAGTGTGAGTCAATGTGATATTCACACAAAAAAGCCACACACATAAAAAAATATGGCCTGTGTGTCTTCATGTCTTCACATACTAAGTTTGATTTTCGAGAAAAAGAATATCCACACACTTTAAAAGAATGTGGCTTTTCCTTTTTTTATTTTACTTTTGTTAGGTTGAAGAAATCAAGCAGCTCCTTCTTGATTCTGTTACAGTTTACATTTATATCCGAAGGCTATTATAGGAATAGACACTGCCCCTTTATGGCTGCTATTTGTAATTTCGTTATAGCTTGATCTTCCAGGGATTGCTTCCAAGTATTTCTGAAGATTCTTTTTTTATTAAGTTCGCATATGCTTCATAAAATTTGATTTTCAAAACAAGATTGTCTACAAATTTGACAAGAATATAAATTTTCCCTTTTTTATTTAACTTTCGTAAGTTTTAAGAGAACAATGGACCCCCTCCATGAGCTAACATTTGATTCTGTTATGATTTAAATTTATATTCGAGGGCTCTTTTAAGAATAGATGTTTCCCCCTTTATGGCTGCTATTTGTATTTCATTACAGTTTGGCGTTCCAAGCCAAGGCCAAGCTTTGTAGTTGTTGTCTGCCTCAGCAGACATTTGGTGTGATGTTCATTCACCATTTTTATTTTCGGGTAAGAAGAACATTTGATATATTGGTCTATGCTTACCACTAACCCTAACCCTTGAAGATCAGTATGCGTGGTTTATTTAAGTGAGCCCTAAATCACCTTTTCTCTTTGGTAAGTACAGCCCGTCCATGCACTGATGTTTCTAAATGAAGGGCCAGAATTTTCCGAGTTTTTACGTCATGGTTATTAATGAAGTTTTGTGGCCAACTGTTTATGCCAAATCCATAAGAGACAACGGGTTTTGACAATTGATTGATGGCAGTAATTTTGTTTTTCGGTGATAATTCTGATGAGAGGATTATTTAAGTCGCTTGAAGTATTTTCCCCGCACTTTTTTCCAGTGTGAGTTCTCATATGTTTAACATTGTCAGGGAGTGTGTTGATGTTGTCTTTCTTCCTTTATTTATAGTGCACTTAGCGCATTTGTCCATGCAGATGTCTCTCTGTTTTAGAGGAGATCCTGAATGCCTACTAGACACTATTCTCGAGTGTCTAAGGTCTCTCTGTAAAGGCGTTTGCCAGAACCTGGTATGAGAATATTTTTCTCTAAAAGTAAACCCTGAACAAATATTCCAAATCATATAGTATTTGCAGCCGAAATAACATCTCTTCACTATGGCTAACTCACATTAGTAACCGCACGAAGCTCGATACTCCACTAAACAAGATAAATTCTAGTCCTCGAATCCAGTAAGACCAATAGACAAAAATTTAATATATAATACAAGATATGAAAATGGTTAATTGGGGAGAGGAAAACTGTTTCCAATTTTCTGATTTTAGAGAAGGTTATACACAAACGTTACAAGAATATGGTTTTGCCAAGGTGTGAGTTTTCATATATCTCACTAAAGTTGACTTGAGAAACATAACATCCACAAACTTCACAAATATGTGGCTTTTCACTTTTTGTTTTATTTTACTTCAGTCGAAGTTCTCAGAAATCAAGGGGCCCACAACCTGGGGCTAATACTTGAACTCTATATGAGATACATAGATATTCGAATGTTCCATTTCAGTTCTTTATCTCTCAAAAACTGAGTTAGTAAAGAGGTTGAGTGTGAGTTCTCATGTGTTTCACTAAATGTGATTTTTGAGAACAAGAATATGCACACACTTCACAAGAATATGGCTTTTCCCCAGTGTGAGTTCTCATATGTCTTACTAACTTTGATTTTGTAGAACAAGAAAATCCACAAACTTCACAAGAATATGGCTTTTCCCCAGTATGACTTCTCATATGTATCATCAAATTTGATTTTCTAGAAGAAGAGTATTCACAAACTTCACAAGAATATGGCTTTTCCCCGGTGTGTGTTCTCACATGTGTCATTAAATCTGATTTTTGAGAAGAAGAATATCCACACACTTCACAAGAATATGGCTTTTCCCCGGTGTGAGTTTTCATATGTCTCGCTAATGTTGATGTTTCAGAAAAAGAAGATCCACAAACTTCACAAATATGCGGCTTTTCACCAGTGTGAGTTCTCATATGTTTAACTAAATGTGATTTTTCAGAAGAAGAATATACACAAACTTCACAAGAATATGGCTTTTCCCCGGTGTGAGTTCTTAGATGACTCAGTAAATGGGATTTTTCAGAACAAGAATACCCACACACTTCACAAGAATGTGGCTTTTCCCCAGTATGTGTTCTCATATGTGTCACTAAAGAGGATTTTCGAGAACAAGAAAATCCACACACTTCACATGAATGTGGCTTTTCATCAGTATGCTTTCTCCTATGTGTCACCAAAGAAGATTTCCGAGAATAAGAAAATCCACACACTTCACAAGAATATGGCTTTTTCCCAGTATGCTTTCTCATATGCCTCATTAAATCTGAGTTTTGAGAAGAAGAATATCCACAAACTTCACAAGAATATGGCTTTTCACCAGTGTGAGTTTTCATATGTCTCACTAATGCTGAGGTTTCAGAAAAAGAAGATCCACAAACTTCACAAATATATGGCTTTTCACCAGTGTGAGTTCTCATATGCTTCACTAAATGTGATTTTTGAGAACAAGCATATCCACAAACTTCACAAGAATGTGGCTTTTCACCAGTGTGAGTTCTCATGTGTTTCACTAAATTGGATTTTTCAGAACAAGAATATCCACACACTTTACAAGAATGTGGCTTTTCCCCGGTGTGAGTTCTAATATGTTTCACTAAACTTGATTTTTCCGCACAAGAATATCCACAAACGCCACAAGAATATGGCTTTTCCCTGGTGTTAGTTCTCATATGTGTCAGTAAATGTTGTTTTTGAGAGAAAGAATATCCAGAAACTTCACAAGAATATGGCTTTTCCTCGGTGTGAGTTCTCATATGTGTCACTAAATGGTATTTTTCAGGAAAAGAATATCCACACACTTCACAAGAATGTGGTTTTACCCCAGTATGCATACTCGTGTTTCATTAAACGAGATTTTTGAGACCAAGGAAATTCAATAGTTTTCAATCAGGATCATCTGTAAATGAAAATAAAAAAATATATATTTTTACTATTTTCATGGCATATTCGTAATCTGTTTATTGTTGTCAATTTTATTTAATTGAATTCACAATCTCTAGATAAATTTTATATAAAGATATAAGCAACACATATATAACATGATCTGATATAAAGAGCTTGGTCTACCTACCCACTAATGTCGATTGTTCAGTATAACAAGGGAAAAGTGCTGTTATGGATTACAACAGACTAAACGACCATGTAACTGTATAGATGTAACTGTTCAAGAAGAAACATTGACATATATAGATGATCTATACATCAATAAAAGTGTTGGGCCTGCAGAACGAGTGAAGCAGCATTTTCTTTGGTTTGGATTGGAGAGCAAGAAACTAGAGCAGCTTTAAGATGGCGCACAAGTGCTTGGATTGGATGTCTGGGAGGAGCATAGCACTCTGCGATGGAAGTGTGGTTATATGATTCTAGATGTTCCAGAGATTGTGACACATCGAGCTATTTTCTCTCTGTGCGGACATCTGTCAGTGTGTTGATGGCTACGAGCAACAACAGGAATCATAAAACGATGGGCCAACACTGTAACCCAAGGATGGGACGACACCACAAAGGACGTCCGACTTCAACAAATGCTCCAGGAAATAATAGCCAGGGTGAAGTAGAGCGAGCCCTTACAGGGTTTATGGTGTGTAAATGTATGGGTGGACACGTTCCCTGGGGACTGGCGTGCTCTTGGAATATGATACTATTGTCTTTGAAGATGCATGTTGGCTGCGATCCACGAACGACGTGCAGCATATAAACTTGGCTGAACTGGATGTGGCGTTGAAGGGCATCAACCTTGCATTATACTGAAAGTGCAAATTTATACACTTAAAAACGGACTCAGTAAGTATGTATTACTTGTTAGTGGACACTGTCACTAGAAAAACGAGTATGTAGAAAGACTACAAGCGATATGTTAGTCCGCCAATGATTGGACATGAAAAAATCACTGGTAGAAGAGTATGGTCTTTCAATAGACGTTGCTTTGGTCCCGTCTGGTTAGGGTTAGAATTGGCAGACCCCGTAACACGTGTTCCATTAAGGTGGCTTGATAGGATGGAATCCACAACTGAGCCTGTACCTCTGACTTGTGCTGCAAAGAGTAACGCAATGACTAATAGTCAGATCATGAACTGCATAAGAGTAGTGGACACCCAGGCATCCAACGCACAGCATATTTAATTCGGTGAGTTTGCCCAACAATTACCAAAGCTGATGTGAGGTCAGATATCGGAGAATGTGAGGAATGTCGGACGATTAGTCCATCCCCAGTTAATTTGACACCAGAGAAATTGGCGGTACAAGCTAATTGGCAAGGGCTGGATATTGATATACCACACTTTAATGGCAAACATTTCGTGATGCTCACTGATTGCGATCCATTTTATGATTTGGCAGATTTTGTCGCAGCAGGACTCCAGATACATCATTCAGCATTTTCAGTCAATAAATTTTTAGCATGGAACACTGAATTTACCAGTAAGGAATTCAAGGAGTTTTCCGCTAGTTAGGTAATGGCATTGCAGAATGATGTCACTGCAGTATTAAGTGAATTGCAGCAAGAAACAGATGCACTGTTCAGGAAGCAGTGTATTCATAGAATGTCACGCCCAAGGACGACAGGTCATCGTTGACTGTTGGTTTTCTTACATTTTAATAGTCAAATTCATATTTGATATTTTAAAAATTGCAATTCTATGTCTTATATTTTTTGCCTTTTATAAAAATGAGGATCAATTTCTATTTCTTATATTTTTAGTCTTCTATAAAAATGAGGTTCAATTTCTTATTTCTCATATTTTTTGTCTTATATAAAAATGAGGTACAATTTCTATTATATATTTTGTCTGCTATAAAAATGAGGATCAATTTCTATTTCTTATAATTTTTGTCTTCTATAAAAATGAGGTTCAATTTCTATTTCTTATATTTTTTGTCTTGTATAAATGTGAGGATCAAATTCTATTTCTTATATTTTTTGTCTTGTATAAATATGAGGATCAATTTCTATTTCTTTTATTTTTTGTCTAATGTAAAAATGAGGTTCAATTTCTATTTCTTATATTTTTTTCTTTTATAAAAATGAGGTTCAATTTCTAATTTTTATATTTTTTGTCTTTTATAAAAATGAGGTTCAATTTCTATTTCAAATATTTTTTGTCTTCTATAAAAATGAGGTTCAATTTCTATTTATATTTTTATCTTCTATAAAAATGAGGTTCAATTTCTATTTCTTATATTTTTGTCTTTTATAAAAATGAGGTTCAATTTCTATTTCTTATATTTTTTGTCTTTTATAAAAATGAGGATCAATTTCTATTTCTTATCTTTTTTGTCTTCTATAAAAATGAGATTCAATTTCTATTTCTTATATATTTGTCTTTTATAAAAATGAGGTTCAATTTCTATTTCTTATATTTTTTGTCTTTTATAAAAATGAGGTTCAATTTCTATTTCTTATATTTTTTGTCTTGTATAAATATGAGGATCAATTTCTATTTCTTATATTTTTTGTCTAATATAAAAATGAGGTTCAATTTCTATTTCTTATATTTTTTGTCTTCTATAAAAATGAGGTTCAATTTCTATTTCTTATATTTTTTGTCTTATATAAAAATGAGGTTCAATTTTAGATTCGTGGAGGGCACTTTTTTTTTACTTGTTTATTATATTTTTTGTTCTGTTTTAAATTTAAAAAAACGTCTTCACTCATATAACCGTATTGTGTAGAACGCCATTCTTAACCAGAAATGGGTTCATGCTAACTTATATGTCCTTTCACCAAACACTTTCAGAAAAAAAAGGTGACATCAACTATAAACAAAACTCAAAAATAAAAATAAAATAAAAATGAAGGTATGTTAATTACATGGATATGTTTTATGTGTTGGAACTTATTTTGAAGCGTTTATTTACTTTGAAAAATAGTTGATCCATGGTTTTACATTAGAACAATAAAAAATGCATGATTTATTTCTTGGTTATTTGTTCTTTAGAATTTTTTTTAAAAAGCCTCCCCTCATTAATATTATTTTGAAAGCCATTCTTAACATAAGATGGGTCCTTACTTACTAATTTGTACTTTCACTCAACACTTTCAAAAACAAAAGGTGCATATTGAAATATAAACAATAAAGAAACAAAAAATACAAATAATAATGAATGAATGTTAATTACATGTATAAGTTTTGTGTGTTCTAACTTATTTTAAAGCGATTATTTTCTTTGAAAAACAATGCCTGACATGAAACAGTTATTTGTGAATCCCGGTAATCATTCACAAATAAAAAATTGCTCGAAGAAAGTCACTTAATAAATGTAACTCTTTACAATATTTGTTATGACAAGCGATGTTTAAAGGATATCTTTTGTTTATTAAATTGTTAAGTGAAAGTATAGATGGGCTCTAATCATATCCTCCTAAAACCAAAGCAAAACTCGATACGAGTTCTTCCCTCTCCCCTTCCTCCACCACAAAAATTAAAAACTGTGAACGATTATGTTTTGTTGACTGCAATTTGGCCATGAAGTGGGTGCTCATTTTAAGTCAAATTTATATAACAACGGTTTAAATATTTATAATTTTTGTTTTTTCATTGATTTTGGGGATATTTTTTTTAATAGCGTTTCAAACGTAATTGTAAACAAGATGTTCATTTTGATTTTTTAACAGCAAAACTATGTTGGTTTCGATTGTAAACATTTACCAATTATTTTTTTCTATATTAAGTTTCTGTTAATTGGTGATTGCCAATAAATGAGTGCTCATTTTATGTAAAATTTATAAAAGAAAATGGTACTTATAATCAAGTCATTAACAAAATGAAAATATCTAAAAAAAAAAAAAAAAAAGGTTATATTGGCATTGAAGATCTCCGAAAAAATTTCACTAACTTGAATAGTTTTTTTTCACAGCGGAAACACGTTTTTATGACAGCACATTGAAGGTAGCCATCTTGAAATTTTTTTAACATTCTACGGGGAGATAACTCAGTTTAAAGCGCCGACACTGCCTCCTCATCTTTAATACTAGCCTTTCTTCCTAAAAATCGAACCTTTTGCTCGGTATCATAACAAATTGTTTTTTAACTGTTAAAAAAAAACCTACTTGATGAAAGTAAGTGAATGTGTTTTTTGAGAATTACATTCCATAACGGATACGTATAATATAACTCTTTTTTTCTCGATATTTACATTTTTTACTGTCTTCATTAAACTGTACAAGTACCAAGAAAATTCTCTTTATTCGTCAACCTTAACATTTAATTAAATATCATAATTCAAACGGAATTATCTAGCAACATAATAAGTATGTGTGGACTGAAAACTAATAGTAAAACTAAATTAAAAAAAACAGTTTTTTGTGCTTAGAATCAAATTATTACGTTTATGGTAAACATTATTTTATAATAAATCAAGAAAGATTTACTTCATTTGTGGAAAAAAAAAAACTATTTAGATTGCATTATCTATTATAAGGAAGATTTGTTTTTTTTTTTTTTAAATCGGGGATTCATACCTTTTTTTTTCAAGTTTGATTTTTTTTAGCAGCAAAACACAATAAAAATAAACTTATTTTAATGTTTAAGATTATTTTAAGAATCAATATTTTGGAGGGGGATTGCAAAAAAAAAAACATTTTTTTTTCTGTTTCAGATTATTTTAAAAAACTTACCTTTCATATTGGATTGCAAAAAATAAAACTTAAGATTATTTAAGATTATTTTTAAATAACGTTATTATTTTAAAAAGCCATTCTTAACATGGGGAGGGTGTTTTGTACATATTCTGTACCTAACCCTTACAATTCAATAAAATAAAAAATAATAATAAAACTTTAATTTAACGTGGAAATACGATTTAAACAATAGCGTGGATCACTCTCTGCATTAGCACCCAAAAAATTACCTTTCATATTGGACTGCAAAAAAAACATACTTAAGAATAATTAAGATTATTTTAAGTTATTGAACTGTATTTTTTTTTAAGTAATAAAAACATATACTTAAGATTAATCTAGATTAGTTTTAAGTTATTGAACTGTATTTTTTTAAAAAGTAAAAAAAAATAAAAGACAAAAAACTTACCTTTCATTCCAGGAATTCAATACGAAACAAAAAGGCATTTTTTCTTTTGTGTTTAATACAAAAAAAATGTTTTGTTTGTTAAGATTTCTTTAGTAAATTTACCAAAGTTTTGTTTTGTGTGTCCAATCCATTAAGAAATAAAATATATGAACATATAAAAGAATCAAAATTAAAAGATGAAAAAAAAAAAAACGATTTAAACGTGAAATTATTTAAAAGAGAGAGAGAGAAAAAAAAACTGCTAAAGAACAAAGAACTTAAAGTCACCGTAACACGGTGTCAGCATTATTTTGTTCCTCGTGTTAAAATGTCCGTTCATTAGTTAAGTGTGCTGAATTGTTTTCCTATCGAGTTGAGATTATATTTGTTGGCGCTGTTTTACAATTTGTCATCGTGCAATTACAAAGAGATCAGTTAACTTTTTTTTTTTATCTCAGAATTTAGTACGGGACGATATTTTTTATTATTTTAACATTAAAAGAAAAAAGCTGCTTTAAGTAAAGGGAGGAGTCAAAATGTTTATTCATTTTGAGCATCGGCTATTCATTTTGCTTGCACCTACTTAGAAAAAATAAACTTCATTTTTATATTCATGTATTTCATTTTTTTTTAAATATAAATTCGACACACAAAAAAGAAATGTACTAAATTGCATTATCTTATTATTATTATTATTATTATTATTATTATTATTATTATTATTATTATTATTTATTCTTAGCACTAGCTTTTACCCGGGGCAAACAGTAACACATAAATATTATATTTTAATTTACCCAGATTTCATATACATTAGTATTGAGTCATGATTTATATATATATATATATATATATATATATATATATATATATATATATATATATATATATATATATATATATATATAAAGCATTTAGGTGCTATCGGCTTGAATCGAAACCGAAACTACAGCATTCAAAGCTGGTGACGTTACAACTGTACAAACGTGACACGCACATGAACTGCTTAAAACTCATAAATTAAACTAATTATAAATTACAAATAAGGTAAGATGAACGTACAAAATATTGGACCCTTAAATCTATTTTACAAACTATAGTCGCATAAGAAAATGGTGCGTAAAATCAAATCACTTGAGGCTCCTCGTGTCTCTCTGCGACTTTTAGTTTCGGGGGAGATAGAGATTGATGGAGACAGACACAGACAGACAAACAGACAAACAGAGAGACAGACATATAACGTTTTATACATAAGAATTTATTAAGCATTATTCACACACATAACTAATGTATGACCTAAATCCGGGATTTCGCCGTTCGTGCAATTCCTTCTTTTTATTTGATTTGTTGGTATTTTTATTTATTTATTTTTTTTTTTGTTGATTATGTCCACCCACCACCTCCACAATTTTCTTTCAAATGACGACTTTTGTAAGTTTTCTCCTATGCTGAATACGGACACCGCATTGACATTTTGCAGAAATAAGTAGCTATCGAGATATAAAAAATTGTATTATGCATTGTATTCTTTGGCGGCCATCGTTTTTACGCGCATGCGCGCGCCATAAACAAATCTACGCGCGTAACAAAGATGGCCGCCGCAGAATACAATGCATAATAAAACGTTTTATATCTCGATAACTAATTATTTCTGCAAAATATCAAGGCGATTTTCGTATTCAGCATGGTCGAAAACCTCCAAAAGTCGTCATTTAAAATAAAATTGTGGAGGTGGACTAATCTGAAAATTTACCGATTTGTTTTTTTTTATGTGACTGAAACCTTCGCATGTTTTTAAATGAAATATTCAGTGAAAAAAAATACTTTATGAGAATTATTTGTTGTTTATGTCGAGCCGACCGTTAGATGTTAACAGTAGTTCGACTGATCAAAAATAAACAATATTTTTGCTTTTTCATATATTGTATTATTTAATGAATTGGACAAACAAAAGGAAATTTTACTGAAGAAATCCCAAGAATCCTTAAACATTGGCAAAAATAATCTAACTTGATAGGAAAACAATTCGACACACTTTACTTATTAACGGACGAGGAACGAAATAATGATAACACCGTGTTATGATGACCTAAATTCCTTGTTCTTGGAGCAGTTAGTTTTCTCTAAAACACGTTTAAATAGTGTTTTTTTTTTGTTTTAATTTTGATTCTTTTATATTTTCATATATTTTATTTCTTAATGACTTGAACACACAAAACAAAAGTTGTATCAATTTACTAAAGACATCCGAACAAACAAAAAAAACATGGTTATTTTGAACACAAAAGAAAAATACAAATTCATCTTACTTTTGTTTCGTATTTAATTTCAGCAAAGAAAGGTAAGTTTTTCTTCTTTATCCACCTTTACAAATTGACAAACAATATTAAAAAAATAAATAAATAATCTGAAATATTAAAATAAGTGGGTTTGTATTACTGTACACATAGGTTCGAAAAAGTTGTCAAAAAACAAATATATAACAAATAAATGTTATCAAAGGCAATATAAGTTACTTTTCTACCAAACTGGATATATTTTCGTGTTTTTATTCAATATAACATGTTTATTCAGCTCGAAAAACATACAGTGCTTACCGATGTATTCGAAAATTCAAGATGGCGTCTGATTCTCTCTTTAACATGGTAAGTTTGGATAAGGTGTTATAAATAAAAAACTATACACAATACTATTAAAAACCCGGCGAATATATGTAAACCTATGTCACAGTAACATATATTGAGCGAGTTTTTAACAGAATTTTATCTGGGTTTTTATTTATAACACCTTTTCCCAAACTTACGAGTTTTTAACAGTATTTTATCCGGTTTTTCGAATCTATGTGTACAGTAATACAAACCCAAATAAGTTAATAAAACAAATATTAATTTCGTCATCCTTTACTTGATGTATCAGAATTTTTTGTGAATTTTTGACACCCCTAACACGAATAAAATATTTTAAAAAGAAACCCAAAAACTCGTAGTTTCTCTTTTTAAAATGGGTTGTTTATTTTCTTTATAGAATATACTCACAAAATAAAATATTAAAATTATTTTAAAAATAATAGAAATATTTTTTTTATTTAAAAAAAGCTGTGTTTACAAAGTGCCGACATGCAGCCATTTTTTTGTTTACGTAATGAAATCAATTGAATTTTACAAGTTATTTTTTAATCAATTTTTAAACTTTAAAAATCTATCAAAATTTTTCTATTGATTAAATTTTTACGATATTTTTAGAGTCAGTGTAAACTTTTATGCTATTTCCAATAAACTGAATGTAATATTTTAGACAAACGTTTCTTTTTTAATTCACCTCCCCCCATTTTGAAACGTATATTAAAATTTTTATAATTAATTTATGTACCAAAGTTTGATATCTCACAAATTGAAGATAAAAGATCAATAAATAATATATTGTAAATAAAAACAACAAAAAAGAAGTGTTTTTTTTTAATTTACCTGTAAAGTCCAAAGTGTATTTTCTTTTAACCATGTTGATTTTTAAAAAATTTTTTTTTAATTGGAAGCCTATGTTCTGCTTATAATTATCCAGTAAGTAATGGTCGATGACTACATTTTTTCTATTAAATTCAATGTTTTCTTTTTTAGATATTAAAAAAAAAATTAACTCGATAAAAAAGAATGAAAATATAATAAATCAAAATTTATCTATTTCTTTTAGAAAAGAAAAGAAAAATTCCTCGTGTTTTTTTAAGACGAAATCTTATAAGTAAAATTTGACTATTTTTAAACTATGGGAACACATTTCTTCATACACAAGGCTACATGGCTAATGCGAACGTGTGGTTTTTACTGCCTTCTGATCATCCATAGTTCAAACAAAGACAAATGGCGACTTCCGGTTTTTCGATGAAGATGTAAAAATGCTTGTGTTAGTGTGTTTTTTTTTTCAAACCGTCGTTTAAAAAATTCTTTTATTTAAAAAATAAATGGAATTTAAAATATAAATATGGATAAATTATGAAAAATGAAGAATCGAACTAAACATTAGATAGTATTTTTATAGGTAAGTGATTTGTTTGATTGTATATCCTTTTTTATAACTGAAGTAAGTAAAATTTCGTTGATTTTCTTATAATATTTTTAAAGAAAATCGATTTAAAAAAACAAATATTGCATAATTTGCTGTTAAATTTGTTATTTAAAAAAATGATCTTTGCCCCTTTAATTTAAAAAAAATAGAGGTTGAATTACATTTTTCAAGTAGTTATTAGCTTGTAAAAATAGGAGGTCGAATTATTCAATTTTTTTCGCGCATTCTTAAGATCGGTTTCTGACACTGCTAATGCTTTCCAACATACGTGAATAAAAAGAAAAAGTATGGATCTTCTATTTTAAAATAAATCTCATAAAAATATTTTTTTAATCTGACAATAAGATTTTTGTACAAAATGTATTTGTTTGAGTAAATCTTATTATTTCTGAGAAAAAGTAATAATTAACAAAAACACAATAATTTTATGATTTATGAGAAAATAGTAATAACTAACAAAAACATAATTTCATTTGAAGTTGGTTGACAAAACAAAAAAAAAACAGTTTAAACAAAAACAGTTTTTTCGATAGTATAATTGTTTTAATATTTGAAAAAATATTTTTTCTGTCTACACTTATCTACTTTGTCGCTAAAAATGTCGTTTTCAATATAATTGTTTTAATTGGGTAAATCTTATGATTTATGAGAAAATAGTAATAATTAGTAAAAACACAAGTTTAATCGAAGTTGGGTGAATTGTTTAAAAAAATAGGTTTTTTCAATAGTTAATTGTTTTAACATTAAAAAAAATGTCCATATTTACCTATTATGCCGCTAAAAATGTTGCTGCATTTTTTTATGTTTAATCTAATATTTTTTCTTTCGAATTCAGATCTCTTTCTTTTTATAAACTTTTTTTACAAACCATTTAAAAATCTATTTATCACCCATCTTAAATTAGTAGAATCATAAAGCCTTAAAAATATCTGCAAAAACGAATTAAAAAATATTTAAGATTTAAAGTGGGGAATCACTTTCCTATATAAATGTTCTGTAAAATGTGCACCCACTTCATGACCAGTGAGTAGTCAACCAGAAATGTAATCGTTCGCAGTTTTCAATTTTGGTGGTATGGAGTGAAGGGGATTATGTCAAACTAACCTGATTTGTGAATTTATTTATTTATTGCGGACTTTATCCTTAATTTTCTTTTATTACTGCCTTCCATAGTTGTTGTCGTTTCACTACATTTTTGGCCAAGTAAGCATCTACCAGGCTTTGGGTCGGATGGAAATCGGTATCTTCAGACAATTCTCATCTGAAACCATAGGGATTCAACGTCTTTATTCACTGAGCCATGTGCTCCAAAGGTTGAATTTTTTGGTCTTATGAATTCGGTATATTTACTGAGCTTCGAGGGCCAGAGGAATGTCTGAAGATAGTGGTTTCAATCCTACCCAAAGTCGCCAAATGTGGTGAGACGACCAAAACTATGTAAGGCAGTAATTACTGAGAATACAGTTAGGAGATTTGGAGTTCCTATCCCGTCATGTTTACCACCTGACAATGGCCAGAGGAATAGTTGGCTGAAACGTTATGAAACAACAGCTAAAAACAAAAGATGAGAATAAATAAATTAATAAATAATACTTATCATAATAGTCCGCGATAAATAAATTAATAAATAATACTTATCATAATAGTCCGCAATAAATAAATTAATAAATAATATTTATCATAATAGTCCGCAATAAATAAATTAATAAATAATACTTATCTCAATAATGAATTCCAATTAAAAAAAATATGTAACTTGGTTTGGTCCAACTTTCAGCCTATATGCACCAAAATATCATATTCATAATATAAATTCATTAGCGTATATATCCTTCACCAAGCACTATAAAAACACCTACGATAATAAACCTACATAAAAATGATAGTTTTATATAATATACATTATATTACCTCACTTATTTGACAGACACATGCAACAGACACCATGCTTTCAGCAAAGCCAGATGAAAAATATCTCTCTTGGCTTTAATGCGAACCTTATAATAACAATGGAAGATCTAAGTAAGGCCGAGAAGAGCAAAGTCATCTGTTCTGTAGACAACTTACATGCAAATCTTCCAGATCTTGTCTCGCATCAATGCTAGTAAAATCAGAAACAATTGTCTTCTAAGCCTATCAGTTAACAGAGCCGAATTGCTTGAAATGTTGACTGATTCCAGATTGTAAGATGAGACTTTAAGATATAAACACTGAGACTTGGAACAAAGGCATCCTTTTTAATCCCTAGAGCTTAGTGCTCCTTCTTATCATAACCATTTCACTTCATGTATCAATATGATTTAGTATCTAGTCTTGTTTTATTTCCCATAGATTCTAAATTAAGTCGTCAGCTCAAGTTGGTAGTAAGAGACCAAATCATCCTGAATCTTTGGTCCACTGCTTATCCCCAAATCTCGATTAGTTCTAGATATAAGCTTAGTAATAGTCCACCATAGTAGAACGTAACATTAAACAACAATGTGCTCAAGAATAGTAGAACTTCACATTCAACAACAACATGTAAAGTTTCCAGGAACCAGTCAGTCGAGGCTTAGGACAAATATGTCGTTGAATTTAGCAAGCAATTTTACGAAAATTTGGACAATTTAACACTGCTATGTCAACTCGTCTTACTCAGAACTGGTCGATATAACTGGAACGTAATGCCGCACCAGAGCCTTGACTATTGTCAAAGTTTATACTACATCACAGAATTTTGGAATCGTTGAAAAAATCAAATGATATAGATTTTAACAATATACAAAGGAATTTACTTCTATACAACGTACAATATATAAAGGTTTATACTTCTATACAACTTAAATATATAAAGTTTTTTACTTCTATACAACATAAAATATACAAAGGCTTTTACTTCTATACAACATACAATATACAAAGGCTTTTACTACTATAAAACATATAATATACAAAGGCTTTTACTTCTATACAACATACAATATACATATTGTTTTACTCCTATACAACATACAATATACAAAGGCTTTTACTTCTATACAGCATACAATATACAAATGCATTTACGTCAATACAGCATACAATATACAAAGGCTTTTACTTCTATACAACATACAATAGACAAAGGCTTTTACCTCTATACAACATACAATATACAAAGGCTTTTACTTCTATACAACATACAATATACATAATGTTTTACTTCTATAAAACATACAATATACAAAGGCTTTTACTTCTATACTACATAAAATATACAAAGGCTTTTACTTCTATAAAAAATACACAAAGGCTTTTACTTCTATACAACATACAATATACAAAGGCTTTTACTTCTATACAACATAAAATATACAAAGGCTTTTACTTCTATACAACATACAATATACAAAGGCTTTTACTTCTATACAACATAAAATATACAAAGGTTTTTACTTCTATACAACATACAATATACATAATGTTTTACTTCTATAAAACATACAATATACAAAGGCTTTTACTTCTATACAACATACAATATACAAAGGCTTTTACTTCTATACAACATACAATATACAAGGGCTTTTACTTCTATAAAACATACAATATACACAGGCTTTTACTTCTATACAACATACAATATACAAAGGCTTTTACTTCTATACAACATACAATATACAAAGGCTTTTACTGCTATACAACATACAATATACAAAGGCTTTTACTTCTATACAACACACAACATACAAATGCTTTTACTTCTATACAACATACAATATACAAAGGCTTTTACTTCTATACAACATACAATATACAAAGGCTTTTACATCTATAGAACATACAATATACAAAGGATTTTACTTCTATACAACATACAATATACAAAGGCATTTACTTCTATACAAGATACAATATATAAAGGCTTTTACTTCTATACAACATACAATATACATAATGTTTTACTTCTATAAAACATACCATATACAAAGGGTTTTACTTCTATACAACATACAATATACAGAGGCATTTACTTCTATACAACATACAATATACAAAAGCTTTTACTTCTATATAATATACAATATACAAGGGTTTTTACTTCTATAAAACATACAATATACAAAGGCTTTTACTTCTATACACCATACAATATAAAAAGCATTTTACTTCTATAAAACATACAATATACAAAGGCTTTTACTTCTATACAACATACATTATAGAAAGGCTTTTACTTCTATTACAATATACAAAGGCTTTTACTTCTATACAACATACAATATACGCAGGCTTTTACTGCTATACAACATACAATATACAAAGGCTTTTACATCTATAGAACATACAATATACAAAGGATTTTACTTCTATACAACATACAATACACAAGCTCATTTACTTCTATAAACATACAATATTCAAAGGCTTTTACTTCTATACAACATATAATATACAAAGGCTTTTACTTCTATAAAACATACAATTTACAAAGGCATTTACTTCTATACAACATACAATATACAAAGGCGTTTACTTCTATACAACATACAATATTCAAATACATTTACTTCTATACAACATACAATATACAAAGGCTTTTACATTTATTACAATATACAAACGCCTTTAGTTCTATACAACAAAATATACAAAGGCTTTTATTCTATAGAACATACAATATACAAAGGCTTTTATTTCTATACAACATACAATATATAAATGCTTTTACTTCTATTACAATATACAAAGGTTTTTAGTTCTATAAGCGATTTAAATCAAAATAAAGGATTTTGTTCCAGTTTAAGATGTTTAGGAAGTATTTATAAAATGCTTGATCCGCGAAGACAAAAAACAAGCTAAACATCGCTATTATACGAACATTTAATTTTTTAAATTCGGTTTTTGCAGAATTTTTTTGGGGGGAGTATATTCGCCTAAACTGGATGCTCTAGTAAACAATGCCAATTAAATGTTATTGAAATTCCTACATTCTTGAAATTGTGAGATCAACATTTGCCCGATTTTGCAAACAGGATTTTATAAAGTCTTACTAAAAGATAAATTTCCACTGCAAAACCCTCATATCAATACGTCAAATTCTTATAACGTTTTAACAGCTTGTTGGTTTTTTGAATAGTTAAAACTGTATTGAATTTCAGTTATTCATAATTCATAAAAAGAAAAGTTATTTTTAATAAAGATGTATATTTAAATATTTTTAACTACTTTGTGAGAAGTAAGTGTGTGTGTGTGAATCTCAATAAGAATATAATTAAGAGGAAGTCATATGCTTACTATATAGTGAGTATTTTATGCAACTATATGGGTTGGATATTTATACGATTATGAAATGCTATGTTTTAATTAATTTTTGCATAAAATTAAATGCATGTATATGGGTTGCATATTATTACGATTATGAAAAGCTATGTTTTGATTAATTTTTTAATTAAATTACATGTGTGTGTACCATGCATATGTAACAGTTAATATATTTTGATGTGTATCCGTATACTAAATATTAAATATATGATAAAATAAAATCTATAAATATTAATACAGAATAATAAAAAACTGAGTTAAAATCTATAAAATATTAAATATAAGAGGATTACATAAAATCTGTAAATATTAATACAGAATAATAAAAAAACGAGTGAAAATCTATAAAATATTAAATATAAGAGGATAATATAAAATCTATAAATATTAATACAGAATAATAAAAAACTGAGTGAAAATCTATAAAATATTAAATATAAGAGGATAATATAAAATATATAAATATTAATACAGAATAATAAAAAACTGAGTGAAAATCAATAAAATATTAAATATAAGAGGATAACATAAAATCTATAAATATTAATGCAGAATAATAAAAAACTGAGTGAAAATCAATAAAATATTAAATATAAGAGGATAACATAAAATCTATAAGTATTAATACAGAATAATAAAAAAATGAGTGAAAATCTATAAAATATTAAATATAAGAGGATAACATAAAATCTATAAATATTAATACAGAATAATAAAAAATGAGTGAAAATCTATAAAATATTAAACAAAAGAGGATAATATAAAATCTATAAATATTAATACAGAATAATAAAAAACTGAGTGTAAATCTATAAAATATTAAATATAAGAGGATAATATAAAATCTATAAATATTAATACAGAATAATAAAAAATGAGTGAAAATCTATAAAATATTAAACAAAAGAGGATAATATAAAATCTATAAATATTAATACAGAATAATAAAAAACTGAGTGAAAATCAATAAAATATTAAATATAAGAGGATAATATAAAATCTATAAATATTAATACAGAATAATAAAAAAAATGAGTGAAAATCTATAAAATATTAAACAAAAGAGGATAATATAAAATCTATAAATATTAATACAGAATAATAAAAAACTGAGTGAAAATCTATAAAATATTAAATATAAGAGGATAATATAAAATCTATAAATATTAATACAGAATAATAAAAAAATGAGTGAAAATCTATAAAATATTAAATATAAGAGGATAATATAAAATCTATAAATATTAATACAGAATAATAAAAAAATGAGTGAAAATCAATAAAATATTAAATATAAGAGGATAACATAAAATCTATAAATATTAATACAGAATAATAAAAAACGAGTGAAAATCTATAAAATATTAAATATAAGAGGATAACATAAAATCTATAAATATTAATACAGAATAATAAAAAACGAGTGAAAATCAATAAAATATTAAATATAAGAGGATAACATAAAATCTATAAATATTAATACAGAATAATAAAAAACGAGTGAAAATCAATAAAATATTAAATATAAGAGGATAACATAAAATCTATAAATATTAATACAGAATAATAAAAAACGAGTGAAAATCTATAAAATATTAAATATAAGAGGATTACATAAAATCTATAAATATTAATACAGAATAATAAAAAACGAGTGAAAATCAATAAAATATTAAATATAAGAGGATACCATAAAATCTATAAATATTAATACAGAATAATAAAAAACTGAGTGAAAATCTATAAAATATTAAATATAAGAGGACAGACTAATAAAAAACAGAGTGAAAATCTATAAAATATTAAATATAAGAGGATAATATAAAATCGATAAATATTAATACAGAATAATAAAAAACTGAGTTAAAATCTATAAAATATTAAATATAAGAGGATAATATAAAATCTAAAAATATTAATACAGAATAATAAAAAAACGAGTTAAAATCTATAAAATATTTAATATAAGAGGATTATATAAAATCTATAAATATTAATACAGAATAATAAAAAACTGAGTGAAAATCTATAAAATATTAAATATAAGAGGATGATATAAAATCTATAAATATTAATACAGAATAATAAAAAACTGAGTGAAAATCAATAAAATATTAAATATAAGAGGATACCATAAAATCTATAAATATTAATATTGAATAATAAAAAACTGAGTGAAAATCAATAAAATATTAAATATAAGAGGATAATATAAAATCTATAAATATTAATACAGAAAAATAAAAAACTGAGTTAAAATCAATAAAATATTAAATATAAGAGGATAATATAAAATCTATAAATATTAATACAGAATAATAAAAAACGAGTGAAAATCAATAAAATATTAAATATAAGAGGATAACATAAAATCTATAAATATTAATACAGAATAATAAAAAAACGAGTGAAAATCTATAAAATATTAAATATAAGAGGATAACATAAAATCAATAAATATTAATACAGAATAATAAAAAACAGAGTGAAAATCTATAAAATATAAAATATAAGAGGATTACATAAAATCTGTAAATATTAATACAGAATAATAAAAAAACGAGTGAAAATCTATAAAATATTAAATATAAGAGGATAATATAAAATCTATAAATATTAATACAGAATAATAAAAAACTGAGTGAAAATCTATAAAATATTAAATATAAGAGGATAATATAAAATATATAAATATTAATACAGAATAATAAAAAACTGAGTGAAAATCAATAAAATATTAAATATAAGAGGATAACATAAAATCTATAAATATTAATGCAGAATAATAAAAAACTGAGTGAAAATCAATAAAATATTAAATATAAGAGGATAACATAAAATCTATAAGTATTAATACAGAATAATAAAAAAATGAGTGAAAATCTATAAAATATTAAATATAAGAGGATAACATAAAATCTATAAATATTAATACAGAATAATAAAAAATGAGTGAAAATCTATAAAATATTAAACAAAAGAGGATAATATAAAATCTATAAATATTAATACAGAATAATAAAAAACTGAGTGTAAATCTATAAAATATTAAATATAAGAGGATAATATAAAATCTATAAATATTAATACAGAATAATAAAAAATGAGTGAAAATCTATAAAATATTAAACAAAAGAGGATAATATAAAATCTATAAATATTAATACAGAATAATAAAAAACTGAGTGAAAATCAATAAAATATTAAATATAAGAGGATAATATAAAATCTATAAATATTAATACAGAATAATAAAAAAAATGAGTGAAAATCTATAAAATATTAAACAAAAGAGGATAATATAAAATCTATAAATATTAATACAGAATAATAAAAAACTGAGTGAAAATCTATAAAATATTAAATATAAGAGGATAATATAAAATCTATAAATATTAATACAGAATAATAAAAAAATGAGTGAAAATCTATAAAATATTAAATATAAGAGGATAATATAAAATCTATAAATATTAATACAGAATAATAAAAAAATGAGTGAAAATCAATAAAATATTAAATATAAGAGGATAACATAAAATCTATAAATATTAATACAGAATAATAAAAAACGAGTGAAAATCTATAAAATATTAAATATAAGAGGATAACATAAAATCTATAAATATTAATACAGAATAATAAAAAACGAGTGAAAATCAATAAAATATTAAATATAAGAGGATAACATAAAATCTATAAATATTAATACAGAATAATAAAAAACGAGTGAAAATCAATAAAATATTAAATATAAGAGGATAACATAAAATCTATAAATATTAATACAGAATAATAAAAAACGAGTGAAAATCTATAAAATATTAAATATAAGAGGATAACATAAAATCTATAAATATTAATACAGAATAATAAAAAACGAGTGAAAATCAATAAAATATTAAATATAAGAGGATACCATAAAATCTATAAATATTAATACAGAATAATAAAAAACTGAGTGAAAATCTATAAAATATTAAATATAAGAGGACAGACTAATAAAAAACAGAGTGAAAATCTATAAAATATTAAATATAAGAGGATAATATAAAATCGATAAATATTAATACAGAATAATAAAAAACTGAGTTAAAATCTATAAAATATTAAATATAAGAGGATAATATAAAATCTAAAAATATTAATACAGAATAATAAAAAAACGAGTTAAAATCTATAAAATATTTAATATAAGAGGATTATATAAAATCTATAAATATTAATACAGAATAATAAAAAACTGAGTGAAAATCTATAAAATATTAAATATAAAGGATGATATAAAATCTATAAATATTAATACAGAATAATAAAAAACTGAGTGAAAATCAATAAAATATTAAATATAAGAGGATACCATAAAATCTATAAATATTAATATTGAATAATAAAAAACTGAGTGAAAATCAATAAAATATTTAATATAAGAGGATAATATAAAATCTATAAATATTAATACAGAAAAATAAAAAACTGAGTTAAAATCAATAAAATATTAAATATAAGAGGATAATATAAAATCTATAAATATTAATACAGAATAATAAAAAACGAGTGAAAATCAATAAAATATTAAATATAAGAGGATAACATAAAATCTATAAATATTAATACAGAATAATAAAAAAACGAGTGAAAATCTATAAAATATTAAATATAAGAGGATAACATAAAATCAATAAATATTAATACAGAATAATAAAAAACAGAGTGAAAATCTATAAAATATTAAATATAAGAGGATAATATAAAATCGATAAATATTAATACAGAATAATAAAAAACTGAGTTAAAATCTATAAAATATTAAATATAAAAGGATAATATAAAATCTATAAATATTAGTACAGAAGTTAAAAAACAGAGTGAAAATCTATAAAATATTAAACAAAAGAGGATAATATAAAATCTATAAATATTAATACAGAATAATAAAAAACTGAGTGTAAATCTATAAAATATTAAATATAAGAGGATAATATAAAATCTATAAATATTAATACAGAATAATAAAAAACGAGTGAAAATCAATAAAATATTAAATATAAGAGGATAATATAAAATCTATAAATATTAATACAGAATAATAAAAAAAATGAGTGAAAATCTATAAAATATTAAACAAAAGAGGATAATATAAAATCTATAAATATTAATACAGAATAATAAAAAAATGAGTGAAAATCTATAAAATATTAAATATAAGAGGATAATATAAAATCTATAAATATTAATACAGAATAATAAAAAAATGAGTGAAAATCTATAAAATATTAAATATAAGAGGATAATATAAAATCTATAAATATTAATACAGAATAATAAAAAACTGAGTGAAAATCAATAAAATATTAAATATAAGAGGATAACATAAAATCTATAAATATTAATACAGAATAATAAAAAACGAGTGAAAATCTATAAAATATTAAATATAAGAGGATAACATAAAATCTATAAATATTAATACAGAATAATAAAAAACGAGTGAAAATCAATAAAATATTAAATATAAGAGGATAACATAAAATCTATAAATATTAATACAGAATAATAAAAAACGAGTGAAAATCAATAAAATATTAAATATAAGAGGATAACATAAAATCTATAAATATTAATACAGAATAATAAAAAACAGAGTGAAAATCTATAAAATATTAAATATAAGAGGATAATATAAAATCGATAAATATTAATACAGAATAATAAAAAACTGAGTTAAAATCTATAAAATATTAAATATAAGAGGATAATATAAAATCTATAAATATTAGTACAGATGTTAAAAAACAGAGTGAAAATCTATAAAATATTAAATATAAGAGGATAATATGAAATCTATAAATATTAATACAGGATAATAAAATACTGAGTGAAAATCTATAAAATATTAAATATAAGAGGATAATATAAAATCTATAAATATTAATACAGAATAAGAAAAAAACTAAGTGAAAATTTATAAAATATTAAATATAATATTGAATAATTATAATATACTGAGTGAAAATCTATAAAATATTAAATATAAGAGGATAATATAAAATCTATAAATATTAATACAGAATAATATGAAAAAACTGAGTAAAAATCTATAAAAAATGTATTTCTATTTTTTGATTTGCAGATTATTGTGGTTGGAGGACATTGCTGAATTTAAATTGATCAACATATTTTTTACACATATGAGAACTCACTCTGGTGAAAAGCCATATTCCTGTAACGTATGTAATCATTGATCAACATATCTTTTAATTCACTGGTGAAAAGATGTATTCTTGTAAAGAATGTGAATTTTCTTGCACTGTTAAATCAAATTTAGTTAAACACATGAAAACTCACAGAGATAAAAAATTACATTCTTGCAAAAAATGCAAATATTCTTCTTCTAAAAAATCTCATTTTGTTACACATATGAGAACTCACTCTGGTGAAAAGCCATATTCTTGTAACGTATGTAATCATTCTTTTTCTCAGCGATCCAATTTAGTGGCACATATAAGAAGTCACACTGGGGAAAAGCCATATTCTTGTAAACTATGTGAATTTTCTTGTTCATACAAATCAAATTTAGTTACCCATATGATATCTCATAGTGAAGAAAAGCCATATTCTTGTAAAGTATGTGATCGTTCCTTTGCTCAGGCATCACAATTAGTGAAGCATTTGAGAACTCACACTGGGGAAAAGCCATATTCTTGTGAAATATGTGATTATTCTTGTTCAGTTAAATCAAGTTTAGTCGGGCATATAAGAACTCACACTGAGGAAAAACCATATCATTGTAAAATATGTGAATATTCTTGTACTGCAAACACAAGTTTAATTAAACATACGAGAAGTCACACTGGTGAAAAGCCATATTCTTGTGAATTCTGTGAACATTCTTTTGCTCAAAAATCAAATTTAGTGAAACATATGAGAACTCATTCTGGGGAAAAGCCATATTCCTGTGAAATATGTGATTATGCTTGTTCTGTTAAATCAAGTTTAATGGGGCATATAAGAACTCACACTGGGGAAAAACCATATTCTTGTCAAATATGTACATACATTTGTACTGAAAAATCAACTTTAGTGAAACATGTTAGAACTCACACTGGGGAAAAACCATATTCTTGTAAAATATGTAACTATTCTAGTTCTTTTAAATCAAATATAGTGAGACATATGAGAATTCACACTGGGGAAAAGCCATATTCTTGTAAAGTATGTGATCATTCTTTTTCTCAGACATCACATTTAGTGAAACATATGAAAACTCACACTGGTAGAAATAGTGAGGGACCACCATGAACGCCTACCCCGACAAACCTCAGTCACAAAGCTTGCTGAAAACTTTGGGGGTAACATACTGGAAAATACTGCCGAGGTATATGATGAACCGGCAACACAGATTGCAAGAAAAAAGAGAAAGAAATACACAGAAATCGAGATAGACACAAAATACAAGGATGGGAAAAACATAGAAGAGCAGGAAAATTCCTAGAGGAGCTTAAGTAAGAATATATAGACAAAGATGCTTCACTCCAATGGCTCAAGAGCGGGAGACTTCCATTTGATGAGGAAAGACTCATTATAGCCAGTCAAGATCAGAGCTTACTCACAAATTGATTAAAAAAATGGCTGGCCTACAAGCAAATGGGCAATGCCGGTTTTGCCACTCAGCAATTGAGATCCCAAACCATCTAATGTCTGCATGTCCAATCTTATTGGCAGATGGCCTTTACACTGTCCGTCACAACAAAGTATGTAAGTACCTCCATTGGAAGATCTGTGGAGTGATGCAACTTGACAGAGCAACGAACATCTGGGAACATGAATCACCACCGATAACATCAAACGGAAAGTGAGCATGTTCTATGACAAAGACATACAGGCAGGCAGATACATAAAAGACAAAGCTATCAAACCAGATATTGAACAAGCCCGAACGAACTGCGCTCATTGTTGATGTCACAATCCCAAATGATTTTGGCCTTAATAGAGCTGAACGGGAAAAGATAACAAAATACCAGGACCTAAAAATGATCTAAAAACAACATGGTCTCTGAAAGAAACAAACATTATACAGGTTGTGATAGGAGCAACTGGTTTAATAAAAAAGAATCTTCATAAATACTTAGAAGCAATCCCTGTAACGAGATAAAATAGCAGCCATAAAGGGAACATCATTAATTCTTAAAAGAACCGTCGGATATAAATTTGAATCATAACAGAATCAAGTGTTAGCTCCAGGAGGGAGCCCCTTGATATCTTAAAACTTACTGAAGTTAAATTAAAAAAAGGGAAAGCCAGATTCTTGTAAAGTGTGTAAATATTCTTGTTCTCAAAAACCATCATTAGTTACACATGAGGACTCACTGGGGAAAAGATGACAATTAGCCAATTTTTAAAAAAAATGCGACACTGAATATTTCAAATAAACAACTCTGTGTAGTCATGATGTGTTTCTTCCTGACAACATGAGGCTATCTAGATTTTCTCCCTTGAACAGAAGATAACTAGTGGTGATCTTCGCTAAAGTATAAAGTGTCAGCGAGATAGCAGACATTTACACCACCATTATATGCCGCTACGAACTTTAAAGTGAAAACAACATTGGGCATAGGGGAAATTTTCACCCCCAAAATACCATGGAACAAAAAGAGAACTCCGCAGGGAAGAGATGTTTAATAGTTGCCTTAATTTATGGACACCTAGGTTCGATAAAAGGTGGTATGCAAATTGGAAGACCCAGCCATAATCTAGAATGAAATACACTGGAAGAAACAGGTTACTTTTTGAACTTGGAGGTTCAGAAAGGTTCAACTCTGCCTCAGAGGATTGCTTTCTTTGTAAGATACAACTACGAGGATTGCATCGACAGAAATTCCACTCCATGAAACAGAACAAGGGTAAGTCAGGAACTCATGCCTTACCGTGACTGTTATCAAATCAAATTTTATGAATTTTGAATTAAATGTCCAGACGAAAAGACTTGCTGGCTGTAAGGGAACTATTTAGACGATATGGTTGCCGGGCAGATGATAGTTGGGCTTCAAAATATCGAAAGTTGCTTTGTTTACTACATTAGAGCAGATGATCTCACGGTTGGTCTGTCTAGAGACGACAGAAAGGTCAACTCTCTCTTTAACAATGCCGTCCACCCTCTTGTGCTATCTGGCGTACAGAGGTCGAAATAAGAACACAATAACTACGAGGAAAAGGCTTCTTTAACCCCCACGATATACCAAACGTTGCAACGGTTGCAGGTAGGCGTCACATTTGAGAGGATTGATGAGTTAAATGATTGTCCAGCAGGTGGAGTCATGTGCCATTTTTGCGGAGGATGGGGTGATGTATGTCAAAAAGGTATGCCATAAATTTGAGGGTTCAGAACGGAAACGACAAGTATGGAAAAGTAGGAAGATATTTATATTCATTACGGCTGACTCGGAAAATTTTCTGCTTATACAAAGAGAAAGAAATACACAGAAATCGAGATAGACACACAAAAAATACAAGGATGGGAACAACATAAAAGAGCAAGAAAGTTTCTGGAAGAGCTTAAACAGGAATATATAGACAAAGGTGCTTACTCCAATGGCTCAAGAGCGGAAGACTTCCATTTGATGAGGAAAGACTTATTGTAGCCAGTCAAGATCAGGGCTTTCTCACAAATTGATAAAAAAAAATGGCCGGTTTTGCCACTCAGCAATTGAGAGCCCAAGCCATCTAATGTCTGCATGTCCAATCTTATTGGCAGATGGCCTTTATATTGCCCGTGACAACAAAGTATGTAAGTACCTCCATTGGAAGATCTGTGGAGAGATGCAAATAAACAGAGCAGCGAACATCTGGGACATGAACCACCACCGATAACATCAAACGGAAAAGTGAGCATGTTCTATGACAAAGACATATAGGCAGGCAGATACATAAAAGACAAAGCTATCAAACCAGATATTGAACAAACCTGAAAGAACTGCGCTCATTGTTGATGTCACAGTCCCAAATGATTTTGGCCTTAATAGAGCTGAACGGGAAAAGATAACAAAATATCAGGACCTAAAAAATGATCTAAAAACAACATGGTCTCTGAAAGAAACCAACAGTATACCGGTTGTGATAGGAGCAACTGGCTTGATAAAAAAGAACCTTCAGGAATACTTAGAAGCAATTCCTGGAAGACCAAGCTGTAACGAGATACAAATAGCAGCCATAAAGGGAACAGCATCTTTTCTTAAAAGAACCCTCGGATATAAATTTGAATCATAACAGAATCAAGTGTTAGCTCCAGGAGGGAGCCCCTTGATATCTTAAAACTTACTGAAGTTAAATTAAAAAAAGGGAAAGCCAGATTCTTGTAAAGTGTGTAAATATTCTTGTTCTCAAAAACCATCATTAGTTACGCATGAGGACTCACTGGGGAAAAGATGACAATTAGCCAATTTAAAAAAAATGCGACACTGAATATTTCAAATAAACAACTCTGTATAGTCATGATGTGTTTCTTCCTGACAACATGAGGCTACCTAGATTTTCTCCCTTGAACAGAAGATAACTAGTGGTGATCTTCGCTAAAGTATAAAGTGTCAGCGAGATAGCAGACATTTACACCACCATTATATGCCGCTACGAACTTTAAAGTGAAAACAACATTGGGCATAGGGGAAATTTTCACCCCCAAAATACCATGGAACAAAAAGAGAACTCCGCAGGGAAGAGATGTTTAATAGTTGCCTTAATTTATGGACACCTAGATTCGATAAAAGGTGGTATGCAAATTGGAAGACCCAGCCATAATCTAGAATGAAATACACTGGAAGAAACAGGTTACTTTTTGAACTTGGAGGTTCAGAAAGGTTCAACTCTGCCTCAGGGGATTGCTTTCTTTGTAAGATACAACTACGAGGATTGCATCGACAAAAATTCCACTCCATGAAACAGAACAAGGGTAAGTCAGGAACTCATGCCTTACCGTGACTGTTATCAAATCAAATTTTATGAATTTTGAATTAAATGTCCAGACGAAAAGACTTGCTGGCTGTAAGGGAACTATTTAGACGATATGGTTGCCGGGCAGATGATAGCTGGGCTTCAAAATATCGAAAGTTGCTTTGTTTACTACATTAGAGCAGATGATCTCACGGTTGGTCTGTCTAGAGACGACAGAAAGGTCAACTCTCTCTTTAACAATGCCGTCCACCCTCTTGTGCTATCTGGCGTACAGAGGTCGAAATAAGAACACAATAACTACGAGGAAAAGGCTTCTTTAACCCCCACGATATACCAAACGTTGCAACGGTTGCAGGTAGGCGTCACATTTGAGAGGATTGATGAGTTAAATGATTGTCCAGCAGGTGGAGTCATGTGCCATTTTTGCGGAGGATGGGGTGATGTATGTCAAAAAGGTATGCCATAAATTTGAGGGTTCAGAACGGAAACGACAAGTATGGAAAAGTAGGAAGACATTTTGATTATGGCTGACTCGGATAATTTTCTGCTTATACAACACAGCCGACGAACGTACCTCACCTTTAGTGGGATGGGGAGCAATTTAAAATGTGTGCCTTAGAGTTACCTCCTCAGTTACAGTGGAGATGACTATGATGTCTGAAACTCATGCAAGATCCAGACATGTACTGAGAAAACTATAATAGAACCGGTAGCAGTACTACTTGGTGTTTAATAATGCAAAAACAAGGGTGGGTCCGCAATGCAGACGTTTTTTTATGCCACTATGAGGGAAACGCATCACAACTCTCCATTCAATCAGGTCTGCACATATCAGAAAAAAAAAACGTTACTAGATGTGTAGAATTAGTACCACCGTTTATCTCGAGCCACATAGGACGCTAATACGTTAATTACCGAATGGGGCCGATAAAGGTACTGTCGAGTCCTTCAAGGATTCCATGAATCGAGAGATGGTTGCACACGTCGGTTTGATGACATTACTATAGATATGACTCGTAAAACCCGATATACAGCCTTCTATGGGATAACCCATTAGAATCTTCGTTCTGGCACAGTATTGACTATATAAATCATCATGCCAAAAAGGAATGTGTTTAATCCAAAAGTGTCATTATATTGAAGTGTGCAGGAGTTTTAGTTACAGTGAACAGGGTTAAACGCACAAAAAATAACGACAAAAGCCATCCTGAACTCCCTACCTCAACAAATATCAACGGGGTTAGATCCTTGTTTGGACTCGTGAACCAGGTAAACGTATGCCTTCTCACAAGTGAAAGTTGGCGCAGACATTTGCATGTTGTGTTGAGCACACGAAGAGCTGGAAGTCAGTTAAATAACGAAAATACATTATGAAACTTGTAACTTATCTAACTTGATTCGGTTAAACTTACGATGATCTTCTGATTTCAAACTTAATACTGCTAATTTCCTGTTAGGCGTACAATCAGGACCCAGAGAATAAGGACTAACTTGAAGTATCTGTTTGTGTTTTGAGTTCTGATGTGTGTCATGATTCCGGTTATCATTAGTCTGGCGAGAGAAACGCAGTCTTTACTTGTCATGAGTTGTATTCTCCCATGCATGTACTCCTCTATTGAAATAACTTATGTCAGTGTGTCGTTCTCGGGCATTTTTCACGTGATAATTCCGAATCCATTAAGTAGTTTTCATATTGAACGTTAAATGTGTTAAATCTTCGAAGAATCGTAAAGTCATAAAAAAAACTATTTGTTTAAATTTCTACTTCTTTTGTTCAATAAACTTGTATGTAGAAAAAATTGTTTTGCCAATAAATTAAAATCAACGTGAAATTCCTGTTAATTTGTAAGTTTTTTTATATGTTTTATCCTTTATCACTGTCAATAACTCGTGTGTAAAAAAGTTTTGACAGTAAATTAAAGTGAAAGTGTAGTACCTGTTTCTGGTTTGTGCTGTCATACCTGCCGTGTTTATGTACTCATAACAACCATGTTTAGCATTATCATTATTACGGCAAGTTAAATGCAAGTTTTGCTTCTGGAATTTAGGTATAGTTTGTCTGTGTCTTATGAGAGATCATCCCATGCATTAATTCCTCCTACGATATGAATTTAATTGCTCACCAATCTGTAGCGCCCTTACTATGAAATGCCAAGTTATCTTTGTGTTTTTTTTATATTTAAATAATTTTAATAAATGGTTTTGTGCTTCCTCTTTACAAAATCCTAAACATTAGTCAAACTATACTAAGCAACACCAAAACTACGGATCCAATGTGTTGATGGTTATCGCATACTGAGAAATAAAACAAATCCACTTGAATAACAATAGCGATGGGTACGTGCAAAATGAATGGCTATGCTAAAAATTTATTAAAATTTTGACTCCTCCCAAAAAATTCATCCAAATATCAGGGAATTTACTACTTTTAATCAAGTGTTCAGTATCTATGATCACGGATTTTATAATGAACGGATTAGTTTTCTTTAAATCTTTTAATAAAGTTAGCAGTATCCATGAAATAATGATCAGACACAGAAACACACAGACACACACACAGACACACACACACACACACACACACACATATATATATATATATATATATATATATATATATATATATATATATATATATATATATATTTAGTGGAAATGGTACTTATTAATAACTGAAGAAAGTGCTCAATACTCTTGTAGAGCAACTATGCGTTTTATTTTTTATTACCGTATCATTTAAAATCCATGAGCCCAAATGCCTGAGGAAGTATCTATACAAATATGATGTTACAGAGTCTTAGCTTTGTACGACAGCTAAGTCTCTCTCTCGGTTCAAAATGTTGAGATCCAGCAACAAGCAAGAGCAAGATAGCCAGCAACAAATTAAACTGCAGACCAGCTTAATGCGGTTACTGGTGTTCTGCTTTATGGTTTTTTAAATCAGAGATTTGCTTCTCCTAGAAAGGTTGCCTTCACCACGGCAATACACATACACACACACACACAAATATACACAGTGCTAGTTGGCCGTTGACCCAGAAAAGGAGTTCATTCGCCCTTTGGAAGGTCTTGTTTTTAATCCTTCAGGGAGACCAGCCGCCCTCCTCACCAAACAAGTCTGGTGGGGGAACCAGTTTAGTCGCCGGTGACCCGACCATGAGGCAGGTAGTACTGGGTTACATGGTACCAGTAGCATATGACATGACCTGCGCTCATACACAGATACATACACACATCCAACAATCAAAAACATGTGGACCTGATCTCATCCCGGCTTTACTACTAAAGAAATGATCCGATGAGGTTGATTTAGTTCTTCTCAGACTCCTCAACATATGCTTTAACGAATATTTATTTTCTGACTACTGGGAAAATGCTTCTGTGGTACCAGTTTGCAAAAACTATTGCGAAAGACCTCACGCGTTAATTTATCACTTAATTAACCCCCTCCCTCTTTTAGCCAAAACATTTGAGTCCATAATTAATCAAACCCTAGTCAACCACCTTACAGTCGCTAAACTTCTGTGCGACGAACAATATAGATTAAGGCAAGACGGGTCTACTGCTGATATCCTAACTGTAATCACTGAACGTATTTGTCAAGCATTGAATAAGACAGGGAAGGTAAGGCAGTAACCCTTGATATATCGAAATCTTTTGACAGGATATGGCACGAGGGTCTTCTCAAGAAAATCTAAACATATGCTATCACCGGACGAATACTTAACATAATTCATTTCTTCTTAAATAAGAGAAGAATCCAGGTTGTCCTCGATGGTCGTACGTCAACACAATATGATATAATGCGGGTGTACCTCAAGGGTCAATCCTTGGAGCTTTATTGTTCCTGATATTCATAAAGGATCTCCATGATAAAAATATTTCTTGAATGAGTATATTTGCTGATAATAGGCAATAGTAGGGAAAACAAAAGAGCACATATCTAAGTCAATGTCGAAATTCCGAGAGGAATACCTCCAGTCTGTAGTGGAATAGGGACAAAAGTAGATAGTAACATTCAATGCTGGCAAGACTTCTTTCATTTAATAATTGCAAGAAACCTTTTCAACCACCAATAGCATTGGCTGATAAAACATTGCCTGAATGTTTAAACGCATCAGCTTAACGTTCACAGGGAACATGAGCTTGAAAATACATCGAGGGTTGATTGTTAATGAAATAGTTGCTTTTTAAAACCTTAGCATTTCTTTCTCCTCGCCAGATGAAATGATGTGAAATGCCCCGACGCGCGGGTGTGAGTATATATGAAAATACAATAAGATCGCTAGCTATGGTATAGCTGGAAATGTCTTCTCAATTATTAAATCATTTCTTTCTGATAGGTTCATAAGAGTAGTAGTTGAGGGGCAAAAATCAGAGGCTCACAGTATTAATGCCGGTGTCCCTCAGGGGTCCATTCTGGGCCCAACTCTTTTCCTGATCTACATTAATGATCTTCCAAATCACATCCTTACATCATTTGTAGACATTTATGCTGACGACACTACGATTTATGGTAGCACATCTAAGACAGTAAACGACCAAGTTCTCTCCAATTCTCTCTCCTCTGATCTTGAGCACGTAGTACAATCGGGAAAGGAGTGGCTAGTTACTTTTAATGCATCTAAAACCAAGCTTCTCTCTTTACATCATCAACATTCTAATCCACATTGGCATCAATTGAAATGAATGGCTCTCGTCTTCAGGAGGCCTCAAGCTTTGACGAGCTTCTGGGCTTGACCATTACTCCTGATCTTAAATGGAACATGTACATCAAATCTGTTGCCAAGGCCACTGGAAAAATGGTGGGATCTTTCTATCGATCCAGTAGATATCTCACTGCTGATGCAATTCTCTATCTATATAAGAGCCAGGTACGTCCAAGGATGGAATACTGTTGCTACATCTGGGCAGGAGCTGCGAGAAAGGACTTGTCCTGCCTTGAAAGAGTTCAAAATAGACTTCGTAGCCTCGTAGGAGATGTCCTTTTCTCCTCCTTGCAACCTCTATCTAACAGAAGAGATGTTGCGAGTTTGCCTCTGATGTATCGTTATTTTCATGGAAAGTGTTCGACTGAGCTTCAATCTATGGTCCCCCCTCGCCAAACTTTCACAAGAAACACTCGTCATGCTGTAAACACTATCAATAATTCCCCCCACTCTTTATCTGTGCCTAAACCTAATCGTAGATTCCATGAACAAAGCTTCTTTCTTAGAACTGCACGCCTGTGGAATTGTCTTCCGCTTTCCTGCTTTCCGGCTGACTACAATATGGTTGTATTTAAGTCTAAAGTAAATAAGTTCTTGATGAGCCGTTCTATATAAGTTATCAAATTTACCAAATTTTCATTACTAATGATTACTATATTGTCCAATTTCTACTGTACACTCTTTAACCCTTATCCTTGAGTGGCCTCTGGGCCTTAATAATGTGGTGATGCCTATGTAAAAAAAAAGAAAAAAAAAGAACACGAATCGATAATTAATTAACTCGTCAGCTTTAAAAACATATTTTCCCTTTATATATCGTTTAAGGGACAAGTAACTCTTTTGGGAGTCATGCCTCTAAGGTGGCAAAATTACAGGATTATGGACACTTGTACAGTTTAATCCAGGCATAAACAAATAAAAATATCGAAAAAAGGTTATATTGTACGTATCTGTACTGAAGATCTCAGCAAAAAATTTTTTTTTAAAAAATCACTCAATTTGATCGAGTTTTTTTTTTCTTCTTTCTTTTTACAGCGGAAAAAACACGCGTTTTTTTTCACAGTTCATAAGACATTTTGGAATTTTCGGAACACGCCATGTGGAGATAACTCAATTTAAAAGGCCGACCCTCCTTCCCCATCTTTAAAATCGAACCTTTTGCTCGGTATCATTAGTTTTTTTTTTCGCTGTAAAACAAAATAAAAAATAAAATAAAAATAAGAAAAAATAAAAATAACTACTTGATGAAATCAAGAGAATTTCTTTCGGAGAACTTATTCCATAATAGATACGTACAATTTAAACTTTTATCCATATTTTCATTTTTTGATGTCTTGATTAAACTGTACAAGTACCGGATTATGCAACTAATAAGACTCAACTGAACTTTAACAAATTTCAACAAGGAAAGCACAAAGCACGTTTTTAAATTGTCGTGATAATGATAATGTAAAACATGGTTGCTATGAGTACATAAATCAGAAACAGGTACTACACTTTCATTGTAGAGTAATGTCTCCAGATGAATATACATTTCATGAAAATGTGTGCAAATCTCAGCAGTCAAATAAATTAATTTCAAAATACCAAAACACTTTTTGACACACAAGTTTATAAACCATGAACAAATTAAACCTATAAAAACAAGAAACATAAAAAATGTTTTTTATTAATTTATGATTCTCCGAAGAATTTAGCATGAAGTATTGACAATTTTTAATCTAAACTTGCTAGTAAAACATTTTTATAGGAAAACATTTCGAACATTTAACTAATTAACAGACATTTTTTACACGAGGAACGAAATAATGATGACACCGTGTTATTACGATGACCTTAAGTTCTTTGTTCTTTAGCGGTTGATTTGTTTCTTTTGATAATTTCACTTTAAATCGTGTTTTCATCTTTTAAATTTGATTCTTTTATATTTTCATATATTTTATTTCTTGATGAATTGAACACACAGAACAAAAGTTGTATCAATTTACTTAAGAAATCTTAAAGAAACAAATTTTCTGTTTTGAACACAAAAGAACAAAGAATTCATCCCATTATTTTTCGTACTTAATTCCTGGAATGAAAGGTAAGTTGGTATATTTTTCTTTCTTTCTTTTTTACGTTAAAAAAAATGGATTTTATAACTTTTAATTTAACTTAAAAATTAAAACAAGTTTATTTTTATTGAAATCCAATTAAATTCAGTGATTCTCTCATGCGTTATAACAAATGTGAATAAAAAAAAGTATCTCCGACTAGGAAAAAAATCCTAAAAATATATTCAATTTGATATAAAAATTTTTGTTAAAAAAATGTTTATTTATTTATTTAAAAAAAACAAAAACGTTTGTGATTTCTGAGAAAATAATAATTTGATTAGAAGTTAACTACTCATCACAGAAGCTACTTTTTCGGCATTTCGTTGTTTTAAGATTAAAAATTAAAAAATACAAAATTCTTTACGCTTTTCGATTAAAAATTTAAAAAAAATTCTTTACGCTAGAGAATTTTGTTTGAATTTTTATGTTTTATCAAATGTTTAAAATTTTAGAATAGGGATCAATTTCTTTTATAAAGTTTACATAAAATGAATACATATTTATTGTCCATCACCAATTAACATTTTTTTAATGTAGAAAAAATATTAGTAAGTCTTTACAATTAAACCCAGCGTATTTTACTCTCTAAAAATAATTTTAAAAAATGGCTTTATTTTAGGCTATTAGTTTATTTTTATTGAAATCCAATTAAATTCAGTGATTCTCTCATGCGTTATAACAAATGTGAATAAAAAAAAGTTTCTCCGACTAGTATTAGTAACTCTTTACAATTAAACGCAGCGTATTTTTCTCTTTAAAAATAATTTTAAAAAATGGCTTTATTTTAGGCTATTAGTTTATTTTTATTGAAATCCAATTAAATTCAGTGATTCTCTCATGCGTTATAACAAATGTGAATAAAAAAAAGTATCTCCGACTAGTATTAGTAAATCTTTACAATTAAACTCAGCATATTTTTCTCTTTAAAAATAATTTTAAAAAATGGCTTTATTTTAGGCTATTAGTTTATTTTTATTGAAATCCAATTAAATTCAGTGATTCTCTCATGCGTTATAACAAATGTGAATAAAAAAAAGTATCTCCGACTAGTATTAGTAAATCTTTACAATTAAACTCAGCATATTTTTCTCTTTAAAAATAATTTTAAAAAATGGCTTTATTTTAGGCTATTAGTTTATTTTTATTGAAATCCAATTAAATTCAGTGATTCTCTCATGCGTTATAACAAATGTGAATAAAAAAAAGTATCTCCGACTAGTATTAGTAAATCTTTACAATTAAACTCAGCATATTTTTCTCTTTAAAAATAATTTTAAAAAATGGCTTTATTTTAGGCTATTAGTTTATTTTTATTGAAATCCAATTAAATTCAGTGATTCTCTCATGCGTTATAACAAATGTGAATAAAAAAAAGTATCTCCGACTAGTATTAGTAAATCTTTACAATTAAACTCAGCATATTTTTCTCTTTAAAAATAATTTTAAAAAATGGCTTTATTTTAGGCTATTAGTTTATTTTTATTGAAATCCAATTAAATTCAGTGATTCTCTCATGCGTTATAACAAATGTGAATAAAAAAAAGTATCTCCGACTAGTATTAGTAAATCTTTACAATTAAACTCAGCATATTTTTCTCTTTAAAAATAATTTTAAAAAATGGCTTTATTTTAGGCTATTAGTTTATTTTTATTGAAATCCAATTAAATTCAGTGATTCTCTCATGCGTTATAACAAATGTGAATAAAAAAAAGTATCTCCGACTAGTATTAGTAAATCTTTACAATTAAACTCAGCATATTTTTCTCTTTAAAAATAATTTTAAAAAATGGCTTTATTTTAGGCTATTATGTTACAACAGCCTTAAAGAAATATCTGCTAAAGAAATGAAAAACAAAAAGAATGCATATTTAAGATTTTAGAGTATGGATCCTTTTCTTATATACATTTAATGTGAAATGAACCCCCATTTAATGATCAGTTAGTAGTCAGTGATTCCTGTAATCTTTCGTAGTTTTCAATTTTTGTGGAAGACGGAGAAGAGAAACCCCATGTCAACTTTTGATTTCTTAATTTGTTTTTTATGTCAATCTAATGTGTTGTTAACTATTCTGTACTTTCATTTAACAATTTAATAAATATACCGTAAAACTCGTTGGACGTATCAAAACTTTGCAAAAGCTGTCACCCTGAAACTTATTTGGTGGTTTACTTCCAGTATTGTGTTAATTTTTCGATTTTAGAAGGATTATCGGGACTTTTTTGATGACAGGTTTGTTTTAAATAATTTTTCTTCTTCTAACATAAGCCTCGATATTAATTCTTTCAAAGTAAATAAGTTATAACACAAAAATGCATTTCGTATTTCGTAAATTGTTAGTTGAAAGTACGAATTAGTTAGCAAATACCTCGTTTCTTATGTTAATACTTTCTGAATAATAACCTTATTTCTAATGATGGGAGGTACTTTTTATTTACAACAAAAACTAGAATGTATGAGTAAAAAAAAATGCCCCCACTCTGAATTTTAAATTGAAATTTAAAAACAAGATGACACCACCCCCATTTTATTTTAAATATAAAATATGAATTTGCATAGTAACATTAAAGAAAGCCAACAACGATATGTTTACGGTATCTTTGATTCATTACATTTTTAAGAAAAAAACTACAGAATAGTTAACAACACTTGGTTTCTAATCCCGCCTTAAAAAACGTTAAAAACCAAAATATCTGGTTGATCATGAAGTAGGTGCTCATTTTATAATAAATATATATATATAAGAATTTGATCACCCTACTCTGATATCATAAATATATATTATTTTAAAATTCTTTTAGTGATGATATTTTTAAGAGCTGTTGAAATGTACTAGCTAAGAAAAAGTCAATTTGGATTTTTCTTAGGGGGTAATCTACGTCTGGTTTGTTAGTAAAGATTTATCAAAATAATTTTGATTTTTAGATTTACCGGTAATATGTGGGATTTAATACGTAAATACTCAATTATGTTTGTGCAAATTAATTAAAAGTCTCTTTTCATAATTACCTATTTCAGCCTACAGTTGTTACACTAAAGTTTATATTTTAATATATGAAAAAATATATTTAACAAAATTTAATAGTATGAGGATTGAGTTACATTTGCAAACAAATCAATTTTAATAGTTTTAACAAATTTTAGTTTGCAATTACTATATAACTTAACCTATCCCTTGAAATATCAGTAGTTACAGTTTTATCTAAAAAGTATATCTTCTATATAATAAAATTATTGCAGAAATTAAAACGATATTTTTCATACATTTAGTCGTTATAAAACAATTCTATATTCCATCCTAGGAGCAACTTCGTCACAATCACACCATCTTTAGATTAAGTAGTTCCTATTTTACCCTCTAAATCTAAAGTCCTCCCACCGCTTCCGGTCAAGACTGAGAAGAAATATACACATTATAATTATATTGGCCTGACACACTTCTTAACTATATCATACACATAGACATAAAATTATCCTTTCACTTCCCGATTCGAAAATGAATATTTTCTCCCTACCAGCAATCCGGCTATTCTCCTTAGCTGAAAACATAAAAATCTAAAATTCCAAAATACACACCTTACAAAAAGGAACATGTCAGATCTTTACAAATATGGCCGCTCTCTTTACAGGAACCAATAGTTTTATGAATATTAAGCAAAATACAAAAATATTAAACACTCATAATCATAAATTTACGTACTTAAAACCTAACATTTATGCACAACTACCCTTACAAATAAACAATTCCTGAAAGAAAATGCACAACATTTATGGATAGCTTTGTTTTTTTTTCACTTATGGAATTATGTTTTTTGTTTTGCTTTGTTTTATAATGGGACGTTTCATTCTTATTTTTTTACATTTTTTCGACACTATGCACACATTACCTTCGCAAAAAAAAAAAAAACCATACAACCGTGAAGCATAACATTTTTATTTATGGTCACCATTGTCTGCTTTAGAATTCAGAATGACACGCTAATATTGCATGCATGTGTTTGATGATAGACAAATTATAGACACACTTTTCTTTAATATGACAACTTGAATGTTGCTTGTAATTTGCGCCTCGGTATCATGACAGCGATTATCGAGGTTAAATATGGAGCAAATATCTTGAAACCCCCACTCCCCTCCTCACTCACAGGGTGGGATGTCTATTCTGAAAGCCATTGGGAATGTCTGTACCATAAGCCATTTTTAACATGAGATTGGGGGTATCCGTTCCCAAAGCCATTCTTACCCTGAGGAGGTTGGCAACAACAACAACACCCATACTTTATTTCTTTTACAAGAAGAGCCTGTTTTATTGTAGACTAATTGTTTTTCGTTTTTTTAAAGATAAATCTTAACCTTAGATCGACCTACACACTATCCTTTAAAATGACAACATTTTTAGGTTTTTCACTATGCTAATTAAGAAAATCTCATTTATATTTGGCGGACACAAGTAGTTTTAGCGATATAAAGTCTTGTATTATGCTGTAAATCACTGCCCGTCAGGAGGAATAAATCTAATTATCGACTGAGACTGCCACCCAAAAATTTCTTTGTTGGTTTATAATATTTGTGCGCGGGGAGCCTGACATTGATTATCAAGGTTAAATTTGTGGCGAATATTTTGAAAGTCACCTCCACTACCAAAATGAGTTGTCTGCTCTGAAAGCTGTTCTTAACATGAGGATGTTGCAGGTGACCATTCCGAAAACTGTTCTTTACATGAGAAGGTTGGGAGTGTCTATTCTGAAAGCCGTTCTTAACATGTGGAGATTGGGTGTTGGGTAACAACAACAGCAGTAACAAACTGTACTTTAATTTTTCTATGAGAGGAGAGGAGCATGCTTCAACCAGGAAACACTGCTTCGCTGGTCATGCTAGTATCTAATAAAGTATAACAGTACGGTATTACTTTATATAGGGATTGAGTTATGTTTTACAAAAATTCCATTTTAATTGCTTTAATAGGTTTGGTTTGCAATAAACTCACCAATGATTTATGTTTTTTTACAATGTTTTTATCATACTCTTCTTTTCTCTCGAAACATTCATACAGAAATGACTACCGTCCCTTTATATACAGAATTAATACAGAAATATATCATCCCTTTTCAGCCCAAGGCATAAAATGTAATTATTTATATTCAAAGAAAAATACAGGTTCTATAAGCTTGAGAGTTTCAAAAATAACTGTGTTTCTCGTCAGTAGTAAGCTAACCTTTGAATTAATTAAATATTTATTTCAAATATTTTCTGAAAAATGCATAACTTTTTATGCAATATTAAAAACGTTGAAACCAATTAAAAAATCTTTATCATAAAATAGGAAGAACCTGTTTGCAAGCTTAAAAACAAATTATAAATTGATAAACACGTTTAGTTTTTGATTCGTAGATCAATGGTTAGGTGGCGTTAAACATTTAAACACACACCATAATCAACATTTGCCAATGCAAAGTAAGTGTATTCATGCGAGTAACGTAAAAATCTGATGTTCTGTTGGCAATGAAGTTACTGAAGCTGTTTTTAATGTCGCTAATTTTTTAAGTATTTCTCCCCCAGAAAGTTATCAGAATAAAATATAAAATGTTAGTCGCTAGATGAGAGATTTGGAGAGTATATCAGATGAGGCAGAGTTTCGTAGCCCCATTCATGAAACTTCAAAGTCGGTTTTCCAGCATATGTTTAGGCATTGTCATAGAGGAGAATTTGACTCTTTTGCGTAATTTTATCGGCTATAAAGGTTTCGCCAGCTGTAAAAAAAACTGCTAATGGATGAGACCGGCTGCAGACCACCGAACTGTTAGCGTGACCTTTTTTGGTGAAATTTGGCTGGTATTGTGTAGATTTGTCGGTGTCTAGCCACAAAGTTGAGCATCGCCGGTTGTCGTAAAGAACCCACTTTACATTGTAAGTTCCAAATCATTCGAGAATCATGTCATTCTTTTTGCACAAAAGATGGTAGATAACACGAAGATAGTTATGTTAGTTTCACCCTCCCACATCTGGCAACACTATTCAATGTTGATGTTAATGTAAGCTTTGTGAACGGTAAGATACTTGCAGTTTTGTGTAATTTTACAACAGTGTTGGGAAAACCCACCTGTTTTAAGAAGTCTTTGTAATGTCCTGAAATTATTTCCTAATAAAAACAGATAAATTACTTAAAACAGATAATTGCTAAACTAAATAAACAGATATATTTTCTCAAACAAACCTGTAGTAGACTAATATGATTGTTTAATCGATAAATATACAAGGAAAACATAAATAAATAACAATAAAAATGCATAGAATATCACTGCAGATTTGTAAACATAAACTAATTATATGTATGCGCTTGAAGATGAGAATACTTTTGTGATTTACTTATTGTGATTTACATTTATTGATGCATCATGATACATGTATATGTATGTGGAATATTATGTGTATATGTATATATATATATATTCTCATCACGATGTAAATCATAAAAACGCCAGATATAATTTCAACTAAACTACATCTTAAGCACAAGGTAGAGAATATTTAGTCATTTTTATAATGGACCTCATATGACTTTTTATATTAAATTAATCATGAGGTTATAACTTCACCATAAAAATGAACAAACATTTTTCTGATGCATCTCAGATGGAGGTTGTAATTTCACAATAATAATGAACAAACATGTTTCTAATGTATTTCATATAACTTTTTAGATTAAATTCATCATGAAATTGTAACTTCACCATAATAATTAAGGAACAGAATTTTCCTATATTAATGGCGATACTAAAAATATTGAATTTCATGTATTTTTTTCAGATGTTCCTGAGTGACTGCCCCCAGTGAATTTTTATGGAATATTATTTAAAGAGTCATTGTTTTAGTTGAGAGATTACAGCGACACTTTTTGGATGATTTAATATACTGGACACAATTATGTAATAGAATCTGTAAAATATAAACCCTCACACCTGACTTGTAAAGTGTTTAAATATTCTAGTTCTTAAAATCAGATTTAATAAAACATATCGATCACACATGAGAAAATCAATATTCTTGTAAATATACTTGTTCTGCAAAGTAGTTACACACATGAGAACTCACCCGTGGGAAAAGCCACATTCCTGTAAAGTGTGTAGATGTTTTTATTCTTAAAAATCAGTCTTAGTGAAACATGAAAACGCACACTAGGGAAAAGCCATATTCTTGTGAAGTGTGTAAATATTCTACTTTTAAAAAATCAGAGTTAGAAAAACATATGAGAATTCACACTGGGGAAAAGCCATATTCTTGTGAGGTGTGTGGATATTCTTGTTCTTATAAATCATCTTTAGTAAAACATGTGAGAACTCACACTGGGGAAAAGCCACACACTTGTAAAGTGTGTGGATATGCTTGTTCTGAAGCATCAAGATTAGTAAGACATATGAGAACTCACACTGGAGAAAAGCCAAATTCATGTATAGTGTGTGGATATTCTTGCATTGAAAAATCAATGTTAGTGAGACATATGAGAACTCACACTGGAGAAAAACCACATTCTTGTGAAGTTTGTGGATATTCTTGTTCTAATAAAACATATTTAATGATACATATAAGAACTCACACAGGAGAAAAGCCATATTCTTGTGAAGTGTGTGGATATTCTTGTTCTCAAAAATCACATTTACTGACACATATGAAATCTCACACTGGGGAAAAACCACATTCATGTGAAATATGTGGATATTCAAGTTCTCAAAAGTCAAAGTTAGTTAGACATATGAGAACTCACACTGCATACTAAAAACTGATCTAAAATCAACATGGTCTCTGAAAGAAATAAACATAATACCAGTTGTGACAGGAGCAACTGGCCTAATAAAAAAGAACCTTTAGAAATACTTAGAAGCAATACCTGGTAAACCAAGCTGTAAGGAAATACAGATAACAGCTATAAAGGAAACATTGTCTATTCTTAAAAGAGCCCTCGGATATAAAATTTAAACTGTAATAGAATCAAGTGTTACCCCCAGGAAGGGACCCCTTGATCTCTTCAAACTAACAAAAGTAAAATAAAAAAGAAAAGAAATAAAATAGAGAAACGGTATATTGTTGTGAAGTGTGTGGATATTCCTGTTCTGACAAATCATTGTTAGTAAGACATATGAGAACTCACACTGTGAAAAACTGGAGAGAACTTGAATGCCTACTAGACACTGTCCTCGAGTGTCTAAGGTCTCTTTGTACAGGGGTTTGTCAGAACAACCTGGCATGAGGATACTTTTCGTTTGTCAGAACAACCTGGCATGAGGATACTTTTCTGATCAAATATTCAAAATCACATAGTATTCGCTGCCCAAATAAGATCTCCTCACTATGGCTAACCCACATTAGCTTTCACGAAGAATGGTGCACCTTCTCCAAGTGATGTTACCTCAAGTAATAGAACAAAGCTGGATACTCCACCAGACTAGATAAATGTTTGTTCTGGAATCCAGTAAGACCAAGAGACAAAAATGAAAGATATACTACAACGTATGAAAATGGTTAATTGGGAGTTGAAATTATGTTCTCAATGTCTTTACTAACTCAGTGCTTGAGAGATAAAGAACTTAAATGGAACATTCGAATATCTATGTATCTCATATAGACTTCAAGTGTTAGCCCAACGTTGTGAGGCCCTTGATTTCTGAGAACTTTGACTGAAGTAAAATAAAAAAAGAAAGATTTATTTTGATAAATTTCCAGTTGATTAAGCACGATTAATTATTACTGCACACTAATTAAAAAAGGAATGAACTCTTCCGTTAACTATAATTGCTGCGTAATTAACGCTATTTGTGACTTGCTTTCTTTTGTGAATAAAACCTTTACAAAGGTATTCGGCTCTTCGTTTTTCACTACAATTTTATTCACAAATGAAAGCAAGTCACAAATAGCGTTTATTACGCAGCATTTATAGTTAACGGAAAAGTTCATTCAAGGGATGAGGAGTTAGGGATATTACACTTTCCCCTTCAAGTTTTCTTTCGTTATTATTTTATTTTTTATTTTTTTCATTATTTTTTTCTCTAACAAACAGGATTCTTAAGATTAAATCGAATAATATAATGTAATATGACGAAGTATATAATCATTTAAAAACGGCAAAATCTCTAAACGATTGTATTACGATCAAATAAACTAAAACAAAAACTCTGAAGAAATACCTGAAGACAATCTCTGGAAAAGTAAACTGTTGTAAAACAAATGCACATCATTAAAGCGACTATACCAAAAAGCACAGAGATATTTTTAATCGTAATGAAATTTGATATCATCCCTAAGAGGAAATCACATGATTTTATGTAAAATAAAAAATTTGGAAAGCTATAGTATCGTCCATTAGTTTAATATCCATGTTCTCATAAATACAGTGTTACGAAAAAAACTTACAATTTTCTAAAACAATAATCTGATAAAGAATGTACGTATCATGAAAAATTAGTCGACAAAACATCATATGAAACTGCATATTACTGATATCATCATATGAAAGTTTGTCCTAACAAATCTCAATCACAAACCTTGCTGAAATGTTTGAGGGGCGTCATACTGGAAAATACTGCCGAGGTATATAATGGATCAGCAAGACAGGAAAAAAAAGGAAGTACACGGAAATCAAGATGGGCTCAATAACACAAAAACGGAAACAGCATAAAGAGCAGGAAATGCTTAACCATATATAAATGTTTCCCATTAATGGCTCAAGCGTAGGAAACTTACATTGATGAGAAAATAGTCATAGCTAGTCAAGATCGGGTTTATTTACAATTGGATTTTTAGAAAAGTTCTGTATTACTTTCCTGCCCTATTGGCAGATGATCTTTACAACAACAGGATAACATTAAGAAGAAAGATAATAAGTCAGAGATTGTAAGATGTGACAAGCCTGAACAAAACTGCATATTCCTGATATCATCATTCCAAATATATTTAATTTTATTAGAGTTGAATCAAATAAACTTTATCCGTGTTGTGGTAAGAGTAACTAATAATTTAGTCCATAAATATTAACCTAGAACGTTTGAATGCAATTTAATAAAAAAAACGGACATATTTTACAGAGGCAGAATCTGGGTTGACCAGCAGACGTGGATGAGGTTTTGCCTTTGCGAATCCTGAAAGCAATTAGAAACAATGTAAAACATACGAACATTGCATGCAACTCAAAGAGAAGTAAGAAATGTGAAATAAATAATATATGAAAATAAATATTGTTATATTGTTTTATTTTGGAGGAAGATGTCTCCGCTGTGTGTGAAAAGCACAGAGTGAGGAACAAAGAGGAAAGGTATGTTTCTCATTTTGTTTGGTATACCATAAACTGTCTGATCAAAATTGTAAAAGAACTTTCTTGCATACGTTATTTGTCGTTGTTGTGAACAGTGTTTATGTGTGTATATACCTGTGTACAGAAAACAACCGACACTATATACTAACAAGACAAGAAACTATTATGCATACATTAAGCGACGCATTTATATGAACACGGTTACGCAGACGATATTAAACGGTAGAAATATATACGTACATTATATATATATATATATATATATATATATATATATAGAGAGAGAGAGAGAGAGAGAGAGGGAGGGAGAGAGAGATACAACACATGCGTTCCCATGGCCTATTTGTATACAAAATCTATGAGCCATTGTCTTTCGCCTCTCATCTTGAAGAGCCCTAGAGTCATTCGCCTTTAGAGTCCTTCAAAAAAGAATCTGCTGACTGTGATAGGAACTGTGTTGTGTTCAAGAAGCATTTGTCGGTTAACAAGATCGTTATTGACGTTTATAGAAAGCGATAGAGAAATCTAAGCATTGCTTGGATTGGTTACTAGAATGCACATGTTTTTACATTGCACGATAACAATCTCTGCTTTCAACGTCCGAAAAAAAGAATCTACCAAATCGACAGCTTCTTTCTTGTATTCTTTATCCTGCCGAAAATCTGTTGCTGAATAAATGCTGGAGTGCTTACAAGTCTCCATATATCATTTATAGAGTTGGGTGATTGAGTACATTTCACAAAAGACGTGTGTAACATCCATCCAAACGACGCTGTTGTTTTGCTGAAAGTGTCCAACTGTCAGATCCATAGAGTAAGATTGGCTCACGGAAAACTTGGATTTTGAATTTGCGAGCAAGATTGGATTTCCAGATCTTATCCGTTTTGTTACACGCAGTCTAGGCCATGGCCTTTCTAATATTAAAGACTTTATTAGAGTTTCTGATGTGTGATCCTAGATACTTGTAGTCTTCAGCACATTGGATGATGTTATTTGTGAGGGTTTTAATTTCAATGTTGTTGCGAATCAAACAATTATTGACGACCATAGAAAAAGCAAGTAAATCTGATTATCAAAATGCGTATAATAATGTGACACTCGCGTGACACTACGGTCCATTGAATTAACCATCAAATAATCCAAAAACGCATGTTTATATGAAGATGTGGTGAAAAATCATGTTATTATATATCAATTTAACAATAAACAATCTGTGAAAAAGGAATTTGTCAAGTTGTAATAATGGAGAACCACAGCAATAAGCGCCAAGGGTTGGCTGGTACCATAAGTAAGATAAATGCAAATTTAGGTGCTATTGTAGTTCGAGGCGGCAGTATAAAAAGGCTTCGTCAACTATTCTGTCTCTACACAATGTTCATATTTTGCATACAAACTATCGGCTATTTTGAATTAATTATGAAGAAAATCAAATGGTATTTAGCTAAATAACGGCCTCGTTTTGAAAAAGAAATACACTTTTAGTTGCCCAACTAATTTTAATCAATCGCATGGAAAACATTGGATAAAAATATGTAGTAATATCATCTCATCAAATACAATCTCCGACCCAAGTTTATTATTTTATGTTAGCAAATATTTATGCGGACGTTACATAGGTATTTTACAGTAGTTAGAAACCAAAAACCAACAAATCTATATGTAAATATTTAGAAATTTAAAATGAAGTGGAATCGTCTAGTTAACTGACTTATCACATGTCGGAGGAATCCTGAGCGGACATGTGAAATAACAAAGATTTTTTAAAAGTGGTTCACTTTTGTGATTCCTATTTTAATGTCTTTTAATTGATCTAAAAAGGTTTCATGAGTTTATAAAAACATAGTTTTATGTTTTCCGTTCTTTGTTGGAGGGAGGGATATTCAATTATAGAACTTGTGCAGTAGGGGTCACCACCACACCTGCCCCTCCCTAATGTAAACAGAATTTGTGTGAAATGTTAAACGGTATTCTAACTGTCGGCGCATTACTTACGGAAAATGCTTAATTAAACTGCAGAAACAAAATAAAATTGACACTGTTATGTAAATAGACGAAAATGAACACCTCTTTTAGCAGTCAGCGAGAAGACACTTTCAGGTGTAAAATAAATAATATATGAAAATATAAATTGTTGTTATAGTGTTTTATTTTGGCTGAAGATGTCTCCCTTGTAGTGTGAAAAGCTCCGAGAGAGTGAGAAACAAAGAGGTAAGCTATGTTTCTCATTTTAAATTGTAAACGAACTATCTTACATACGTTATTTGTCGTGTTTGTGAACAGTGTTTATGTGTGTGTATATACCCGCGTACAGAAAACAACCGACATTATATAGTAACAAAACAAGACACTATTATACATACATTCAGCGACACCTATGAACACGAACACGGTTACACAGACGATATTAAACGGTAGAATTATATATGCACGCTATATAAATATATATATATATAAAAGATATATATAAGATAAATAGAATTTGTGTGAAATATTAAACAGTATTTTTTTTAAATTGATAGTTTATAAAAACATACATTTATGTTTTCCGTTCTTTGTTGGAGGGAGGGGTATTCAATTATAGAACTTGTGCAGTTGGGGCCACCACCACACCTGACCCTCCGTAAATAGAATTTGTGTGAAATGTTAAACCGTATTCTAACTATCAGCGCATTACTTACGAGAAAAATGCTTAATTAAACTGCAGAGTCACCTGTTAATTTACACAAGTTCTATAATTGATTTCCCATCCCCCAAAAAACAAAAAAAAAACATGAAAATATGTTCCTGTAAACCGCTCATGAAAACTTTATTTATTAGATCAATTAAAAAGCATTAAAAAGTAGGTAACCTAGATTTCCGTATGCGTTAATTACACAAGGAACTGATTTTCACAATTCACTGTTGACTGCTGAACATATTTTTAATCGAAAGTTGCAATTCTCGTTAGTTATGAAATTGTATCAAGTAATTATATGTGTGCTCTTCGAAAAGTAGTTTAGAATTTTAGAAATAAAACAAAGATGGTAATTCCCTTTTAAAATAAGATTGATACTGTTATATAAATAGACGAAATAAAAATTGTGTTTAAAATGGCCTCCCACCCCACACAAGAAATGTTCACGTTATAAAAAAAGTCAAAATAAAAAAAATATATATATTTTGTAAATCTTTACAATCTTACAAAGTGTAGATTACACCGTTATTTTTTTACTATTACGTTTAAACAATTATTAGAAAATAAAACGAATTAAAAATAGTAAATAGTTAGGATTTGAAAATTGGGGATCATTTCCTATGAAAATTAAACGTAAAATGAACACCCCTTTTAGCATTCACCGAGAAGACACTGAATAGATTACAGTTTGCAATTAGTGTGATTAGGGTGAATGGGTGGCTTATAACAGTTATTTAAAAACTTATCGGTGTTTGCTTAACAGTTATTTAACAACGTATCGGCTCTACTCCCCCTCCAAAAAAAAGAAAACAAAATCTGACACGAGCATTCTCTCCTACTTTCCTGTGCCATAAAATTTAGAAACTACGAAGGATTACATGTCTTGTTTATTACTAACTGGCCACGAAGTGGATACTCATTTTACATTAAATTTATATTGTTAAATGATCACACACTCTAAAATTTTAATTATTTATTTTTTATCAATTATTTCTTTCCAGATATTTTATAGTCTTTTGAAATATAATAACAAAAAATAAAGTAGATTTTGAATTCGTAGATGATAAACTATGCTGTGTAGATTGTAAAAAATTATCGTTTTTTTTTCAACATTAAGTTTCTGCTAAATGGTGATGACCAATATAAATGGGTTCTCACTTTATGTAAACTATATAAAAGTTAGCACCTAATCTAAAACCTTAATAATTTGATAAAATATAAAAAATCAAAGATTATCCTGTAGGTACGTATAGAGAAAAAAGAATTGTATAAAATTTTCAAATAATTATCGAAAAAGCAGTTTTTGACCAACTTTGAATTAAATTGTTTTTATTGTAAATTATTTAGTTTATGGTAAACATTATTATTTTCTCAGAAATCACAAAATTTTTACTTAAATAAACAAATTTTGACAGAAATCCAAATGTCAGGTGGAACATTTTACTTAAAATAAATACATTTTGAATAAAAGACTAATATAGCACTGAATATTTAACAGGATTTTTTAAATCAGAAATTCATAAATTTTATTCACATTTATTTTAAAGCATGATATAATCAATATATCTTTTTTATTAGATTGCAATAAATAAATAAAAATTTAATAAAAAATTTATAAATTTTATTCAAATTTATTATAAAGCATGGTGGAATCAATATATCTTTTTTATTAGATTGCAATGAATAAAAATATTTTTTTTAATATTGAAGATTATTTTACAACATATAGAATGGGATTGTTTAAATGTCTAAAGAATAAAACAAAAACTTACATTACAAGAATTCAATTAAAAAAAGTGAAATTTGTTTTGCTTTGTAAATTCGTTTTCGTTTTAGTAAATCGATAAAACTGTTGTTTTGTGTGTCCATTAACAAATAAAATATATGAAAATATAAAACAATGGAAAGTTGTCAATTCTAGTTTTTTGTATTTCCATTTGTGTTCTAGTGTTTTTATATTTCTTTATATATTTATTTATATTTTTTTGTATTTCTAGTTTTTTTTATTTTTTATTTTTTCATTCTAGATGTTATCAGAATTTCTGGCTTGTTTTTATTTCTTCTAGGATACAATTGGTCTCTAAGTCACTATGTAGAATAGCATTACATTACTTCTGAAGAGATTATTATGCTATTTTGTCTTCGGTTTGTTCTCTTTCCTTGGATCCTTTAGTGCTTGCATCTGGCCTTCTATTTTGTCCTCTAGTTCTTTTGCAACATTTTTCATCTCTTCTATGTTTACATTGGAAACTGAGCAGATGATATTCTTTAGTCGCCATGCTTATGTAATATTTTTTGCTTTAGACTTGCATTTTTTTTTTTTGGAATTGAGGGAATATTTTTTCTTTTACATCTTCTATTGTGTGTCACTAAATGTGATTTTATAGAACAAGAATATCCACACACTTCACAAGCATGTGGCTTTGCCCCAGTGTCAGTTCTTATATGTCTCAATAACGTTGATTTTGCAGAATAAAAATATCCACACACATGACAGACTGTAGAGTTTGATCCATTAAGACTGGTGGTGTGGGTCTATTCATATACTTCACAAGAATATGGTTTTCCTTTTTTAAATTTTACTTTTGTTAGTTTGACGAGATTAAGTGGCTCTTTCCTGGGGCTAACATTTGAAATGAATTCTCATATGTCTAACTAATGTTGATGTTTCAGAACAAGAAAATCCACACATCTCACAAGAATATGGCTTTTCACCAGTGTGAGTTCGCATATGTTTCACTAAATTTGATTTTGCAGAACAAGAGTATCCACAAACCTCACAAGAATGTAGTTTTTCGCCAGTGTGCATTCTCATATGTGTAAGTAATGTTGATTTATCAGAACAAGAATATACACACACTTCACAAGAATATGGCTTTTCGCCAGTGTGAGTTCGCATATGTGTCACTAAATTTGATTTTCTAGAACAAGAATATCCACAAACTTCACAAGAATGTGGTTTTTCGCCAGTGTGTGTTCTCATATGTCGAACTAACGTTGATTTAGTAGAAAAAGAATATCCACACACTTCACAAGAATATGGCTTTTCGCCAGTGTGAGTTCGCATATGAATCACTAAGTTTGATTGTTCAGAACAAGAATATCCACATACTTCACAAGAATATGGCTTCTCAAAAGTGTGCGTTCGCATATGTATTACTAAACTTTGTCTGGTAGAACAAGAATATCTACAAATTTCACAAGAATATGGCTTTTCCCCAGTGTGAGTTCTCATATGTGTCACTAATGATGATTTTACAGAACAAGAATATCCACAAACTTCACAAGAATATGGCTTTTCCCCAGAGTGAGTTCTCATATGCTTCACTAAATTTGATTTTGTAGAGCAAGAATATCCACACACTTCACAAGAATGTGGCTTTTCCCCAGTGTGTGTTCTCATATGTATCACTAAATTTAATTTTTTAGAACAAGAATATCCACAAACTTTACAAGTATGTGTCGTTTCATCACTGTGCACCTGCATTTTTCACTAAAATTGATTACAGAAACCTGCTTCATAAGAATATAACATACATTGCTGCTAATGCTTTTCTTCATACAAGTGAGCAATTGTTCAGAGAATGTTAAAAAAAATTATATAAATGTGATGAAGCAGGAACATCTGTAAATAAAAATAAAAGAAATTAAATATTTTTAGTTTGTAAATCACATATTAGTTTTGTTTTTATTATGATAAGATAAAACACATTTTAAATATTTATATAAATAAAGTAAAACAAAGTTTATAATATACATTTATATATATATATATAATTTATAATATACATTTATATATATCTAATCAAATGTTTTAATTAAAACTAAATCCTTCTAAACAGCAGCATTCGAGCATAACTGCCTATTTGTGATTTATTGATGTACAGTTATTGAATTACCCCAAACATAGCAACTTTCACCATTCCCCACCAAAACCCAATAGCCAACTACTGCTGAAGTGAAACTCGAAGCCTTGATCAACACAACACGCAAACAAAGCCTTAATCAATGCAATACCCAAACAATCAATCACCGCAACTGCTGTAAATTATTCTGTTGCATTTGCAATTCGACATACCCCTAATAAAACAACATTACCCACCTAATCTATCCAACCCACATACAATGGCCCAACTTCAAATATCCACAATCATATAGTATTTTCCTCTTATTTTATAAAATCTTGCATCGGAAACCACATATTTTTCTCAAGCAATAATTCCGAATCAAAATTCATCTAACCAACGCTCACCAGAAACCTAAGGAGAAAAAATATAAAGTACTGTCTTTAAATAAACAACAATAATTCCAAAGCAAAATACATCTAACCAACGTTCATCAGAAACCTAAGGAGAAATAATATAAAGTAATGTTTTTAAATAGAAACCATAACTCCAAAGAAAAACACATCTAACCAACGCTCATCAGAAACCTAAGGAGAAATAATATAAAGTACTGTCTTTAAATAAAAAAATAAAATTCCAAAGCAAAATACATCTACACAACACACAATAATATTAAGTAATGTCTTTAAATAGAAAGCAAAAACAAATAGATTTACTCTTGACTCACATTACGTAATACCCATCTAAAAATACTCATCCATGTAAAAATACCCACTCATCTAAAAATATCCACCCATCTAAAAATATTCACCCATCTAAAAATATTCACCCATCTAAAGATACCCACCCATCTAAAAATAGCTGCGCACACAACATCTTCAAACACTTATAAACCTCATAAGCTTTGCATGCTTAAGAAATAACATCTGGATATCATTCACAACTCAGCCTTCACCTTGTGATAAACTGCTTCCTTTGATTATAAACCACATAGCATGACTTGAGTAAATTCTATTCTAACTTGCAAGAAAATATTTTAAAATTGGCATTTCCACGTGCTTAGAAAAGACAAGAACATTTCAAAAACACCCGACTCCTAGCTATTCCTAACCCGTTTGACCCCTTGCTGCCCCCTTCCTTGTGTAATCATCAGCATAGAAAGTTTCTTCATCGCATAAAATCATACATATTACTCTACATTTTTCCTCACATAACAATAGGAAGCCACGCTAGTAGCTACCTCACTCCACCCCAGGACAGTTGGATTCTTTGTGGCTTTCTACTGGTAAACTGAGTCAGTTCAAACTCCGTTGTACATTATATTTTCTCCAACTCTGAGCCTCAACACCAATTTCTTCATCTCGTGTATGGATATATAGTTTTGACGCCTATAGACGCATATGGTGATATTTGGTGCTTGAGAGTTGACCGTCATATAATTGGAAATCCAGTATGCACTCACCCAAAATGTCTGCGTAATCAACAGTAAATGTCTATCTACTTTAAATTGGATCTGACAATTTTCTATGGGGGAAATGATTTATACGGAAATTCTCTATCAAAATAGAATGATAGTTCCTCCTTTTTGGGGCTTGTTGATTCGAGCATGTGGATAGAAAGATATGCTGATATCTATGTATGTATATTATTTTGTTGTATATGTAAATATATAATTATATACATATAACCCCACTTGGTTTGAAATATACGAAGCCTAACTCCAGATATTATGCCTTACGTTATTTATTTTCATAGACAGTTGCATATAATTTCCTCTTTACAATTTATTTATTTTTGTGACATCACGTAACCTTTTCTTTATTAAATTAGAAAAGGAACTTGAATGAATAAAACTTAAACTAGAATCAAATCACATGAAGATGAAAGATTAAAAGAGGAGTCAACAACCATATCCAACATGAAAACAAATAGAAAATTCTTCTATGCATATGCCAAGAAGAAACATAACATGGGGTGTTGTTATGTTTTGTGGACCACTTATGTTATGTTATGGTGAGTGGACCACTTAGGATAACTACAGGGGAATTAGAAAGTGACCCGAGCAAAATGGCGGAGATGCTCAAGCAACAATATGAAAATTTCTTCAGTCCACCTATGGAAGAAATGAAAGTCAACAACCCCATACTGTATTAGGAACAACAGATCAACTCTCAAGTGTAGAGGTTACAAAGACTGATATAATCTCGACCATTGACAAAATCTCGTCTAAGTCGGCAGCAGCAGGACTCGATGGCTTTAATGTGTAACTTCTGAAAAATTGCTAACACCAAATAACCGTCCCACTGTAACTGCTCTGGAATAAATCTCTTAAAGAAGAATGATTATGCCAACACACAAAGAAGTGTACATATCAGAGGATAACATCATGTTGCTAGAATACCTGGATCAAACTCCAGTTACATACCAAGAAATTGCGAGGTGGACAGAAAAGGACAGGAAAAATCTGGACTATGTAAAAAATTGGTGGCCAGAGAAGTGTCCTACAATAGAAGATTGGCACCCTTACTTCAATAGACGATTGGCACCCTTACTTCAATAGACGATTGGTACCCTTACTTCAATAGAAGACATGAATTGGGAACTGTGGCTTGATCTTTACTCCTGATCTTAAATGGAATACGTACATCAAATCTGTTGCCAAGGCCGCTGGAAAAATGGTCGGATCCTTCTATCGATCCAGTATATATTTCACTGCTGATGCAATTCTCTATCTATATAAGAGCCAGATACGTCCAAGGATGGAGTACTGTTGCCACATATGGGCAGGAGCTGCTAGAAAAGACTTGTCCTGCCTTGATAGAGTTCAAAATATACTTCGGGGCTTGGTGGGAGATGTCCTTTTCTCTTCGCTGCAACCTCTGTCTCACAGAAGAGATGTTGCGAGTTTGTCTCTGCTTTATCGTTATTTTCATGGAAAGTGTTCGACTGAGCTTCAATTTATGGTCCCCCCTCGCCAAACTTTCACAAGAAACACTAGACTAGCTGAAAACACTATCAATAATTCCCCCCCACTCTTTATCTGTACCTAAACCTAAACATAGACTCCATGATCAAAGCTTCTTTCTTATAACTGCACGCCTGTGGAATTGTCTTCCGTTTTCCTGCTTTCCAGCTTTCTATAATATGGTTGTCTTCAAGTCCAACGTGAACAAGTTTTTGATGAGCCGTTCCACTTAGGTTAAAAAATTTACCGAACTTCCATTACTATCGATTACTATATTGTCCTTTTGACTACTCTACACTCTTTAACCCTAATCCTTGAGTGGCCTATCGGCCTTGATAAGTGGTGACGTCTATGTAAAAAAAAAGAATTGGAGACTATGGAGGAATACTTACTTTGGGGAAACCGAGTAGTAGTTGTAAAAATGAAAGAACTCTTAGAGACATTCCATGAGGGACATCCAGGAATTGTAAAAATGAAAAGAACTCTTAGAGGCATTCCATGAGGGACATCCAGGAATTGTAAAAATGAAAGAACTCTTAGAGGCATTCCATGAGGGACATCCAGGAATTGTAAAAATGAAAGGTGTGAGCAGGAGCTATTTGAACTACAAATTCATCTAGAATAATTTTGGTGATTTTTTATACTCAATAAAAAGTGTTTATGGTTGTTTTTTGGATAGCTTTTTCAGTATTTATCCTGAATATTACCGGTGAATCCTTAAGTAATTTGGAAATTTCTTTGTATTTGCTGGGGTTTTTTTGCTTTTCATTTATAACATTTTTTTTTCTGTAAGGGGATTAACCAGCCAGTTTCGTTTGTCAGTTTCGGTTGGCATAATTTCTAGCAGTACTCAAATCTGGGATTGGGAGGGGGTGCAAAGGCTTAGCCAGGTCGTAATGATTTAAAACGCAGGTGTTTTCCTAAGAGAAATTCACATGCAGAATAATATTATGACGTGAATAAACTATATAAATTATCAAGTTATGAAGACATTTCTTTTGTTTATTAAATTGTTAAAGTTAGGTACAGAATAGTTAACAACGCCCCCTTAAGTTTAATTGTAATTCCCTCTAAAAATAAAATTATGAAAATAGTCGAAATAAAAATTGTTACCTTTATTAAAAAACCTTAAAAATATCAACAAAGAAGGAATTTAAAATAGTAAATACCTAAGAATTTAAAATGGGGGCTCATCTTCCTATATAAATTTCACGTAAAATGAATACTCCTTTCATGGCCAGTTAGCAGTCAAGGAGACAATGAATAGTTTACAGTTTCCAATTATTGTGGTCGGGGTGAAAGAGGTGACTAATATTAGTTATTACTTAACAGTTAACAACATACGGGCTCTATTCCTCCTCCAAAAAAGTAGAACATATTAATTTTTGCTCAACAGTTAACAACCTATGGTTTCTACCTCCCCCCTCAAAAAAAGAAAATAATAACCAATACGAGCCCGCCTCTCGTACTCTCTTCCACTACAAAAATTGGAAACTACGAACGATTACATGTCTTGTTGACCACTAACTGGTCATGTAGTGGATGCTCATTGTCCGTTAAATTTTTATTGTTAAACGATCACCAACTCTAAAATCTTAATTATTTATTATTTTTAATCATTTCCTTCTTTACGGATATGTTTTTACTTATTTGAAACCTAATTATATTTTTTTAATTTTTAGAGGATGAACTATGCTGAGAAAGATTGTAAATATTTAGCAATATTTTTTTTCAACGTTAAGTTTCTATTATTGGTGATGACCAACAAATGGATCTCAATTAAATTTTACTTTAAAAAGTGTCTTCAAAAAGTGTGTGACCATCTTTTACTTTAAATCCTGCTCGAAACTGGAGCACCACACACTTGAAACCACTGGTCTAACACGTAAATTCTCGTCTCTTCGCCATAACACCAAAATGAAGAAAAAGAAATTCACGAACCGGACTTTCGACCCTGATGAGGCTATGTATTAGCGAAATATAGGACTTACAAAAAAAAAACAATAAACAATGATTTTATCATTGTGTTCGACACTTCAAAGTTTTCAAAAATTTTCTCAATTAAATTTTACTTTTAAAAAGTGTCTTAAAAAAGTGTGATCATCTTTTACTTTAAATGGATGCTCATTTTATGTAAACTTTATAAAAGAAAGCGATCCCCATTCTAACATCTTAAATTTTGGATTAAACATAAAAAAAACAATAGTGATAGGCAAAACAATGTGGAAAAAAGAAAGCATGATTACGTGACGTCAAACTTGTGTTTACTATACGAACTATGGAAAAGCAGAAGCGACTTAATGATTTTTCTTCACACTGCAATTAATAATTACTTTTTATTATAATTTTGTTAGGTTTTAAGATTTACACAGTTTTATGATTAATAATATTATAAACATTTGTATATTAAATATGAAATACGGTTTTATTGAATAACCATTTGGTTAACTACCGGCTTCCATATTTTGTTTGGTAAAAAGAAACAAACAAAATATGAGGGGGGGGCTACAAAATGCTTAATATTTGTACAATAATATTTTCAAATCAGTTTTAATCTGGCGATAAAATAGCTGACAAGAGCCATGTTCATATTAAAACTTAATTTTTAAAAAAATTAAACACAATTAATTAAAAATCTTTGTTGTAACGGAACATTTTTGAAATAATAGAATTTTAATCGTTTTAATCTTTAAAACATAATTAAGGTTATTAAGTTTCTTTTTCTTTACAGTTAATCTGATTATAGTATATGTTAATTCGAAAAAACGCTATTTAAAAACATAATAGTATTAAATTTATATCATTTTTTAATTGCAACTTTAAGGTAAGTTTTTGTTCAGTACGTGTATTTAATTTAAAAAAAAAATAAATATGTTTTACTTATTTGAACTCTGATGTTTTATAAGGAATAGAAATTTCGATAAGTTTAAATATATTTTGTTCAAATTTCGAAAAAATAAATATGGGGGGGGGACGCGCACTAAAAAATATTTTTCCTCGTATATTTGACGGAAACTGCATTTCATTCAAAAATGGATAAGTATCGAAAATTAAAAAAAAAATCTGACCATTAGTTGGTTTTTGCTAGATTACGTTTTCATGCTCGGAATGCTTCCTACATGGGATCGTTGTTTTAAAGCCAATTATGTAAACATGATTTTCAACTCGAAATTTCATTATTTTCCTACAATGAAAAATTTATTTAAAATTATGACTAGTTTATGTTGCCCTTCTTCTTTTAAATGGCACAAAAGTTATATTGATAATATTAATTTATAATAAAGTTACATCGTTTTACATATGGTGGGGGGTTATTTCTTTGGTGACTTTTGGAGGTTGCTAAAAATTAAACATAAATCTTTAGCAACTGATTAGGGTGTGAACAGGAAAAAGATTTTTGAAAATGTGGCACTTATGATCCGTGCTGAAATAATAACGTTATTATTTAAAAAGCCATTCTTAGCATGGGGAGGGGAGGGTGTTTTGTAACTATTCTTACAATTGAATAAAAAAAACATACCATAAAACTCTAATTAAACTTGGAAATACGATTTAAAGAAATAGCGCGGATCATTAAGTGCACTAGCACTGAAAATGTTATCACAATTAAATGTCGAAAATTTTTTTGTGCTCAGTTTTTTAACAATTGGACGAAATGTGAATTAAATTATTACTATTCATATTACAATTTATTATTTTCTCAGACGTCAAAAGTGTTGGTGCTAGTGCAGTGCACTTATTGATCCGCGTTTTTTTTTTTTTTAAGTATTTTAAAATTTTATTAAAGTCTTATGATATCCGTTTTAATAAAATTGTAAGGTTCAATATAATATATTTTCAGATTTTTTTTAATCAGAGATGCTGTCAGGAATAACACGATGTTACGGGACCACTGATTGGTCTTGTCGCTAATGAGACAAGATCGGGGATTGGCCACTAAAGGGCCTCCCCGACCAAACCCTTTTTTTCTTTAAGCGGGAAATCTTAATTTCCCTGGCTTACCAAAAAAAATTCCTAGCTGAAGACAGTCGTGAAAAAAGACAGCAGGAAATGGCCTGGTAGTCGTATTCTTCGACAGGATTGACTAAAACCACTCCAAGTCTCCCAGAGCCTAAATGCAACGACTGTACATTAATCTCATCAAGGGATTATGAACTACTCGGCCCATGCCAGCAAAATAAGACCAACTAATTTTGCAACAGACCTACCTATGGCAGTCAACTTTTTCTTCAAGACCACGGTAAGTTCTGTTTCATTTTGTTACGTCTGACACTGGGCCTATTTTCAGGCTATGAGAGAGTTTTCTCACAATGCATACTTCTTTTTTAAAATCACGTATGTTATAAAGCATGACGGAATATTTTTATTGAATTGCAAAAAAAAATAAACTTAATTTCATATTAAAGATTATTTAAAAAAGTTATCGAATGATTTTTTTTTAAGTGTAAAACAAAAAGAAGAGCAAAAATATAATTTACCTTTCAAGATTCGTTTTTCTTTTGTGTTCAAAACAGAAAAAGTGTTTTGATTGTTTTGATTTCTTTAAAAAATTAAAACAACTTTTGTTTTGTGTATCCAGTTAATTAAGAAATAAAATATATGAAAATATAAAATGATTACAATTAAAAGATGAAAAATACGATTTAAACGTGAAATTATTTAAATAGAAAATCAACTTCTAAAGAACAATGAATTTAGGTTATCGTAACACGGTGTAATCATTATTTCTTTCCTCGTGTAAAAATGTCCGTTTAAATGTATCTAATGTGTTTTTCTATCAGGTTTAGATTATATTTATCAATATTTAAAGTTTGTTACGATTTTTTTCAAATTTATATTTTGTAAAAAAATGAAGACATAAAAACCATTCGTGTAAAAATGTCTGTTCATTAGTTAAATGTACCGAATTGTTTTCCTATTAAATGAGAAAAAATAATCCATAGGGACTGTCAAAAGTCGCCACAGAATTACCCACCCTATATGTAACACAATGTAACTTTATAATAAATTAATATTATTAGTATAATTTTTGTACCATTTAAAAGTAGAAGGGCAACATAAACCAGTAATAATTTAAAAACAAAATTTTAATCGAACGAAAATAATGAAATTGCGAGACGAATATCGTGTTTACATAATTGGTGTTTTAAAATAACGTTCCCATATAGTAGACATTCCGAGCGTTAAAACATATCCGTATTTAATAAATCTAGCAAAAAGCACCTAAGGATCAGATTTTCGTGAAATTTTCGATACTTATCCATTTTAGAACGAAATAACATAGGGAATTCAGTTTTCGTAAAATATACGAGGGGAAATATTTTTTTAGTGCGTGTTCCCCTCCCCTCCCCCATATTTATTTTGTCAAAATTCGAACAAAATATATTTAACTCTATCGAAATTTCTATTTATTATAAAACATAAGAGTTCAAATAAGTAAAAAAAATATTTATTTTTTTTAGATTTGAATAAACATATTGAACAAAAAATTACCTTGAATTTGCAATTAAAAAATTGATATAAACTTAATATTATCGCCCCATGGCCTCCTCCCACTTTTCGCCAAAGTATTTGAGACAATAATTAACCAAGTTCTAGTCCATCACCTTACAGATGCTAAACTTCTGACAGACCAACAATATGGATTTGGACAAGCCCGTTTAACAGCAGACATCCTAACTGTAATCTCAGAACGTATATACCAGTCACTGGACAAAGCGGGGGGGTAGAGGGGTAGCTCTAGATATATCTAAGGCTTTTGACAGGGTATGGCGTGAAGGTCTTCTCAGGAATATGAGATCATACGGTATCACTGTAAAAATACTAAACATAATTAAATCCTTCTTAGATAAGAGAAAAATCCAGGTTGTCCTCGACGATCGTACATCTAAACAATGCGAGATTAATGCTGGAGTGCCTCAGCGGTCTATCCTTGGCCATCTATTATTCCTAATATTCATAAATTACCTCCCTGACAAAATTGTTTGTGAGATGGGTATATATGCTGACGAGACGACGCTCTATAACAAACACGACAGGAAAAAAATGAACTCATATCTAAAGAAATGGCAGAAGCACTAGAGGATGACCTCCAATCTGTAGTGGAATGGGGACATAAATGGATGGTCACATTCAATGCTGCCAAGACTAAACTCGTTTCCTTCAATAATTACAAGAAACCTTCTCTACAACCAATAGCAATGGCCAATGACTCTTTATCTAAAAGTACATCCTGTAAACTCCTCGGACTAACGCTCTCGGGAAACATGAATTGGAACAATTACATTGAGAGTATCGCCAGTACCGCTGCGAAGAATGTAGGTTCTCTCTACCGTGCTAGAAAGATACAAACGCCCGAAAGAATCCTACACCTCTATAAGACCCATGTATGGAGTATTGTTGTCATATTTGGGCTGGTGCATCTGCCACTAGTCTCTCGCCCCTAGACAAGGTTCAAAAGATAGTCGCCAATCTGATAGGCCCTCAACTGTCATATAACCTTCAGCCCCTGTCTCATCGACGAAATGTTGCATCCCTAACGGTTAATGCTCTGACGAACTGCAAGCACTTGTGCCTCCTCGACGTAAATACCCCCGAAAAACCTGACAAGCAGCTAAATCCCCCCCTTCACAGTAGAGATCCCTAGCTGTAAGAGAGCCTTCTACTCCAGTAGTTTCTTCCCCAGGACAGCTAGACTTTGGAATTCCCTGTCGGGTCCCTGCTTCCCGCATTGTACTGACATACAGAAGTTCAAGTGCAACGTGAACCGACATCTTGCTACCCAACTCCCTACACAGTACCCCTGATGCCTTTGTCCCTCATAGTAGCCCCCTACAACAAAGTGGCATTATGCCTTGTTTGGGGTGAAAATGTAATAAAATAAATATTATTATGCTTTTTTTAATAGCGTTTTTTCAAATTAATATATGCTATAATCAGTTGAATTGGCAAGAAAAAGAATCTTCGTAAACATTAATTAATTTTAAAAGATTAAAACGATTAAAATTCCATTATTTCAAAATGTTCCGTTACAACAGCCTTTTTATTGTGTTTAATTTTTTTTTTAATATTAAGTTTTAATAGAAACATGACTCTTGTCAGCTATTTTATCGCTAGATTAAAACCAATTTGAAAAAAAAATATCGCAAAATATTAAGCATTTTGTAGCCATCCCGAACAAAATATGGAAGCCCGTAGGTAACCAAAAGAACATTCACAAAAACCGAAGTTCATATGTAATATATAAATATTTATAATATTATCCATCATTAAACTGTGTAAATCTTAAAACCTAACAAAATTATAACGAATATTAATTATTAATTGCAGTTTGAAGAAGATAAACAAAGGTTTTAAAAATCATTAAGCCGCTTCTGCTTTTCCATAGTTCGTATAGTTAACACAAGTCTGACGTCACGGAAACATGCGGTCCAATCTTCACAATCATTTGGCAGTCACTAATAATTCAACAGTAATCCGAATGATCCAAATAATCCTCATATAAAAAAAAAACTGACAAACTGGACATTTCGCATAAACAACTCAAATAACATGCCCATAATACGTGTGTTAATTTGTTTTCTTATCATGTTTGTTCGCATAAACAAATAAGAGGGGGGGAAGTGCCCATTAATACATGTGTTCATTTTTATCATGTTTGCTAATACTTAATAAACGCTAAATAAATAAATAAATAAATAAATAAATATAAGGACAAATTAAACAAAGACAAGTTTACGACATTAAACATTTTATTTACACTTACATTCTTTTTTGTCCTCTGGTTGGAGGGGACGGAAAAACCCTTATGCCAATATAATCACAGCGTAGTATCTGTTCTACTACACTTCATATTTTCTGTCCTTGTTCGGTGGTGGAGAAATCCTTCATGACTGAGAATATTTAATTTTTTGGTCCTACCCACAGTACCCCTTTTTGAGGAGCTGGATTTCCCCACATTAAAATATGATCTTGTGCCTAACGCTGCCCTCACGTAAAAACCACAGCCGATGACTCTTCGACAAATACTTCGACATGAATAATTATCTTGTGGAACTTTGAATAGTACAGTTCCCGCTAGAATAATATTCACAATTTTCCAAAATTCAAATTGATACAACACACAAATACAAAGCTCAAACAGACGACTCCCTACAGCACTTTAAAAACTGGACAACAAACATAAATCAAGAATGAAAATCACGACCAGCGCTTCAAGCTTCGGTGTCTACAACTATGTTCGCCGGACGAGTATAAATACAGCGTTTTTTTTTTCAGCAACCGACCTTATGTAACATTTTGTTTTGTGTAAAACAAATAAATAATCAGTCGCGGCTAGATTGCTACATGACGAGGTTGGCCCTTCAGCAGCCCAATTCAGCAGAAGCAACAAGAGTCATATCCACACAGAACGGGTTAGACTAACTCCCTGACAACGGCTGAACCCAGTAGCAGCAGCATCGGTCACTCGCTGTCGACAGGCTCGATTTCAAGCATGCGTTTCCTCAGCCTGAAACCTCCTATCAGTATTCAGTTTCTCTTAAAAATAAACCTGCACGGATTTATATTCGTTAACGCAGTAGCGTTTGTCATCTCTTCTTGTTGTTTTCCCTGTTTTTCTTTTAGCCTCTGTCTTAATATTTTAGTTGTACGGTTGTCAACTGGTTTTTATAACTGGTTGTTAAACCCACTGCAACATATTGAAAAACGTTCATGGACAAAGAAAACATGAGTCAGGATTAACCGAACAATTCGAATTTGTTTTACAATCCAAAGAATACACACACACACACATATATATATATATATACATATATATATATATATATATATATATATATATATATATATATATATATGTGTGTGTGTGTGTGTATATATATATATTCTGTGGATTGTAAAACTGTTTTTGTTTTTGATAACACACACACACACACACATATATATATATATATATATATATATATATATATATATATATATATATATATATATATATATATATAGAGAGAGAGAGAGAGAGAGTTATGAAATATATATGGCGATTAACTACACTGAATATTCCGCGTTTCATCCCCTCTAGGACTCTTCAGGCGTATGCGCGAATTTTGTGGTTGTTTGTCTTTTTAATATACGCATCTTCTGCTGAGATTTTAGGTAGCCAATCAGCTTTCTAGTATCCACCACGGAATAATCAGTGTAGCTTAATCGCCATATATATTTTATAGCTTACTAACTAGCTCTACCTCCGTATTGAGCACTTTTGAAGTAAATACTTAAAGTTTACGCATAAATCTATACTTTCCTATATTGATTTTATGTGAGTAAATTAGGTAGTTATATATATATATATATATATATATATATATATATATATATATATATATATATATATATACAAAAATAAATGTTATCAAAGACAAAAACAGTTACTCTTCTATCTATCTGGAAATTTCTTTAGTAGTTTTTATAACTTTAAAAGATTATTCGGTTCTAAATATATATAGTGTCAAGCGTTACATGAGAACAAGAAAAAATGACTTCGATTTAACTCCTAAATATTCAGAGCTTTGAAAAGGGTACGCAGGGGTCAGACGTCAGGGCGAGCGTGTTAATAAATTTGAGTTCTGGCCCCCAGATTCGCAGGCCTGTGAAGGTGCATGTTGCATACATGCAAGGAACCGGGAATTCCCCGGATTAACGTGTTGAATTCTGATTGGTCTAGCAGGTTTCCCCAACGAACTATTTCTCTTGGAATATAAATGAATGCCCGGGCCCACATAAGCAGATTGGAGCTAGATCTCGAGGCGAAAACACCTACTCAAGAAAACGTCACCCCCTCCTGTCTATCACGGTAGCCATCGTGGAGAAGGAAGAATAAGATTGCAGATTGTTTTCTGGTGTAAACGAACAGAACAATTGTACATATGTAACACACCTATAATTTCAGGAATTAGTTTTTAGTAGACTAGAAACCCCTGTGAGCAGCTAATTCATTTTCACCATTGGGAACCGACAACGAGGCCTGCAACGTAGAAGAATCTTGTAACGAACTCCCAGAGAGGACGATTATGGCCATTGTAGTTTCGACAGCGTCAGAGGCCACATCTGCTGACTTGCAGTGAAAGTTCTTACAAACTCTAAACTCATATGTTTAAAGAAACATTATTTCCCTTAACCGTGAAACCGAGATGACAAACATTTTTTGTGTAGGAAGGGATATAGTAGGTTCCACCAGGAACGTCTTTCATGAGGGAATACTATATAGGAACACCAGTTCCACAAAAATTCTGACTTGTAATCGTCCTCACGTTGTACGACTAGTTTGAGTGCATACATGCATTCTAACATTAAATTATATTAAAACGAAACAAAAAACTACACCAGTATCTTGGACTCTTATTCAATTTATAGTGTGCGTCTCATAATATTACATCGCAGACCATTTATTTTATCGACAGTCGCATGAGGTTCACCTACAGTTTTGACTCAATTTGTTTTTGTTTTTTACTTCTAACCTCTACTAGAGTTTTAGATGTAAGTTGTGCAGAGAGATTACTTTGGACTTGGATTAAAGTGTTTTATCAACAATACCATTTTTAACAAGACTAAAAAAAACCTGCAAAACACATATACAACAAAACCCAACAAAAGACTCTCCAATTCACCACATTTTAAAAAAAACTTGTACAAACTATTAACACTTTTCTTTAAAGGGTTTCAAAATCTACCTGACGGATCTACCCTTATTCTGTCAATATAATCAACATAAGGAAGGCGATAGTAATTATTGGGCGCAAAGTAATTAACATATTTCATATTGTTAAGATATGCTTATTCCAACAAACACTTTTCGGAAGGGTACCTCAATATATTGTTTTTTTTTCAATAGAATCGTGTTTAATTAGACTGAAATATTTGGTGGAATTTTAAAATTTCAATATGTAATAATTAAACACAATTGAATTGAATATTAATATTTGATCTTGTAATTGTTTTTGCAATTTATTTAATACAATGAATTCAATTTAATAGATTAAATTCCCAATCAATGTAAAAACTAATATAATCACATGCACAAAATATTAAAACTATTTTTTAGTCATAGAATATATATATATATATATATATATATATATATATATGTACAAAATATTAAAACCTTCAAAAAAACTTCACAAGGTACTTAATATTATCAAAAGATAATGAGAGCCTCCGTCAATATATTGATTGTTTTCAATAAAATAGTGTTTAATTAGACTGAAATACTTTGTGGAATTTTAAATTGTTGAATCTGTATTGATGGGTAAAACAAAGATGCAACTGAGAAAAGTTTATATTATCAACGTTATTCAAATAAAAGTTTTAACTTTCGAAACATTTTTAAAACAAAAATGGCAACTGCAAAAATTTTGTATCATTCGTTTATATGAGAACATGATAAAGACAAAAATGATTATTTATTAATAACTAATAAATTAAGATGCATACATATTAGCTTAAATGAACACTTGGAAAACTAGCAGAAAATTAGTATAAACTTGATAGGAATAAAAGAAATAAGTTTATATATAAAATAATTTTAGTACCAATCTGTTAATGTTATTATAATGAAAATACCTGTAAATCTAAATTAAAAATTTAGAAGTAAAACGGTTGAAACAGTGACTGAGATTGACAATGGTAAACATGACAATATACCAATGCTTGTAGACGATGAATTGTACAAAGATACATTATATGCAAACTCGATAAAATAATATAAAACCGTGTAGTATTTGCTGTGACAAAATCCAAATTACATAATATTATATCGAATTATAAGAATATTTAAATTATAAAACGTGTGCAATATATTTCTTGATAAGTTAATTAATAACTTAATCGCATAATATTACAATGATTTAATATTTTATCAAATTATGATAAAATATTTATTTTAAAAATGTGTTCAATATATTTCTTGACAATTAAAAAATTTAATCACATATGACAATGATTTAAAATTGTATCGAATTAAGATACGAATATTTTAATTATAAAACGTGTGCAATAAATTTCTTGATAATTTAATTAATAATTTCATCACATTACGATTTAATAATGTATCGAATTATTATTAAATTATTTAATTAAAATTGTGAAATATTTTTCTTGATAATTTAATTAATAATTTCATAACATTACGATTAATAATGTATCGAATTATTATTAAATTATTTAATTAAAATTGCGAAATATTTTTCTTGATAATTTAATTAATAATTTCATCACATTACGATTAATAATGTCTCGAATTAGGATACGAATATTTAATTAAAAAATGTCAATATATTTCTTGATAATTTAATTAATAATTTGATCACATTACGATTTAATAATGTATCGAATTAGGATAAGAATATTTAATTAAAAAATGTCAATATATTTCTTGATAATTTAATTAATAATTTGATCACATTACGATTTAATAATGTATCGAATTAGGATAAGAATATTTAATTAAAAAATGTCAATATATTTCTTGATAATTTAATAAATAATTTCATCACATTACGATTTAATAATGTATCGAATTATGATAAGAATATTTAATTAAAAAATGAGCAATATATTTCTTGATAATTTAATTAATAATTTGATCACATTACGATTTAATAATGTATCGAATTAGGATACGAATATTTAATTAAAAAATATGCAATATATTTCTTGATAATTTAATTAATATTTTCATCACATTACGATTTAATAATGTATCGAATTAGGATACGAATATTTAATTAAAAATGTGCAATATATTTCTTGATAATTTAATTAATAATTTCATCACATTATGATTTAATAATGTATCGAATTATGATAGGAATATTTAATTTAAAAAAATGTGTGCAATAAATTTCTTGATAATTTGATTAATAATTTAATCACATAATATTAAAATGATTTAATAATGTATCGAATTAGGATACGAATATTTCATTTAAAAAATGTGTGCAATACATTTCTTGATAAATTGATTACTTATGATAATTAAAGCCACTTAGAATAATCGTAGCAAATCCAAATTACATAATATTATTTTAATAATCGTCGAAAATGTTTGATTAAATGTTTTTTTATGTTTTACAAAAAGAGTATAACTCTCACGTTTATATCAACACCATCAATCCTAAACAAATTTTAATTGTTAAGTTGTTTATCTCAATAGTAAACTTACTTCATTTTGTTTGCTGTATTTATTTTATGTCACGTTTCTGAGTTAATCGAGAATTTATTAAAATAATGAAGAGAAAATGCAAAAATTTTAGTTTAGGTTGGATATATTAATATTATATTTATTATGTTTATTCAAATATATTAATTTTAATTTTCCCTACGTTATTTGGAATATATTAATTTTTCATGTAAAAAACAGATAAATAATGGAATCAAAAATGGAATGGATGCTATCTGTATGTTTTGCAAGCTTGGTCTTCCACATCTTGTTTTTAAGTATTTCTTCAGATTTTTTCATTAGTTGCTTCTATCAAAAGAGTTATAATATTGATTTCTTTAAATGTTTGGCCAGTAAGTTTTAATTTTTTCATTAGTTGCTTCTATCACAAGAGTTATAATATTGATTTCTTTAAATGTTTGGCCAGTAAGTTTTCATTTTTTCATTAGTTGCTTCTATCACAAGAGTTATAATATTGATTTCTTTAAATGTTTGGCCAGTAAGTTTTAATTTTTTCAGAACAAGAATAGTCACACACTTAAAATTACCATGATTTTTCCTTTTTTGTTTTATTTTAAGTCAAAGTTCTGGGGCTAACACTTGAACTCTATATGAGATACATAGATATTCGAATGTTGCATTTAAGTTCTTTATTTCTCAAACACTAAGTTTGTACAGACATTAGGAATATAATTTTTCTCTCCCTTATTAAGCAGTTCCATGTCTTTCGTTTTGCTCTCAGTCTTTCTGGATTCCAGGACAAAAATTAATATAATCTAGTGGAGTATCAAGCTTAACACTATTACTTGAGGTAACATCACTTGCAGAAGGTGCACCATTCCTTGTAAAAGCTAATGCGTGTTAGCCATAGTGAGGAGATCTTATTTGGGCAGCGAATAATATGTGACTTTGAATATTTGGTCAGGATTTACTTCTTTGGAAAAAGTATCCTCACGCCAGGTTGTTCTGACAAACCCCTGTACAGAGAGACCTTAGACATTCGAGGATCGTGTCTAGTAGCCATTTAACTTCTCTCCTTTTCTCTTTTTTTATTTTACTTCAGTCGAAGTTCTCAGAATGCAAGGGGCCCACAACCTGGGGCTTACACTTGAAGTCTATATGAGATACATAGATATTCGAATGTTCCACTTAAGTTCCCTATTTCTCAAACACTGACTTAATAAAGTTGTAAAAGGTAGAGTGAGTTTGCCATAGAAAAGAAAATCTTATTTGGGCGGCATATATGCTATTTTGAATATTTGGTGAGGGTTTACTTCTAGATAAAAATTATCCTCATGACAGGTTGTTCTGACAAACTCATATACAGAGAGACCTTTCCTACTAGAGGATAGTGTCTAGTAAGCATTCAAGTTCTCGCTTTTTGTTTTATTTTACTTCAGTCGAACTTATCAGAAGTCAAGGGGCCCACAACCTGGGACTAACACTTGAACTCTATATGAGATACATAGATATTCGAATGTTCCATTAAAGTTCTTCATCTCTCAAACACTGAGTTAGTAATAACTCAGTGTTTGAGAGATAAAGAACTTTTTAGAAATTGAGAACATAATTTTCCTCTTCCCAATTAACCATTTTTATACGTTGTAGTATATCTTTCATCTTGTTCTTACTGGATTCCAGGACAAGAATTTATCTAGTCTGGTGGAGTATCCAGCTTCATGCTATTACTTCAGGTAACATCACTTGGAGAAGGTGCACCATTCCTCGTAAAATCTTATTTGGGCTCCGAATACAAAATGTGACTTTGAATATTTGGTCAGGGTTTACTTCTATGGAAAAAGTGTCCTCATGCCAGATTGTTCTAACAAACCCCTGTACACTTAGACACTCGAGGACAATGTATAGTAGGCCTTCAAGTTTTCTCCCCAGTGTGTATAATCATATGTCTTACTAACTTTGATTTGTGAGAAAAAGAATATCCACACACTTCACAAGAATATGGCTTTTCCCCTGTGTGAATTCTAATATGCTCCACTAAATGTGATTTATGAGAATAGCAATGTCCACACACTTCACAGGAATATGGCTTTTCCCCAGTGTGAATCCGAATATGAGCAACTAAATTTGATTTTTTAGAACAAGAATATCCACACATTTCACAAGAATGTGGTTTTTCCCCGGTGTGAGTTCTCATATGTGCCACTAAGTTATATTTATCCAAACAAGAAAATCTACACACTTCACAAGAATATGTCTTTTCTCTAGTGTGAGTTGTCATATGTCTTACTAACTTTGATTTTACAGAAAAAGAATATCCACACACTTTACAAGAATGTGGCTTTTCTGCAGTGTGTGCTTTCATATGTTTCACCAAATGTGATCTTTGAGAATAGGAATGTCCACATACTTTGCATGAATATGTCTTTTCTGTAGTGTGAGTTCTCTTATGTTTCATCAAATCTGATCTTTCCGAACAGGAATGTCCGCATACTTCGCATGAATATGGCTTTTCCCCAGTGTGAGTTCTCATATGTCTCACTAATGTTGATTTTTGAGAAGAAGAATATCCACAAACTTCACAAATATGTGGCTTTTCCCCAGTGTGAGTTCTAATATGTGTTACTAACCTTGATTTTACAGGAGAAGAATATCCACACACTTCACAAGTATATGGCTTTTCACTATTATATACCTGCATGTTTTACTAATACTGAAAATTGTCAATGTGTTTATAAATAATATGGCATTTTACTTTCGTATTTTAGTCTGAATTCACAGGTGTCTGCAGATTTGAGAAAAATACAAGACAACAATTATTTAAAAAAAAATGCTAATTCCTTAAAATCCAATAAACGTGGAGAGGCGGGAACACCTGTAAATAAAAAATAACACAAATTCAATATTTTTAGTATTGTCGATTACATATCAGTTTTTTGTTGTAAAAATGATAATATAGAACTCACAAACCTTTTATATTTTATCGAAAATGTCATATGAAACAGAAAAATAATTAGATATTTTCTAACTTCACACAGAACCAGACGATAGCGAAATGTTTCTGATATAGTCGTGTACAATTAACATCCTGGTGAGAAAACAGGAAACAATGATATATATATATATATATATATATATATATATATATATAGATATATAGATATATATATATATATATATATTCTTTCTCCACTACGCCAACTATAGCAAGTGATAATAAATTCTAATAATAAAAATAAGAATAGCCCAAATAAACAAACATTATAACTCAAATTATAACACATTCCGCCCAGTCGCTGGTACGTGACCGAGCCAAATGTTACCTAATTGTTCTGGAAACAGTCCACGACAAAGACCCGTTGATTAGATGTCTCCGTCAGAGAAAAAAATCAAAGTATACCTGGAATGTTGGGTGTCGCAATCTCCCGTATCAAGGCCGCTGCATTCCCCTCCAGCAATGTCGATCTGCATTGGACCCTCTTCGTCTTTCAAGCCCGTTTATATGTTTATTTAGCTCGCTGCATATGTAAGTATATAATTATATACATATAACCCTACTTGTTATGAAACCTACTACCCCAACATGAACTTATATTGGACTTCGTATATAATTTTAAACTTTCCTTTTTTATGAAAATTTTGGAACTATCTTCATATCAAGGCTGTATCTTTATGGGTAAGTCACACTCACCCTTTCATCTAAAAATTCTAGGAGGGAGGTGGTTCAAGTTCTATGCCAGGTGCTCGTGTGAACTCCAATCTCTGGTTCCCCCTCGCCAATCTTTTACAAAAAACACCCGTCTAGCTGAATCCACTGTCAAAAACTTTCCTCACTCTTTATCTATGCCTAAATCAAAACGTAGATTCCATGAACAAAGCTTCTTTCTTAGAACTGCATGCCGGTGGAACTCTGTTCCTTCTGTCTGCTTCCCTCCTGTCTACAACTTGGATGTCTTCAAGTCCAGCGTATCAAATTCCTGATGAATCGCTCCCTTAAGTAGACACTCTAAAATATCCACACTAACGTACTGTACTTACAATAACCCTTATCCATGAACGGCTTTCGAGCCTTGATAATGGTATATCAAGGCTCTCATACTCACCTTTTCATCTAAAAATTCTAGAAGGGAGGTGATTAAAGTTCCCCGAAGAGATCTAACGCTTTTAACACTTTTTTTCTGCCGGCACAAAGAAGGTTTATGAATTGCGATAGAGACAGATTCTAAAATGTTAAAATGATTCTTAGAATCCACTCTATGAAATATCTAAACTCTATTTTATACTGATTGGCACAACAAGGATTCTCAACCAAATGTTGGCCAATAGCAGAGTCCAAAACGGTAGAGAAAGGGAGACTCACAGATCCCGCTCTACCCTATGTAATTTTGGATGGAACGTGCTGGTTTATACGAGATTGCAAGTGCAAGGAAGTCCGCCCAACATCACTCGCATCACATTGGAATTAAATCGATAAATATTGTTTTTTGGATCTAAGGCAAACTATCCTTGCAAAAAGAAGGACACGCATAGTAGTATATACCAAACGCAAGGAAACAGAGTAGAAACAATTAATAATACTTTTAACGTATTTACTTAATTTTGTACCATTATCCATGGTATGAAGTGTCACGATATTTTTGTTATTATTAAATTATGTGAAAGTAAAGAATATTTGATAACACCCCCTCGATCCGTTAAAAAAATATTTTTAAAAAAATAACAATGTTATATAGAAACCTTTCTAAACATGCAGAGGGAGTGGACTATGATAAAATATTTCTTTATATTTGTAAAAAAAAATGAATTTGTAAAAACAAAGAAAGAAACTTCTCCAGGCTTGTGCTATTTTTAAATAATATTTTCAAGTTAAATTGAAGTTTCATATCTAAAAAAAATTAATTGTTAGATGAAAGTACGGAATAGTTACAAAACGCGTTTCCCATGTTAAAAATGTCCTTTCAAATAATAACGTTATTATTTCCGCACGGTAGCATAAATGCATAAGTACCAACTTTTTTATTGGAATAAATATGTTTGTAAAGAAAATAAAATTCAATTGGCATAATGCTGTTTAAACATTATAGCAAAAAGAAAAAGAAAAGAAAAACGCAATGTGCACTTGTTGTCCAACCTGCAAAGGGCATTGAAGGCTCTTTAAAAGGTAGGTACGGACAAAAATTGGCAGACAAAAATAGGGGAACTTAGTTTTGAAAGCTGATTTATCATAATTTTTTGTAGGTTTTTGACTTCCTTTTTATTGTATTTGAAAGATTAAAGAGTAACTTAATTTCCAAAAGGAAAAAAAAAATATTTGTACACGTGAAAAAAAAAAGTTATGAAAAATGTTTTCACGGCAAGTTACATGATTCAGCTAAATTTTGAAGTAAAATAAATTCATTGTAAAAATCCTTTAAAAGAATAATATTAGTTTTCTGTGCCTATTGCAAAGATACTTAGTAAAGTAAAACCCTAAGATATTGAATTAAATTAAAAAAAACACCTTGTTTGTACAAAACATAAGTTAATTAGCCCAAAAACCGAGTGATTTTGTCGTTCGCAAAATGCAACAAACAAAAATTTTGTAAACATGAAATATACGAAGGCCCAAAATTTCAGGCAGTTGAAAGACTGTGAAAATGACGTCATGTAATTAAAAGGGAGGAAGGGGTGTGATAGTTTACTTTTTTCTCAGATGTGCATCAGTACATTTCTATTCTGAACTTTTGTATAATTTTTTTCCATTTTTTAATTTAATTATTTGTCTATGTTCCTGTTTGTAATTTTTTAAAATTATTGTTCAATATTATATAAAAAATAATGTTACACCGAAAGTTTCATATTCTTGCAAGCAAGGAAATTATTAACATCTTGAATATAAAAATTATGAGAAACCTGTAATTTAAAAAAAAAGTAGAAATATTTTTTGCAATTATATATTTTTTGTGACAATATTAGATAAACAATGCTTAATTCAATGATAATATCGATAATTCGAGAAGTTCAATTTTCTTCGAGTTATGTTCAATTCATTAATACAAACTTTTTTTTTCGTAATGTTCCAGCAAAAATTATGGTATTTTTTTAGTTTACCGCCCCCTCCGCATTCACCTTTAACTTGTCGACTTTTATAAATTTTCGGGTACATTGAGAAAGAATATCGCATTGATTTTTTTTTCCACAAACGAGTAGTTATCAATATTTGAAGACATTTAATATCCAAAGTAATCACTATTGTTTTTGCTGGCGGCCATCTCATTTAGAAAAAAAAACGCCAAAAAAAGCCAAACGGAGCTAAAAGGGCCAAAACATGACCCCAAAAAATATTTTTCGGTTTCAAGGCCGAAATGAACCCACTCTCCCTGCAATTCACCCTTTAAGATATTTTTCCGCTCCCCGATTTCGAAGCAGACAATCTGTCTTCACTTTCTTAATTAGATTAATTTTTTTCTCTTTTTTAATTTTTTACCTTTCTTACTAAAATGCGCACACGCGCATAGTAACTTGACGTTTCACAAGTGGACATTTTGACATAGTAACTTGACGTTTTCACATAGTGGACATTTTAAATGACAAGAAATATTTTTCATAAAATAAAAAGTTTTCACCTCATTTAATCATAAAAATATTGCTGTTAGTAAGTTTCGACGAGCGGTTTACAAAGCATGTTTTATGTCTTTCGTTCTATTTTTTTAGGGGTATTCAATTATAGAACTTGTGTAGTTTAACAGGTGCTTCTGCAGTTTAATCAACCGTTTTTCCATATATAACGCGCCAACATTTACTGAGTAGAATACTCTTTAACATTTCACAGAAATTCTGTGTTTACATTTGGTGGAGGCAGTGGAGGGGTGGGGGCGGGTATGTTGTGGTGGCCGCGGCCGCAACAACACACCCGGCCTGCCCCTCCACCGCCTTCCCCAAATGTAAACAGTTCTATAATTGAAAAAAAGAATGAAAAACATAAAATATGCTTTTGCAAACCGCTCGTGGAAACTTAATATTTTAGATCAATTAAAAGGGGTTAATACAATGCAAACTGTAAATTTGTGACGGATTTGATCATCAGATTTGATCATCAGATTTGTGGCCAGCAACATCGAATATCCCTAAAATAAATAAATTAGTGGTCGGTGTTCTGTTCTGCTGTGGTGAAAAGGTAATATTTACCTTTTCATTTATTTTAATAAATATTACTCTAAATATTGTTTTTAATTTGTAGTTTTGTCTTTACGTTCTTTCATTTCGCTCAAGATTTCTTGAAAATTGCCCCCCCTCCAATAAACCTTTTTTTTTTTTTGCGCCAACGCCGGTGGTGGGGAAGAGGGGATTCCAGTTACATGTAGCATATTTAGTCATTTTTGGCGTTTTTTCGTTATTGGAAAACAAGATGGCCGCCATTAAAAATGAGAGAGATTACGTTGGATACTGAATGTCTTCAAATAGGGATGATTGCGTATTTTCGCAAAAAATAAATGCGATATTCGCCCTCAGCGTACTTGAAAACCCACAAAATTTAACAAATAATTTACCAAAATCATTTTATTTTATTGTTATTGTTACAAATTACGATGCTTTATTTACATAAAAAAAAGCAAAAATAGTCTTACGTTTTTTTTATTTATTCCTGAAAACCATAACTTTAGTAAAGGTGTTTTTGTTTAAACAAAATAACACATTTCCACTAACATTTAAATAAAAATAATTAGTTCATTATATTCTGCGATCATTATTTGATAAATACTGAAAATTTTATTAAAATTGGTTAATTCCGTTATTTTGGGTGAATTTTTAAGTAAAGGCAGGGTGTCGGCATTCATTTACCATCTTAGAAAAAAAAAGAAAAAAAGGACAATGTGATTGTTCAACCTGCAAAGGGTATTTAAGGCTGTGTATGATGATGATGATAATAATAATAATAATAATAATAATAATAAGAAGAAGAAGAAGAAGAAGAAGAAGAAGAAGAAGAAGAAGAAGAAGAAGAAGTAGATTTAGATTGTAAAGATTTACCAATATTTTTTTCTACATTAAATTTCTGCTAATTGGTGATGGCCAATAAATGTGTGCCTGTTTTATGTAAACTTTATAAAAGAAAGCGATTCTCATTTGAACACCTGAAATACTTGATAAAACATTAAAAAATCAAACAGAATTCTCTAGCGACATAATAGAAAAAGTGTAAATATATTTTTTTAAATGTTAAAACAATTAAATATCGAAAAGAAAACAATTAAATTATTCTGTTTATGACGAACATTACTATTTTCTTCAAAATACCATAAGTTTTACTTTGCTAAACTTTTTTGACAAAAATCTAATGTCAAATTAAATAATATATTGTTAGGAGATTTTTTTAATTAGAGATTTTTACTTTTATATGCAAGTCTGTTATAATGCATGGTGGGATCAATATTTTTGTTTTATTGAATAGCAACAAAAAATAAACGGTTTTATAATGTTTAAAAGTAGTTTATAAGTTATTGAATAGAATTTTTGGTGCTAGTGCAGTGAGTGATCCGGACGTAAATAATAGCGGTATTATTTTTAAAAAAAAAGCCATTCTTAACATGGGGATGGTGTTTTATACCTTACAATTGAATAAAAAACAAACATATCATAAAACTTTAATTAAACTTGGAAATACGATTTAAAAAAAATAGCGCGATTCAGTAAGTGCACTAGCACCATATATATCACACCTGATTTTTAAAAAGTACTAAAAAAAAAAAAACCCTTACCTTTCATTCCAGGAATTACAACCTGACGGGATGAATTCCTTTTTCGATTGTGTCCAAAATAGGAAACTTGTTTTGTTTGTTAGGATGTCTTTAGTAAATTGATACAAATTTTGTTTTGTGTGTTCAATTCATTAAGAAATTAAAATATATGGAAATATAAAAGAATCAAAATTAAACGATGAAAACCACCATTTAAACTAGAAATTATTTAAATAGAAAATTAACTGCTAAAGAACACTGAATTTAGGTCATCGTCACACGGTGAAATCATTATTTCGTTCCGCGTATAAAATATGTCCGTTCATTAGTTAAGTGTGGCGAATTGTTTTCCTGTCAATTTTGTATTATATTTGTCAATGCTTAAGAGTTGTTGTGAGTTTATTAGTAAATCTACCTTTTATGTGTCGAAGTAATTTAAAAATAAAATATATTATATTTTGGATTAGTCGAACAACTGTTAATATTCAAGATGTCCGAAATCCAAAAAACTGAATATTTAACATAATTTCAATCAAACAAGAAAACGGAACAGCACAAACGGCGAAGTCAACCAAAGGACAAAAATAGATTTGCACAAAAAAAAGGTATTAACCCTAACCCTAACCCTAACCCATGTCCACCTCCACCATTTTCTTTAAAATTACGCCTTTTAACGGTTTTCGATTTCGATGCTGAATACGAAAATCGCGTTGAAACTTTGCAGAAATAAGTAGTTATACAGATATAAAAAAAAATCGTATTTTGGCGATCATCCGCAAATCTACTTATCTACGACTGACGCTGCCACCTACCGGAAACACTTTTCTGAGATTGCTCACCCTCTTCCACTTAGTGGAAAAAGCCATTTTCTTAAACTGAGAATGCCCCCGCTGCAAAAAAATGGTGCCCGCAAAACTCGTCTCTGGACAACTTGTACCCGGAAAACTTGTCCCTTTTTGCTTGGTAGAAAAACTGTCCCCTTATTTATTCAATAAGAGACCATTTTTCCTACCTAGCAAGCAGGGACGAATTTTCCAGAGACGAGTTTTCCGGAGACGAGTTTTCCTAAATTAAAAAAAATTGGCCATTTTTATACATTCGGTCCAACAGGACAATTTCTAAACATCATCGCCTCTTCCTGTTAAGTATGTGTTATTAAATGATATTTCACGTTCAAAAGAAAATAAAATAAAAAAAGATAAATAAATAAAAGGAGAGAGCATTCTAGCTCAACACCTTTTATATTATGGGTTGATACAGGTGAATATTAGTCAGAATCATGTTAGTAATTTGTTAGTGGAGCATTCATTGAAGAGACGAAACGCACGTGGTATGGTAACGAGGAATTTATTTACACTGAATAGAAACAAAGCAGTTTACTACTAAAAAGAGTGTCACTCAACGGTAGTGGGAGGTTGCAGTCAAGAGTGACGGCGGCAGTTACTAAGTCAAATGGAGATCATTCGTGTTTATTCCATATGTAACAACACTCACCTTTTAAATTACGACTTTTATTGGTTTTCGGGTATGCTGAAAACTAACATCACATTTAAACTTTCCACGGACTCCGGGTATTACAATATCTTGGTCAAATAAACCAGCAAATAAGTAACAAACAAGATGGTTTTTTTTCAGAACAGAAAAAGGCGTAAGAATTGACACAGGCGGATCAGGGACAACTATCCCTGGAAGGACTGACCAGGCTCCCCTATGAGGTAGAGGGGATGATGAGGCAATTGCGGGCTTATGTGGCCCCCGTTTTTTGTGTAGAATTAATATTGGGATACGATTGGCTAGAAGAAATTGGAGCAGCGGTCACCTTTGCTCCACCGACCCTGTGATTGAGGTGGAGGAGGGCTATTCCCCAAAGTGGCCGAACACAGCTAAAGGACCTCCCAGTGGTGACCTCAGAGGATACGGAAATTCCACCCTGAACAATAGTGTCCACAACGGGAAAGATCCAGGAGCGAAGGAAGGGAAGCCCTGGTGGGTACCACGTGATCTTCCTAGAATAGGGAGATGGGGACGTAGAGATGCTATAGTGAGTAGACCTGGAAGCTTCCTGGTGCTGTTAACAAATAATTCCTGTAAGATGGTATGGGTTAAACGTGGAACCCAGGTGGGATAAGCCTACCCTGTTGAAACAGTTCAAAGAATAGGGACCTGGGGTAGAGAGGCGACAAGGAATCGGAGGGAATCATCAAGAATAAAAACAGAGGAAGTGATAGCACTGATTGAGTACCAAAGGGAGGTAATAAAACTGCTAGAGCATAATCGAGATATTATCGCTTCCGGCGATCGGGAATTGGGATGTACAAACACAGTAACGATGAGTATTGATACGCGAGACCAACTGCCTGTTAGATTGAAACTGTACCGAACCCCGATTCATAAAAGAAAAATTGTAGAGCAAGTGGTGTCTGAGATGTTGGAGGCGGGAATAATTGAACACTCCACCTCACTGTGGAGTTTCCCCGTGGGGATCCTAGAAAAGAAAGACGGGGGACACAGATTCTGTGTGGATTTCCAGAAGTTGAATGCTATTATCAAACCCTTAGCGGTGCCTTTGCCCCTAATACTGGCTTTGTTGGGTAAAGCGAGATGCTTTACCACCCTACACTTAAGATCAGGTTACTGGCGGATAGACTTCAATAGGTAGGATCAAGGGAAAGCGGTGTTTGCATGTCATGGGGGACTATTTAATTTCAGAGTAATGCCGTTTGGCCTCTATAATGCACAAGTGGTCTCCTCCCAGTTGATGTCGATAGTCTTTCGGGGGTTGGAAGGGTTTGCAGTGCCATACTTGGACGATATTCTAATCTTCTCACAAACGCCTGACGAGCACTTTGCACATTTGACTGCAGTATTTGAGAGGTTACGCCAACATCAACTGAAAATAAAGTTGCCCAAATATCAGTTTCTTAAGAAGGAAACCAAGTATTTGGGATTTGTGATTAATGAGGCTGGAATAAGACTGGACATAGACATGGTGGAGGTTATCAGGTCTCTACCTGAGCCGAAAACCGTGCGACAAGTGGGAGGATTCATTGGAATGATCGGCTATTCTCGCCGATTTATACCTGCATTTACTTGATTGGCCGCTCCTATAATAGCGTTAACGAAAAAGTATGCCCGCTATAAATGGACTCCAGAATGTCAGAGGGCTTTTGACGCCCTGAAGGAGCATATCCGGACCTAAGTAAGCCTATGCATCTGTATACGGACGCGAGTGACACATGTATAGGGGCGGTGCTGACCCAACCGTGTCCTGAGAAGTAAGGCTCCGTGCCTGGCATACTAGAGGAAATTCTGATTTATTTCCTGTCACATAAGTTATCCAAAGCTCAATATATATATATATTATTGTGGAACGAGATTTATATTGAAAAGCACTCGTTCAGACTGGCTTTCTGAATGATGGGTACTGATCCCGAGGTCATATGAAATTGATTTCATTTTGGTCTCAGATTTACAAAACTCTCTACTATGGCTGAACTTCACATGCGCAATTTAGATCTGAAAATCCGCAGGAAACGGATCGCTGATTGGTTGGGTGGATCGTCCACTCCAACCCATGACCTTAATATAAAAGCCAATACTCGCTCAAAAACAGAGTGCGCCGAAATCTCGAGAAGGAATCAGCTCTGCAAAACGCTCCACGACCTCCTCTTTATCCGCCTGAGTTCCATCCAGTGACGAAAAGAGACATTTGTGAATTTAAAATGTGTTAAGAACTGAAGGTTGTATATATATATATATATATATATATATATATATATATATATATATATATATATATATATATATATATATATATATGTAAATCTTAAGCGTTTTATTTTTGACCGCATATACCGGAAATAATTTCTGTAAATAACAATTTTGAAACAAACAAAAACAAATGCAAAAAGGAATACAGTTTTCTCAAATATAAAAACATGCAATGATTATACGTTTTTATGTTTTATTTTTGTTCTTTTACAAAATATAATTATGTTCTACACAGCATTTGCAAAATTATTATTTCTTTGGTATGTTCAGTTATAATATTATATTCCTACAGGAGTAGAGTTTAGCTCGTGAGTCCTTGATTTTTATTAACGTGCCCTAGAAAGGAGTACGATTAAAACGCCTCTGGAATGCGGTTACTTTCATGAGCACAAATCAATCTTCTAAAAATAAACAAAATAGGGATTTAATTTGAACTCTGAATATTGAACGTCTATTAAGTTAACTCTCTTTATATAAATATCTATTCTTTCGAAAATGTTACTCTATACAAATATTCTTTATAAGACAGATGGACATGTCTTGCCGGCTAGCGAGTTACTAATTCCATATTTTAATTGTCTTTCTTTTTTCTTTGCGTGATTCTTTAATTTATTAAGCTTGTTAAGATGCTGAGTGGAAATTCACTTCATTGCACATAGCAGAAATAGTTCATGCAAATAGAAGTTTGGAAGCAAACAAAAAGAAATGCAAAAAACATGTTTATCAAATATAAAAAAATGCGATACGTTTCATGCATTTTTTATTTTTGTTTTACAAGATAAAATTTTATTTTAGACAAAACATCTGCAATAATATTCTTTTTTCTTTGCTATGTTCAATTATAATATTATATTCATAGAGATGTAGAGTTTATCTCGTGAGTCTTTGAATTTTATTAATCATCTTTTGTAGAAAAGTTAAAGGATTATGGTCAGTATAGATTGGAATAGGATGCACAGTCACACTGAAATAAAAGTCAAAGGGTCGCAAGGTTGGTAGCACTGCAAAACATTCTATTCTGATTGTAGAGTAGTTCTTTTGGTAAGTTATTAATTTTTAAGAGAATGGCTTTGTCGATTCCTTTATAATTTACTTGGGCGGGTGTTTCAGCCAATTTAACATCAATGACATCGACTTGTAATTTGAATACTTTAGAAAAGATTATACTCGACTTAATTCTATTGAAATGCTCACTGCAATTTTCATTGGTGAGAGGACTTGCTATTGATAAGAATTTTTAACCAAACCTTCGACAGAATCCTACCATGCCAAGAAATAGCAACAGTTGATTTTTTATTGCTAATGACAGTATCTTTTACAATAGCGTCTATATTTTGCCGAGATAGGCTTCACCCGTCCCTGAGTAATAGTATAGCCGACATAATCCGCTTGGCAGAATTCACGTTTGCTTAAATTTGCATACAGCTTGATTTCTTCAGGCTTCAGACAAAATTGTTTAATGATGTTTAAATGTTCACTGAAAGTTCTGCTATATATAATTATATCGTCTATGTAAACTCATAATCACCATCATCACAATCAATTACATCGTCTATGTAAACTCATAATCACCATCATCACAATCAATTACATCGTCTATGTAAACTCAAATCCTTGAATAGTATTTTAATAGGGGAAGCATCATTTTGTGAAATTTTGCATGGGAAATATTTTTTCATTTAGCCACTTGCTCCTATCACAACTAGTTCTTTCAAGCTAGTTCCATATGCAAGTCTGGTTTAATGGTTTCATATGCAACGTCTGGTTTAATTGTTTCATATGCAACGTCTGGTTTAATTGTTTCATATACGTTTGGTTTAATGGTTTCATATGCAATGTCTGGTTTAATGGTTTCATATACAACACCTGGCTTAATGCTTTCATATGCAATGTCTAGTTTAATGGTTCCATATGCAACGTCTGGTTTAATGATTTCATATCCAAAGTTTGGTTTAATGGTTCCATATGCAACGTCTGGTTAAATGGTTTCATATGCAATGTCTAGTTTAATTGTTTCATATGACACGTTTGGTTTAATGGTTTCATATGTAACGTCTGGTTAAACGGTTTCATATACAACACCTGGCTTAATGCTTTCATATGCAACGTCTAGTTTAATGGTCCCATATGCAATGTCTAATTCAATGGCCCCATATGCAATGTCTGGTTTAATGGTTTCATATGCAATGTCTGGTTCAACCGTTTCATATGCAACGTCTGATTTAATGGTTTAATTACTTTTTTTGTATCTCTCTGCCTGTATTTCTTTCAATTAGAACTTGATCACTGTTCCTTTCACTTTTTAAAATTTATTTTACTTAAGTAAGTTTTAAGATATCAAGTGATTCCCTCCTGGAGCTAACTCTTAATTCTGTTATGATTTAAATTTATATCCGAGGGCTCTTTTAAGAATAGATACTGTTCCCTTTATGGCTGCTATCTGTATTTCATTACAGCTTGGTCTTCAATGGATCGCTTCTAAGTATTTATGAAGATTCCTTTTTATTAAGCCAGTTGCTCCCATCACAACCGGTATAATGTTTAATTTTTTCAGTCGTTTTTAGATTATATTTTAGGTCTTGGTATTTTGTTATCCTTTCCCGTTCCGCTCTAAAATCATTTGGGACTGTGACATCGATAATGAGACCAGTTCTTTCAGGCTTGTTCAATATTACAATGTCTGGATTGATGGCCTTGTCTTTTATGTATCTGCCCGCCTGTATGTCTTTGTCATAGAACATGGTCACTTTTCCATTTGATGTTATTGGTGGTGGTTCATGTTCCCAAATTTTCGTCGCTCTGTCAAGTTGCATCTCTCCACAGATTTCCTATGAAGGTACTTACATACTTTGTTGTGGCGGAAAGTGTGGAGGCCATCTGCCAATAAGATTGGACCTGTAGACAATAGGTGGTATGGGCTCTCAATTGCTGAGTGGCAAAACCGGCATTGGCAATTTGCTTGTAGGCCCACCATTATTTTCAATCCATTTATGAGTAAGCCCTGATCTTGACTGGCTATAATGAGTCTTTCCTCATCAAATGGAAGTCTCCCGCTCTTGAGCCATTGGAGTGAAGCATCTTTGTCTATATATTCCTGTTTAAGCTCCTCTAGGAATTTTCCTGCTCTTTTATGTTGTTCCCATCCCTGCTTTTTGTGTCTATCCAGATTTCGGTGTATTTTTTTCTTTTTTTTTTCTTGCACTCTATGTTGCTGGTTCATCATATACCTTGACGGTATTTTCCAGTATGACACCCCCAGTTTTCAGCAAGCTTTGTGACTGAGGTTGGTTGGGGTAGGCGTTCATGATGGTCCCTCACTATTTCTATTGACATATCTGTTGAGCTTTTCATATACTGCCCCATGCTTACTATGGTGGCTCGATATGCATGGTTTATTTCAGTGAGACCGAGGCCACCCTCTTTTCGTGATAGGTATATCCTGTCCATACATGTGTTTCGATATATTATTTTATGTAAGGTTAGGAGTTTCCTGGTCTTTGTATATAACCTATTGATATTGCATTGAGGCCAGTCAATCATGCCAAACTCATATGTGATGACAGGGATTGTAAGTTGATTTATGGCAGTTATTTTTATTTTGGGGCTTAATTCTGATTTGAGGATCTTTTTAAGGCGTGATGTGTATTCTTGTTCCACCCTATGTCTCATTCTTTCATGCTCCACAGTTACATTCTCCTCTATACCGAGGTACTTATATGTGGTGTCCTCTCCTAGATCTTCAATCAAGCCATCATTGAACCGAATATTTTCGGATGTCGTCTTTTTTCCTTTTTTTATTGTGCATTTGGCACATTTGTCAAATCCAAACTCCATGCAGACATCCTCTGTAAAAGTCTTTACATTTTCTATCAGAGAGACAAGCTGTTTTTCTGTCTCTGCATAGAGTTTGAGATCGTCCATTAAAAGTAGATGATCAACTCTTTTGCTTTTTTCTTTTTTCCTTCCTTTACTAAGATTGTACCCAGCATCACATTTTTTGAGGAGTTTGCTGAGTGGGTCAATAGTAAGGCAGAAGAGCAGTGGTGACAGACTATCACCTTTAAATATACCTCGCTGGACACTGAGATTTGAAGTTTGCATTGTCCCTTCCATGTGGCGTAGTGCAATTGATGTTTGCCACATAGTGATTTGTTTTTTAAGGAATGTCCTTATGTTTTCATGGGCATTATATATCTCCAAACATCGCAGTATCCAGGAGTGAGGCACACTATCAAATGCCTTTTTGTAGTCTATCCAAGACATTGACAGGTTCCTTTGACGCTTTTTGCAGTCCTTGAGGATGGTTTTGTTGAGAAGTTGGTCCTTTGTACCAAGTTTATTCCTGGTACATCCCTTTTGTTCGTTTTCAAGGTATTTGCCATCGGTCAGGTGTTGATTGATTACATCTGCAATCATTCCTGTAAGCCACTTGTATGTGGTTGGGAGGCAGCAGATAGGCCTGCATTTATTGGGCAAGTGAGTATCTTGGCTCTTGGTTATCATAGTCGTTTTACCAAGAATTAACCACTCTGGTGAATCTTCCTCACCGCTGACAATGCGAGTAAATGCCTGCGTATTATGTTCATGAAGTGCTGTGAGTTTTTCAAGCCAGAAATTTAGAATCTTGTCAATTCCTAGGCTTTTAAAGTTGCTAAAGTGGGTGATTTTTTTTCTTATAGAATCTTTCGTTATTTTTAGTGGTGGCATATCTCGTTTGCCTTTGACAGACTCTTTAATTGTATGTATCCACTCCCCCTCTTAGTGTTGTTTGGGGTCCTCATACAGTGGCATCAAGTGTGAGTTCTTATATGTGATACTAAATTTGAGTTTTCAGAACAAGAATGTCAACACACTTCGCAAGTATATGGCTTTTCCCTTTTTTTTACTTCAGTTGAAGTTCTCAGAAATCAAGGGGCTCACTACCTGGGGCAACACTTGAACTCTACAAGATACATAGATATTCGAATGTTTCATTTAAGTTCTTTATTTCTCAAACACTGAGTTAGTTTTCCCCAATGTGAGTTCTCATATGTCTGACTAAGTCTGACTTTTTACAAAAATAAGATCTACACACTTCGCAAGTATGTGGTTTTTTCCTAGTGTGACTTATCTTATGGCTGAGTAAATTTGATTTTTGAGTAAAAGAAGATCCACACACTTCAGCAATATGTGGCTTTTCCCCAGGGTCAGTTCTCATACGTGTGACTAAGACATATTTTGTATTAAAAGATGATCCACACACTTCACAAATATGTGGCCTTTCCCCAGTGTGAGTTCTCATGTGTCTGACTAACTCTGATTTTCGACAAAAAGAATATCCACACACTTCGCAAGTATGTGGCTTTTCCCTTTTTGTTTTATCTCACTTCACTCGAAGTTCTCAGTAATCAAGGGGCCCACAACTTGGGGCTAACACTTGAAATCTATATGCGATAAATAGATATTCGAATGTTCCATTTAAGTTCTTTATCTCTCAAGCACTGAGTTAGTAAAGAAATTGAGAACATAATCTTCCTCCCCCCCAATTAACCATTTTTATAAATTGTAGCATATCTTTCATTTTGGTCTCTTGGTCTTACTGGATTCCAGGACAAGAATTTATCTAATCTGGTGGAGTATCCAGCTTCGTTCTGTAACTAGAGGTAATATCACTTGGAGAGGGTGCGCCATTCCTTGTAAAAACTAATGTGGGTGGATTAGCCATAGTGAAGAGATCTTATTTGGGCAGCGAATACTATGTGATTTTGAATATTTAGTTAGGGTTTACTTCTAGTGGAAAAAGTATCCTAATGCCATGTTGTTCTGACAAACCTTTGTACAGAGAGATCTTAGACACTCGAGGACAGTGTCTAGTAGGCATTTTGACAAAAAGAATATCCACACACTTCGCAAGTATGTGGCTTTTCCCCAGTGTGGGTTATCTTATGGCTGACTAAGCTTGATTTTTGAGAAAAAGATTATCACACTTCGCAATTATGTGGCTTTTACCTTTTATGAGTTCTCATATGTGTGACTAAGTTACATCTTTTAGTAAAAGAAGATCCACACACTTCACAACTATGTGGCTTTTCCCCAGTGTGAGTTCGCATATGTGATACTAAATCTGATTTTTCAGAACAAGAATATCCACACACTTCGCAAGTATGTGGCTTTTCCCCAGTATGAGTTCTAACATGTCTAACTAACATTGATTTTTGAGAAAAAGAAGATCCACACACTTCACAAATATGTGGCTTTTCCCCAGTGTGAGTTCTCATATGTGTGACTAAGACATATTTCTTAGAAGTAGAATATCCACACACTTCACAACTATGTGGCTTTTCCCCAGTGTGAGTTCTCATATGTTTGACTAAGACATATTTTTCAGAACAAGAATATCCACACATTTCGCAAGTATGCGGCTTTTCCCCAGTGTGAGTTCTAATATGTCTAACTAACTTTGATTTTTGAGAAAAAGAAGATCCACACACTTCGCAATTGTGTGGCTTTTCACCAGTATGTGTTCTCATATGTGTGACTAAGACATATTTTTTAGTAAAAGAAGATCCACACACTTCACAAGTATGTGGCTTTTCCCCAGTGTGAGTTCTCATATGTATAACTAAGCCGTATTTTCGAGAAAAAGAAGCTCCACACACTTCACAACTATGTGGCTTTTCCCCAGTGTGAGTTCTCATATGTATAACTAAGCCGTATTTTCGAGAAAAAGAAGATCCACACACTTCACAACTATAAGGCTTTTCCCCAGTGTGAGTTCTCATATGTATGACCAAATCTGATTTTTCAGAACAAGAATATCCACACACTTCGCAAGTATGTGGCTTTTCCCCAGTATGAGTTCTAACATGTCTAACTAACATTGATTTTTTAGAAAAAGAAGATCCACACACTTCACAAATATGTGGCTTTTCCCCAGTGTGAGTTCTCATATGTGTGACTAAGACATATTTCTTAGAAGTAGAATATCCACACACTTCACAAGCATGTGGCTTTTCTCCAGTGTGAGTTCTCATATTTTTGACTAAGATATATTTTTCAGAACAAGAATATCCACACACTTCGCAAGTATGTGGCTTTTCTCTTTTGTTTTATTTTACTTCAGTTGAATTTCTCAGAAATCAAGGGGTCCACGACCTGGGGCTAACACTTGAAGTCTATATGAGATACATAGATATTCGAATGTTCCATTAAAGTTATTTATCTCTCAAGCACTAAGTTAGTAAAGAAATTGAGAACATAATCTTCCTCTTCCCAATTAACCATTTTTATACGTTGTAGTATATCTTTCATGTTGGTCTCATGGTCTTACTGAATTCCAGGAAAAGATCTTATCTAGTCTGGTGGAGTATCCAGCTTCGTGCTATTACTTGAGGTAATATCACTTGGAGAAGGTGCACCATTCCTCCGAAAAGATGTGGGGTAACCGTAGTGAGGAGATCTTATTTGGGCTGTAAATACTATATGATTTTGAAGACAATTGCACCTGTCAGGGTTAACTTCTTTGGAAAAGTATCCTCATGCCAGATTGTTCTGACAAACCCCTGTACAGAGAGACCTTAGACACTCGAGGATAGTGTCTAGTAGGCATTCAAGTTCAGCTTTTCTCCAGTGTGAGTTCTAATATGTGAGACTAAGTGTGATTTTTCAGAACAAGAATATCCACACACTTCACAAGTATATGTCTTTTCCCCAGTGTGAGTTATGTTAGACTAAGACTAAAAACAGATTTACACACTTTACAGATATGTGGGGTTTCCTCACTGTAAGTTCACATATGTTTCACTAAATTTGTTTTTTTGGAACAGGAATATCCACACACTATGTACAAATGGCGCTTTTCCCCAGTGTTAGTTCTCATATGTATGACTAAGTATATATTTTGTAGAACGAGAATATTGATACACCTCACAAGTATATGGCTTTTCAGGAGTGTTGATTTTCATATGTATTACAAACTTATTTTTAAGAAGTATATTCACACACTTCACAAGTATGTGGCTTTTCCCTTTTACATATTGTTTTCCTTTGAAGATTGTAATGGTTGGCATGGGGAAGCCAAACCATCTGCAAAAATTGCCGTGTTATTTTATTGAAATCAAGCGAGAGCTCTTTTTAGTATTCTCTTTGTTCCCTTAAGTGCAATTGTCTAGAGTTCTCATATGTTTCACTTATAATGATTTTTTGTCATTGACATTTGTTTAGTAAAACAAGAATATCTTCGCACTTCATAAGAATTTGTCAAGTGTTAAATGTTGAACAAAGTCTGATGCTTTAGAACAAGAATATCAACAAAACAATTATATCTGCACCATCTACATGAATGTCGCATTTTTATAGTGTGAATTCAACAATGGTTTACACACATTAGGGAAACATTAATTTTATCTTTATTGCAATTTTATTATTAATTTGTTAAACTTGAAGATAATAAGCTTTTAAAATACCAAACATTTACCCACAGCCTTATATATTTAAACCGAGTGATCTTTGCAAATTGCTACATCAAAGAATTAAGCTTTTATAAGGTGTTAGTTTTCTTTCACAAAATTTTTCTTAGTTCTATAATTTTCGGGTGTTGTAGAAAATACCGTCTTCTTACAACCACATACTTTTATTTTTATAGAGCTGTAAAAATATTGTCTTACTTCTATAAAACTATAGAGCTGTAAAAATCATGTCTTCTTAAAGCCACATACTTTTCTTTCTACAAAATTTTTATGAGTTTAATAGTTTCGAGTGTTGTAAAAATATTGTTTTCTTAAAGCCACATACTTTTCTTTCCACAAAATGTTTCTTATTGCTATATTTTCGGGTGCTGTAAAAATATTGTCTTCTTAAACTCACATACTTTTCTGCAATTTGATCTCTTATTACCTTTTGTCTCTATTCAACAAAAATATATTACCTTTAAGATGTGTTATGTTTTCACCAATGTTTCACAAAATTCATTACAAAGTAAAATCTTGTATCAGATGTCGGTGTACTCTTTCAAATGAAGTAATAATTGTGTATAGGATGATGCTTAGGAAAATGAGACTCCATTAAAATTGAATAATAGCGTCCAATCAGGAACATCTGCAAAATTAAATGAAATTCAATATTTTTAATAGTTGTATTCAAATATTAGTATTATGTTTGTTCATTGTTATTAATATTATTAGATTGAATTCAATATCTAGATTAATTTAATCTAAAAAAAGTTATACAAAACACTTTACGAAAATAAAAAGATATTTCTAACTTGAAACAGATCCACTCCATACATGTGTTATTTCAAGATATAGTCCTGTTGAAATTATAGCATTTTTTTATGACGAGCATTTCAACCATGACTTGCCCGGGTGTTTGGAGGTGTAAGATTAGCAAAAAAAAGGTAAATTTTTTAAAACTTTTACGCCTATTATGACCCCTTAATATTTACTGTTTTGGGCTCAAATAAAGTTATTAAGTTAGATCCATATTAAAGGAACCTGTATATAAAATCTCAAGTCTTTAGACCCAAAATTGGCGGAGTTTGGTAGAGTTCTCAAAGGTCAAATCATTGAATTTTGACCCCTTAACAGCAAATTTCTGGCTGTAAATGACTACAAAGATTTTGCCAAATCTCAGTACTCTGTATATCAAATTTCGAGTCTGTAGACTGAAAATTGACAGAGTTACTGCGTAGAGAAATGTACACAGACAGACACGTTCACTTTTATAGATACACGGATGTAAATCAAAATTAGAAGAAAAACATATATTACAATATGAATGGCAATGATTGATGAGAATGCAGTTGAGAGATTCGAAGTTCGTATCTGTCGTGGTTACCACCTGACGAAGGCCAGAGGAATAGTTGGCCGAAAGGTTGTGAAACAACAACTAATAAAGATGAAGATAATAGTTTGCAATAAATAAATTAATATAAATAATACTCATCTCAATAATGAATTCCAATTAAAATAATTTATATATATATACCATTCCGTATGGACCCGACCATGGAAGATCAAATAATTAATAAACGTGGATTCATAAGATCAAAAAATCCAACCTTGATCGCCCTTTGGGGCCCATGGCGCAGTTGATAGAGATGTTGAATCTCTACGTCTATTAAATTTAGTTATTTCCTTTCATATATTCATTCATATCTGTTCCTGTTCACAATATGTTTTATTGTGTAACGTCTATTAAACTATGTTATTTCCTTTCACATATTCATTCATATCTGCTTCTGTTTACAATATGTTTTATTGTGTAACGTCTATTAAACTATGTTATTTCCTTTCACATATTCATTCATATCTGCTTCTGTTTACAATATGTTTTATTGTGTAACGTCTATTAAACTATGTTATTTCCTATCATATATTCATTCATATCTGCTTCTGTTTACAATTTGTTTTATTGTGTAACGTCTATTAAACTATGTTATTTCATTTCATATATTCATTCATATCTGCTTCTGTTTACAATATGTTTTATTGTGTAACGTCTATTAAACTATGTTATTTCCTTTCATATATTCATTCATATCTGCTCCTGTTTACAATTTGTTTTACTGACTAAGACAATGAACACCATTCCTAGCACATGCCATCCCCCTCAGCTGGACATTTTGATGATGCTTGAGTGTCATATATGCTGCCAGTGTAGTTGGATTGGGCTGAGTTTTTTTCTGATAGGTTGAGGGTACCGGATTGAGTTTTTTGGCTGCTGTTTACAACTGATCGTACAGGTTCCCTAACTCTTTGGTAGCGTTTAGAGCGGATGCTCTATCAACAGTTGTATAATATCAGGATTATTGTAGTGCCATGTAGTGAATGGAAAGAAACCCTGCACTCATCTTTGCTAGGCTTTACTGACGCTACAATCCTTGTAGATGAGGAGTCAACTGATGGTCTACTTGGCATTCTGCACAACCACTTGTCCTGCCATAGGACTCAGACAGACATAATCACGGGCTTGGAGTCTATATTCAAAACACACTCCCCCTAACAGGAGAAACGAAACTAGAATCAGATTACCATACTTGTATGTGTTTTAGACTTAACATGCAATATTAGCTACTTGTATTTTCTCTACTGCTCTCCCTCGACCCAGGACTGTACCCTAATATACAAAGTCTCTGACAACATAGATACAGCATTTTCCCTTGATAATAGCGCACAAGTTCATGTAGTTAGTGAATTCGGTGTCCACTACTGTAACTGGCTTAGATTCTTTCTTTTAACAGACGCAGCTGGTAGCACAACACATAGCTTCTCTATATCTCATTCCCTATCACAAACGGTTACATTTCCCACATGTTTCAAAGAGCAGCAAGATCAACATGCCTCACTTCTAGATCTATTTCTGACCACCAATGATTATATAACAAATCCGCAAAACCCACTCTGGAATGCTGATCACGTTGTGATAATTATAGAAATAACCCCAAATTCTTGATGCAAAACTGAAGAGCCACTGTTAAAAACCAGGAGTTATTTCGAAAAAGGCTGACTAGGAAGCCACCAGGGATCTCATTATTGATGCCCCATCAGGAAATGTCTTTTTTCTTCCTGCTGAACAGTGCAAATGAGACACTGAATAGTTCAAAACTGCAATTGAATCACATGTTCCCCCACGGAAATTCTATGGCAAGCGCCACTCTCTCCAATGGTTCATATCTACTTGTGCAGCTGCCATTGCTCAAAGACAATATGCGTACCACAGATTAAACCGACAAAAGTCTAGTTTAAACAGACAGAAGTTTATAGAAGCTAGAAGTAATTGTAAGAAAGTAGTCCATCATCTTACAGCTGCTAAACTTCTGACCAACAATTAATATGGATTTAGGCAGGCCTGTTCCACAGCAGATATCCTGATTGTAATCCCAGGGAAAAGCGGCAGCCCTCGATATATCTAAGTCTTTTGACAGGGTTTGTCACGATGGTCTTCTAAGGAAAATCAGATCATGTAGTATCACTAGAGGAATACATAATGCAATTACATCCTTTTTAAGTAAGAGAAAACTCCAAGTTGCCCTCGATGGTCATACATCTAAACAATATGATATACATGCGGGAGTAACTAAGGAGTCTATCCTAGGACTTGCATTATTCCTGATATTCATAATTGACCTCCCTGATAGAATCGTTTTTTATATGGGTATATTTGCTGATGACACCACTATAACAGGCACGAGGGGAAAACAAATAAGCACATATCTAAGGGAATGGCAGAAACATTAGATAAAGACCTCCGATCTCTAGGTGAAATTGAATTTTTAAAAAAATTATGTTGAATTATATAGAATAGTGATTCATATTCAAAAATCTAAAAACAAATGTATTATTATTTTTTTAATCCATTAGTAAATATTTTTAAGGCGTAAAAGCCAAAATGTAAAATCTTAAATATTTTTTTTTACATAAAATTACTGCTAATTGGTGATGACCAATAAATATGTGCTCATTCTATGTAGACTTTACAAAAGAATTTGATCAATGTTGTAAAATCTTAAATATTTTTTTTTACATAAAATTACTGCTAATTGGTGATGACCAATAAATATGTGCTCATTCTATGTAAACTTTAGAAAAGAATTTGATCAATTTTGTAAAATCTTAAATATTTTTTTACATAAAATTACGGCTAATTGGTGATGACCAATAAATATGTGCTCATTCTATGTAAACTTTACAAAAGAATTTGATCAATTTTGTAAAATCTTAAATATTTTTTTAACATAAAATTACGGCTAATTGGTGATGACCAATAAATATGTGCTCATTCTATGTAAACTTTACAAAAGAATTTGATCAATGTTGTAAAATCTTAAATATTTTTTTACATAAAATTACTGCCAATTGGTGATGACCAATAAATATGTGCTCATTCTATGTAAACTTTACAAAAGAATTTGATCAATGTTGTAAAATCTTAAATATTTTTTTACATAAAATTACTGCCAATTGGTGATGACCAATAAATATGTGCTCATTCTATGTAAACTTTACAAAAGAATTTGATCAATGTTGTAAAATCTTAAATATTTTTTTTTACATAAAATTACTGCTAATTGGTGATGACCAATAAATATGTGCTCATTCTATGTAAACTTTACAAAAGAATTTGATCAATGTTGTAAAATCTTAAATATTGGATAAAACATAATTTGAAAGCCGATTTATCATATTTTTTTGTAGGTTTCCGACTACTTATTAATTGTATTTGAAAGATTAGAAACTAAAGTTAATTTTCTAAAGGAAAAAAACTATTTGTACACGTGAAAAAAAGTCATGAAAATGTTTTCACGGCGAGCTAACTAATTCAGCTAAATTTTGAAGTTAAACAAATTCATTGTAAAAATCGTTTAAAAGATTAATATTAGTTTTCTGTTTCTATTTCAAAGACAATTAGTAAAGTAAAGTCCTAAAATATTGAATTAAATTTAAAAAAACACCTTGTTTATACAAAACAGAGCTTAATTAGCCCTCAAAAATCAAGTAATTATGTCATTCGGCAAAACGCAACCGATAACAGGTTGTAAACATGATTATACGGAAGGCCTAAATTTCAGACAATCAAAACGCTGTTTCAAAATGAAGTCATGATAGTAAAATGAGGTGGGGGGGTCAGATTTCTCCTCCCCCCTCCAGACGGTCATCCAAACATCACAATTCTGAACGTTGGTATCAATTTTTATCATAAGTTTCAATATTGTTCAATATTATATGAAACAAAATTATGTGATTATATAAAAATTATGTGACGCCGAAAGTTTCACATTCTTGCGAGTAAGGAAATTATTAAAATCTTGCATATAAAAGTTATGCGAAATCTGTAATTTAAAGAAAGTAGAAATATTTTTGCTATTATAATTTTTTTTTAGTGTGTGTGAAGATATTAAATGAACAATGCTTTATTCAATGATAATATCGGTAGTTCGAGAAATTCATTTTCGTTCGAGTTATATCGAATTCATTAATATGGACTTGAGGGCTTTTTTTTCGTAATGTTACTGTGAAAATTATTTTATTTTTTTTTATTGTTTTATTGCTTATTTTTACAAATTACGATGCTTTATTTATATAAAAACAACAATACAAACAATAATTATTTATATAAAAAAATAAAAAACAAAATTCTTGCGTTATTGATTTACTACTGAAAACTATAACTTTAGTGAAGGTTTTTTTGTTTAAACAAAATAATAAATTTCCACTAAGATTTAAATAAAAATAATTAGTTCATTATATTCCTCGATCATTATTGGATAAATACTGAACATTTCATTAAAATTGGTTTATTTCCTGATTTTTGGTGATTTTTTAAGTAAAGCGAGCGGTCAAAATGTTTATACATTTTGAGCATCGGCATTCATTTTGCCCGTACCTAACATAATGATTCAAACGGAATTATCCGGCGATATAATAGGTAAGTGTATAAATAAATATATACATATATATATATATATTTTTAAATCTTAAAACAATGAAATCAAAGAAGTATTTTTTTTTAATCCGTTTTTAATAATTCATCAGATTTCGAATTTAATTATTATTTTCTCGGAAATCACACAAGTTTTAATTTTAATGTTTAAGATTATATTAAAAGTTAAAGATTAGATTTTTTTAGTGTAAAAAAAAACAAAACAAAAAGATACAAACTTACCTTTCTTTCTAGGAATTCAATACGAAAAAAAAACATCGGGATAAATTCGTATTTCTTTTGTGTTGAAAACAGAAAATTTGTTCTGCTTGTTAGGATTTCTTTCGTAAATTGATACAACTTTTGTTTTGTGTGTCCAATTTATTAAGAAATAAAATATATCAAAATATAAAAGAATCAAAATTAAAAGATGAAAAATACGATTTAAACGTGAAATTATTTAAAGAAAAAATCAACTGCTAAAGAACACTCAATTCAAGGTCAACGTAATACGGTGAAATTTTTATTCCGTTCCTTGTGTAAAAATGTCCGTTCATTAGTTGGAGTTTTTTTTTTATTTAACGTTCTCTTCTTATTTCTATGAAGATATAAAAATAAGATTTCTTTTTTAAAGATAAAACATTTCATTATTATTTTCATTAATCGAACTACTGTTTACATCCAAGACGAGAACAGTAATCCGAATAATCTAAATATTCCAAATCATATGAAAATGCAAAACTGAATATTTCACATAAACAACTCAAATAAAAGGAAGGAATTGCACAAATGACAAAAATAGATTTGGATTTAAAAAAGCAAACTATAACTACATGATTACATTATGAAATTTGAAACTTATTGTAATAAAAAAAAAGCAAACTATAACTACATGATTACATTATGAAATTTGAAACTTATTGTTATCAAAAAAAAGCAAACTATAACTACATGATTACATTATGAAATTTGAAACTTATTGTTATCAAAAAAAAGCAAACTATAACTACATGATTACATTATGAAATTTGAAACTTATTGTTATCAAAAAAAAGCAAACTATAACTACATGATTACATTATGAAATTTGAAACTTATTGTTATCAAAAAAAAGCAAACTATAACTACATGATTACATTATGAAATTTGAAACTTATTGTTATAAAAAAAAAGCAAACTATAACTACATGATTACATTATGAAATTTGAAACTTATTGTTATCAAAAAAAGCAAACTATAACTACATGATTACATTATGGAATTTGAAACTTATTGTTATGAAAACCCATTCAATTATGATGACTTAACCTTAGTATTTCGAACTTAATGTGCTAATTAGCTTGATGCTAGACATACAATCAGCAAAGAAACTGTTTTCATATTAAAAGTTAAATAGCTAAATCCTTCGCAAAATCACAAACTATTAAAATACAGTAATAATGAAAATGTAGTACCTGTTTTTGGTTCATGTATGAAAAAAAAACTGTTTTAGTATTTTGACTTTATTTTTAGAGTAGTTTATTTGACTGTCGAGCTTTGGACATGTTTTCATGATGAACAGTTTATGAGGCAAATGTTTGTATTTTAGTTTCAAGAACCGCGACATTTTAAATACATTTTTTAGGTACTCTTGCATAATTTGACCCGAATTCTCGTGAATTCCCGTCAAGCATGGATCAGACGATACCGGCAATCATTGTCGTAACCTTTCCGTGGCAATATATATATATATATATATATATATATATATATATATATATATATATATATATATATATATATATATATATATATGAAATAAAATGGAGGTGGAAGGACCTGGATACTCAACGTTTCGCCCGATTTATGC
>NC_136527.1:187401546-187684046 GCF_053919585.1 Euprymna scolopes
GCGGAATCTTGTCTTCATTGGATTTCTCTTGCAGTTGACTGACAGCCTTTTCTCTTACAGTTGACTGACAGCCTGGATATGGTCGATGCGGGAGTAACCTGCTCTGAAATCTACTTGTTCTCGTAGTTGATGACTATGTAGTGTCCCTAGCATACATCTTAGCAAGACCCGAGAGAATACCTTGTATGTCACTGGCAGAAGACTGATTGGCCAGTAATGTTTAGTCTCTGCAGTGTCTTTTTTATGTGTGATGACCACTGATGCATTCCTATATTTATCTGAAACTTTTCAACTGGAGAGATACTTATTAAAGTCTTGTAGACAGCTCAACAATAAGTTATCCACTTCTCTGTAGTACTTCTGCAGTAACACCATCCTCTCCTGCAGCTTTGCTTGACTTCAGTCTCTTAATAACTGCTCTCTCTTCCGATTGAGAGGATGGGTGGAAAATGTTCCTTAGATGTGCTCAGTGCTTGGAAGGTTAAAGTGTCTCCTGGTTGTCTGGTGGCATAGAAGTTAACATAGAACTCCTCGTGCCTTAAAACAATTCTGTCTTGATGAGTAGTATTTGCTGTTCATTGAAGTTTGAAATTTCTTTTGCCATTCGTTTTATAGTAATGTGAATAGTTTTAATAAAGATCAAACATGTTGATAAGTTCAACGCCTGTGATAAAAATATTTTTACATTCATATGAATTAGAGATAAACAGATATAACATCCAATACGTTTTTTTATACTTTTTTATGACAAACCAAGCATATTACCATATAGATATAAGCGACTACTATTATGGACTATAATCAAGTAACGAGAAGGTAGATGTTTGTTCATATTACATTGCAACTACTGCATTTCTGTACAGTAAGGAAAGCAGAAAACAGGGAAGGAATTCTACAGTTTAGCAGACCTAAGGAGACAACTATAAGAAAAAATTATTTGAAAACGGGTATAGGAATTCAAAATTTTGAAGAGGGGACAGAGTTCAGCTTGGATCTACGGGAGGGACCTGTTAGATGTGAGACTTTTTTAACCTTGTCTAAAACGAATATCGTTATGGTAGTTGCACTAGCTTATATCTGCCAATAACACTCAATGCATATTCTAATATTAGCTTTAAAAACATCTAAGATTATCTCAATTTCAATTAATTTTCTAGCAGGGTTGAGAAAATTCCACATTTTAAAGAAGATTTTGTAATGTTCTTAAATTATTTGCAAATTTACATGATGTTCAGTATACTAAAAATTGTTTGTACCAATATTTAAAGATAAGTGAAACATTTACACTCTCATCATAAATGTAATAATATGATTGACAAATATAAATGGATATTTGAAAGATATATAAGAAAAAACAAAAATATTAATAAATAAAACATAAAAATGTATAGAATTACAGAACATCTGTATGGACTGGTTCTGTGTAAAGTTAGAAAATGAATATATTTTATGTGGCACTTATGATGTTTTGGATTAAATTAAATTATATTGACAACAATAACGTAAATGCAAATACTAAACATTGATTTTTATTTTTTCAGATGTTTGTGATTATTGAATTTTAATGGAAGAATATTATTTTCTATAAACATGATGATATAAACAATTATTACTTTATTTGAGCGACATCATCTTTAAGGTAATATTTTTTGTGAGAACTACATTTTTATTAAGTGTGATTCTATTATAAACTAACACATTTAATGACACATATAAAAACTACATTTTTATTAAGTGTGATTCTATTATAAATAACCGTATTTAATGACACATATGAGAACTACTAATACGTAAATGCAAATACTAAACATATTTTATTTTATTTTTCAGATGTTCGTGATTATCGAATTTTAAAGGAATATATTCTTTAAACATGATGCTATAAACAATTATTTATTTGAATGGCAATTTTCTGTGAAATGTTTTTGTGTTTAAAATAAATCAAAAAGATAATCTGTATGGCAACATATGAATGACACACCTGAGAATTCACCATGACAAAAACACACATTTGATGAAATGTGTTAATATTCTTTTTCTGTAAAATATGGTTTACTGAGAAACATTTGAACACTATGAAAAGAAAAATCACTTAAGGGAAAACAATTGCAGTTAAAGAAGGGTCAGTATGTTATAAAAGATCGCATATAAACAATACATGAATGCTCAAGGCGAAGCTTAAAAATAAACTGGAAAATAAAGACAAATAAAAGAGAAAGGCTATGTTCCTGTAGAATTTATGAACATTTTTCTTCTGAAGAAATCCTTAGTTAAAAATATGAGAACTCATACTGGGTTAAAACAACATTTATGTGAAGTGTGTGGATATTCCTTTTTCCGAAAATACGAATTAGTGCGACATATGCGAACACATACTGGGGAAAAGCCACATTCTTGTGAAGTGTGTGGATTTTCTTGTTCTAAAAAATCATCGTTAATGATACATATGAGAACTCACACTGGAGAAAGGCCATATTCTTGTGAAATGTGTGAGTATTCTTGTTCTGTAAAATCATCTTTAGCCAGACATATGAGAACTCACACTGGGGAAAAGCCATATTCTTGTGACGTTTGCGGATATTCTTTTTCTGGAAGATCAAATTTAGTGGCACATATGAGAACTCACACTGGGGAAAAGCCACATTCTTGTGAAGTTTGTGGATATTCTTTTTCTCAAAAATCATGGTTAGTGACTCATATGAGAATTCACACTGGGGAAAAGCCACATTCTTGTGAAGTGTGTGGATATTCTTTTTCTAAAAAATCCAATTTAGTGACACATATGAGAATTCACACTGGGGAAAAAACATATGCTTGTGAAGTATGTGGATATTCTTGTTCTGATAAATCATCGTTAGTGATACATATGAGAACTCACACTGGGGAAAAACCGCATTCTTGCGAGGTCTGTGGATATTCTACTTATCAAAAATCAACTTTAGTGCGACATGTGAGAATTCACACTGGGGAAAAGCCATATTCTTGTGAAATGTGTGGATATTCGGCTTCTCAAAAATCATCGTTAGTGACACATATGAGTATTCACACAGGGGAAAAACCGCATTCTTGTGAAGTGTGTGGATATTCATGTTCTCAAAAATCACATTTAATAAGACATATGAGAATTCACATTGGGTGAAAGATATACTACAGCGTATAAAAATGGTTAATTGGGGAGAGGGAAATTATGTTCTCAATTTCTTTACTAACTCAGTGTTTGAGAGATAAAGAACTTAAATGGAACATTCGAATATCTATGTATCTCATATAGAGTTCAAGTGTTAGCCTTGATTTCTGAGAACTGAAGTAAAATAAAACAAAAAAGGGAGAAGGGACATTCTTGTGAAATATGTAAATATGCTTGTTTTGAAAAAATCAGATTTGGTGAAACATATGTGTTGGATGTCAAAGAAGAAAAAGTTTAAGAAAAATGAAAAAAAAGGGAAAAGCCGTATTCTTGTAAAGTGTGTGAATTTTCTTTTTCTCATAAATCAAATTTAGTTAAACATATGAGAACTCACAAGAACTAACTCAGAACTACATTAAAAAGAATGCTTTAAGTTACAAATTTCAATTTGATGAAGAACAATTAATTATAGCTGTACAAGACCAAAGCTTACTCACAAATGGATTTAAGAAAATGGCTGGTCTATAAAAAAAAACTGACCTATGCAGATTCTGTCACTCGGCTGTTAAATGCCCAAGCCACCTAATGTTTGGATGCAGGATCCTTCTAGTCGATGGTCATTACACTGCCTGCCACAAGAAAGTATGTAGATATTTATACTGGAATATCTGTGGAGAGATGCAACTAAACAGGTTGGCGAACATCAGGGAACATGAACCACCACCGATAACATCAAATAAAAAAGTGACATACAGGCGGGCAGATACATAATAGACAAGGCCATCAAGCCAGATATAGTAATATTGAACAAGCCTGAAAGAACTGCACTCATTATCGATGTCACAGTTCCAAACGACTCTGGTCTTAAAAGAGCTGAATTGGAAAATATAACAAAATATCAGGACCTTAAAATGATCTAAAAACCACATAGTCTCTGAAATAAATAAATATTATACCGGTTGTGAAGGAGGCAACTGGCCCAATAAAAAAGAATCTTCAGAAATACTTAGAATCAATTCCTGGAAGACCATGTTGTAAGGAAATACGTATAGCAGTCATAAAGGGAACATGATCTATTCTTAAAGGAACCTTCGGATATAAATTGAAATCATAACAGAATCAAGTGTAAGCTCCAGGAGGGAGTCCCTTGATCTCTTAAAACTTACAGTCGGGAGCCACTTTATCTCTTTAATCTAACAAAAGTAAAATTTTAAAAAAGGGAAGAGTCCTTGGATATAAATGTAAATCGTAATGAAATTAAGTTTTATTTCCAGGACAGAATTCTTAAAACTAATCAAAGTAAAATAATAAAAATAAAGTGAAACTACAATTTTGCAAACTATATATTCTTGTTGTCATAAATCAAGATTAGTGATACATACGAAAACACATATATTCTTGAAAAATATATGTGTTATCTTATTCTAAGGATTCGCATTTATTCCTATAAGACCTGCAAGCTAAGATTATTCATCCAAATCAGAAAATAGCAAAGAAATAATAAAAAACCAACAAAATATTGAATATAGTGTCAGAAAAACTGAAATGCTGAACCAGAAATAACAGCTGTTAAGTTTGGATTGATTTGCAACATGACAAATTTCCTGCGTAACAACTTACCAAATCCTTGACTAGAGAAGCTAGGTACAACTGCATCGCAACTATAGTTGGTGTTTTATCTCTTGATTTGTAAGAGCATTAAAGAAGCATGGTTAATAAAAAGCGATAAAGTGAAATGACAATCTTGCAAAATATGTCACATTCGTGTTTTCATAAATCAAAATTATTGATAAAAAAAGCACATGTAATTAAACAAATTCTTGTTAAGTATATGTATAGTTTCATTCTAAGGATTCTCATTTAATATCATTCTCATTGAATATTGCAATAAGTAATAACTAAATATTGAATATTGCAATAAGTGATAACTAAATATTGAATATTGCAATAAGTGACGAAAAAGTTGAAATGCTGAACTAGTTTAGATTGGATTGATTTCCAGCATAGGCCTCACGCCATCGCAACTACAATTGCTGTTTTATCAATCTCTTAATTTTAAAGAAGCAACAGAAGCATGATTAATAAAAAACGATACAATTCATATTTCCATACCAGGAACTGTAACCTAGCAAATACAAACAAATATAAAAGCCCTTCACTCACCTGGTTACATACGACATCTAAGAAGAATTATTGAACGTGGCTGAAAAACAAGAATGATGGAGAAGGAAACATTTTTGCACTAACAACCAATTGTTGATTAGGAAACTCGTAGCAGAAAGTATCGGTGAATTTTGTTTCGATTGATTACCACTAAGAAATAGTGGATCTCACATATAACTCTTCGGTCCTGGATATGACCTTAAACTATATCCAGTGGTGAGGCCCGAGCTAGCGGGCTTTGGGGAGTGTGGAGCCACCCTTTAATTGCCATTGCTCCCAGCTCCACTCTTACCCGGAGTGGCAGTACCTGTTAGGGTCCCAACTGTGGGTTAAATAGAATCAGACTTGAAAACAACAAATATATTCTATTCAAGATTTTTTCAAAATCTTTGGATTCGGTAGTAAATAACATGAAAGGGGTTGATATGCCGTAAAACAAAACCAACCAACCAACCAACCTCTGAGTTATGAAAACAAGCAGGAAATGACAGAGCCAAGAACACTGTCTGATATAAATATTGAATCAATTCTTTAATGCTTACAACTTACAAGATCGTCAACAAAACAAAACAGTTAATTTCTCTTACGTCTCATTATTTACTATTTTCTCTAATTAAAAAATATTCTGACTACTGGGTTTTGAAATTCAAAATTTTCAAAAGTTGATATTTTGAGTATGATTCTCAGATTGTTATGGAGATTACATTAATTAATTCTAATAGGCTGAATAGCAGTGTTTCCCATTTCGAGTATGATTCAACAGTTTAACTTCATCAAAGAGCGAACACCGTAAACATCACTCGTAAAAAGTCACAAGTTTCTCATGAATTACCTCAATCGTTATGTCAGATACAAATTAACATGAAATTAAATAAAAATCTAGCATTCACGAACTTCCAAGCAATTTAAGTATTGTTTAGATTGATTACCGAAATTTGATAATGTATCTCACTTGAATCTACTAACATGATTTGCAGCACGAAAACCTGTTTATATAAAAACTACAACAATCGAATTATTCATCCGGTAATCAAGGCTACATGTTTATATAAAGATATGTTCAATTATTATGTTATTAAACAACATCCATTTTACAATAACAATCCGTGAAAAATGTCAATATACAAAACTGAATTGATCAAGTAGACATCTCATTTTCTCTTCAAAAGAAACTATATTTTCTGGGCTATTTTTCCTGAAAAAACACCTGGTACTTAATAAATGTTAGATTGCTTACAATCTGAGTCAAGATCGTCAACAAAGTTAAACGTGTGTTCTATTGGAGTAAGGATATTACAATGCTTCATCGTCGAATAATAAGAGATAATGTCAACAGAGAATACATAACGTGACATGAATGTCATTTACCAACATACAATATAATGGTAACCTGAGTATGTATATCGGGCTTAAGAGATTCCGTGGATATAGATTTTACTCATAGCAAATCAAGTGTTACAGACTCTGAATAACTTGAATGAAAAGTAAACTTGAAAGAAAATAATAAAAATGTCGTGGTAAAGGCAGTTGTTCTTATTTAAAAAAAAATTAGAATCTTTGAATCTGTAACAAAACCGTTCGAAGATAAACTTTACTATTATTAAAATATTTTTTCTTTATATGAGATAAAAATATGACAAGAATAAAATCAAAGTCAAATTGGTGATGACATACATAATGTATCTGCATTTGTTCTTTTCTTACTTTTTATTCTGTTTCTTCTTCCAGAACTGAAACAGGAATAATTGCATCTAAATATTTCTTTCTTGGCGTATTATAAATATATTCTGATATTCCTTTTCACTTTTTATCAATCTTTATATTTCAGTTATTTTTTCCGCATATTTTCAGAACAAGAGCCACATAGACTTTTCCTAGTGTGATTTCCAACTACACGTATTCTGAGTCGACATTGTTCAGGAAAACTAGAAACAATGCAGAGATAAGAGAAGAGCACGTACAGCGCCGAGAAATCCTAAATGGCCACCAATGAGAATCGATGCATCTGCACAAACATTATTTACTCCTCGAATATGCTGGGTGTCTAAGTCATAGCTTGAAACACTGGGTGGGAACACAGTAATGTTTCTTTCAAACGATGCATGGTATATATCATAACTTGGACAGTACGGGTTGCCTGCCTTAGTCTGTCAAATGTAACCATATCGTTGACATAAGTCTGTCAAATATAGCTATATCGTTGTCATAGGTCTGTCAGATAAAACTATATCGTTGACATAAGTCTTGGCACCAGAAATGGTTCGCAAATATAAATTCATCCCCTTCTGGAAGGTTGTCTTTGAATTCCTCATCCCAAAAGACATAACTCAGTACTGGATATCCAATAGCAATAATAATCATCTGAATGTAGTGAAGCGTTCCACTTTTAAACTTGTCTAAAGAGACGTCATTATCTATATAGTTCGGTAGTGGATATCCAATAAAAATAATAATCATAGCCATAATTATAAGAGAATATTACTTTCATTGTTGTGACTCTCGAGTACATATCAGTTAATATCTTATCTTTTTTTTATTGATTTACTGTCTGTGTCGGATATATACTCGAATCAAACTAATAATAATCATCTCGTGAATGTAGTGAAGCGATACATTTGTAAGCTAGTCTAACCAGTCATCATAATCTATATAGTCTTCAGTGAATTCATTAAGATTCAACGGATTCAAACGAATTTTGGTTATATTTTTAGACGCGTTTGCTGATTCTGCTCATTCGTAAGAGAAATGCGTCCCAAATGTTTGACCACTTTTGTCCACAGCGTGAATGCTTATATGAGTCACTAAATCTCATATTTTTCAGAGCAAGAAGAGCCACATACTGAAAAAGGCCATGGGCTTTTCCTAGTGTGCGTTATAACATGTTTAACTTTGAATTGTGGAAAAAATATTTACACATTTTGTTTTATTTTACTTTTGTTTGTTTGGAGCAAACACTTAATTTAATTATGATTGTAATTTATATTTTTAAGATTAAACGTTGTTACCTGTATTCTGTGATATATTTGTCTTCCAGGTCTTGTTTGTTAGTATTTCTTCAAATTTCCTACATTAAACAAGTTGCTTTTATCACAAGAGTTATAATATTGATTACTATAAATGTTTAGCCAGTTTCTTTTTCATTGTGAGGGCTCATGTCAGTAATTTTCTTTTCAGAACAAGAATAGTCACACACTTAAAATGACTATGGCTTTTCCTTTTTTGGTTTTATTTGACCTCATATACATATAATACTTGCCCTATATATGAGATACATAGATATCCGAATGTTCCATTCAAGTTCTTTATCTCTCAAACACTGAGTTTGTAAAGAAATTGGGAGACTAATTTTCTTCTCTCCAATTGATCATTTCCATATTGTATATCTTTTGTTTAGGTCTCTTGGTCTTACTGGATTCCAGGACAAGAATTTATCTTGTCTTTTGAGGTATCAAGCTTAACACTATTACTTGAGGTAACATCACTTGGAGAAGGTGCACCATAGTATGCGATGTTGAATATTTGATCAGGGTTTACTTCTAGAGAAAAATTACCATCATGCCAGATTGTTCTGAAAAACTCCTGTGCCGAGAGATCTTTCCCACTAGAGGATAGTAACATGTACGCATTCAAGTTCTTTCCAGTGTGTATTTTCATGTTTTACTAACTTGATTAGCGAGAAAAAGAATATCCACACTTCACAGGAATATGGATTTTCTCTTTTTTCGTTTTATTTTACTTCAATCGAAGTTCTCAGAAATCAAGAGGCCCACAACCTTAGGCTAACACTTGAACTCTATATGAGATACATAGATATTTGAATGTTCAATTAAAGTTCTTTATCTCTCAAACAATGAGTTAATAAAGAATTTGAGAACATAATTTTCCTCTCCCGAAATAACCATTTTTATACGTTGTAGTATATCTTTTATTTTAGTCTCTTGGTCTTACTGGATTCCAGGACAAGAATTTATCTAGTCTGAGGGAGTATCTAGCTTTGTGCTTTTACTTGAGGTAACATCACTTGTAGAAGGTGTACCATTCCTCGTAAAAGCTAATGTGGGTTAGCCATAGTGAGATCTTATTTGGGCAGCGACTACTATATGATTTTGAATATTTGGTCAGGGTTTACTTCTATGGAAAAAGTATCCTCATGCCAGGTTGTTTTGACAAAACCCTGTACAGAGAGACCTTAGACACTCGAGGATAGTGTCTAGTAGGCATTCAAGTTCCCCAGTTTGAGTTTTAATATGATCAACTAAATTTTAATTTTTAGAACAAGAATATCCACGCACTTTACAAGACTGTGGTTTTTTCTTTTATTTTAACTTTGTTTTTGCTGGGGATAGGGAATTCTTCCGGATGCTAAACACTTTCCGATTAGTTTAGTTAATCCAAGCGAGAGATTTTTTAAAAGATTTTAACCGTCCCTTTTAGTGCTATTATTTTTTATTTCTTTGCACTTGGTTCACCGGTTATATTCGCCAGATAGTTTTTGAAATTCTTTTTCATTAGCCCGGTTGCTCCTGTAATGACTTGTATAATTGATACATTCTTAAGATTACAGTTCCTTTTCATGTTGTACATAAGATCTTGGTATTTTGTTATTTTCCCCTTCTCTGCTCTGCTAAGGCCAGCATCATTAGGGATGCTTACTTCAACTAGGGTTGCCACTTTCTCCCTCTTGTCCTATATCACTATGTCAGGCTTAATCGCTCTATTTTCTAGGTATGTAGCTGTAGGAATTTCGTAGTCATAGTGGATGGTGAATGACTTATTTTCAACTGTTCTTTCTGGTAAACATGTTCCCAGGATCTACTACTACATTTGATATTCAAGTTTTTACAGATTTTTTTCAATGGAATTATTTACACACTCCTTTGTGTCGCATTGTATAATAAACACCCTCCAATAGAACTTTACAACTGGATGTTATGGAAGCTCAGACACTCTACTTCTGTGTGGCAGAACCTGCATTTCTTGTTATTCTTTAAACCACTCATATTTTTAATAGCATTGCTCATCATGAAAATCCACACACTTTACAAGAATATGGTTTTCCCCAGTGTGAGTTCTCATATGTGTCACTAAAGATGATTCTGAGAACTTTACAACTGGATGTCAGGTGGCTCACACTGTCTTTTTTGTGGCAGAACCTGCAATTGTTATCCCTGAAACCACTCATATTTTTAATAGCATTGCCCATCCAGCCTTCATCTTGAGCGGCCATTATCATTCTCTCCTGATTATAGTGTAGAGATCTTTTTTAAGCGAACCTACATAGATTTTTGTATCTATATATTCCTGTGATAGTTCCTCCAGGAAATACTTGGCACACCGTTGGTTCGCCCATTCATCCAGTTTTCTGCAATGGAAGGTCTTACTGTATTTTTGCCGACTCTTTTGCTTCCTGTTTATGTCTCATTTCCAAGACAGTCTTCGGCAAAATGTTTGGCCAGTTTTTTGATGGAGGTAATTCTACTGCCTCCCTTTTCTTGGTGTTCATATACCATTTTAAGGCTTGGATGCTGGAAGATTATCAAGTATTGACAAGTGCTCACCACAGTGGCTGCGTTGATAGTAACTCTCTGACAAACCAATACCTGCTGCTCTTCTTGGTAGATAGCCTTGGTAGACACTGATTTATATATATTACTCGGTATAATATTAACATTTTTCTTGTTTTAGTGTCTGGCCTGTTAATTTTTTCTGTGTCAACAATACCAAGGCTATACGTCACCACTGGTATAGCTTGTTGCTTAATGGTAGTCACTTAGTCTTTGTTTGTCAGTTGTGTTTTTGCAAATTTTCCTGAGACGGTACTCTTTGCCTATTTTTTTTTTTATCTCATTCTCCCATGCTGAACTGCATCATTTTCTTTTATGCTAGGATATATTTTCCTGAGTAAGACTTCTCATGTGCTTCAGTAAATTAGATTTTGGAGAACAAGAATATCCACAATGTTTTTTCTCTTAATTACTTATTTTATTTAAGCCAGGGATAGGGCACCCTTCCAGATGCAAAACATGCGCCCGCATTTTTAAGATTCTTTATGTGCAATTGGTAGGATCTCTTTTGCACTTAGTTGATCGGGTATATTCACCGGGTATATTTGTAAGGTAATGTCCACACACTTTTTTCTCCAGTGTGAGTTCTCATATGTTTCACTAAGGATGCTTTTTCAGAACAAAAATATTCACAAATTTCACAAGAATGTGGCTTTTCTCCAGTGTGAGTTCTCATATGTCTCACTAACGATGATTTTTCAGAACAATATTATCCACAAACTTCACAACAATGCGGCTTTTCCCCAGTATGAGTTCTAATATGTTTCACTAGGTCTGATTTTTGGAAAGAAGAATATCTACACACTTCACATGAATATGTCTTTTTCCCAGTGTGAGTTCTCATATGCTTCACTAAATCAGATTCTTCAGAATAAGAATGTCCACATAACTCACAATAATGTAACTTCTTCCCAGGGTGAGTTTTTAGATGTCTCACTAAAGATGATTTTTTAGAACATGAAAATTCACACACCTCACAAGAATATGGTTTCTCCCCAGTGTGAGTTCTAATATGTATCACTAAAGATGATTTCTGAGAACAAGAATATCCACATACTTCACATGAATATGGCTTTTCCCCAGTGTGAGTTCTAATATGTTTCATTAAATGTGATTTTTCAGAACAAGAATATCTACACACCTCACAACAATATGGCTTTTCCCCAGTGTGCGTTCTTATATGTCTCGCTATATGAGATTTTTGAGAACAAGAATATCCACACACGTCACAAGAATATGGTTTCTCCTTAGTGTGAGTTCTCATATGTTTCAGTAAAGTAGATTTGTAAGAACAAGAATATCCACAAACTTCACAAGAATGTCGTTTTTCCTCAGTATGGCTTCTGATATGTTTTGCTAGGGATGATTTTTCAGAAGAGAAATATCCACATACTTCACAGGAATGTCGCTTTTCTCCAGCCTGAATTTCCATGTCCTACAATGATTTTACAGAACAAGAAAATGAACAAACATTACAAGAATGAGGTTTTACTCCAGTGTGATTTTCCTCATATTTTTAACTAACGATTATTTTTCAGAAATATAATTTTACACATTTTATCGGAACATTGCTGTTCTTTTTTAATTACATTCACTTGATATTTTTAGCAGCAGCAGCATCTTACTAGATGGCAAAAACTTACTTTTCCTTGTTTGATTTCTCATTATCTTTTGGTTTATTTCACAAAAACAAATATCACTTTCAAGATGTATTATGTTTTCACAACTATTTCATAAAATTCGTAAATACTATTGTCCGCTGTAATAAATCTTTCAACTGATGTCGCTGTAGTCGTCTAAATAAGGTAATAACTGTTTGTAGGAAAATGTTTGAAGAAAATCACGTTTCATTTAAATCCAATAACACGGTTCAATCAGGAACATCTGCAAAAATGAAATTCAATATTTTACTAATTGCTTCAACATGAACGTATTTTGTTTATTATTTTGAACTGCACTCACAACCACCAGATGAATTTTATTTAAAACGTCATAGGAAACCCGTTAAAAAATAAAGTATTTTCTAACTTTACATGGAACAAGTCAATATAAGTATTGCTTAGAATATGAGATATCTGTTTCTTTTTACTTTTAGCGTGGTAAGAAAATGACATTTATATATGCATACATAAAACACATGCAAATTTGTTATGAATTAAAATTAACATTTATATATACATACATATAACACATGCAAATTTGTTATAAATTAAAATTAACATTTATATATGCATACATATAACAGATGCAAATTTGTGATAAGTTAAAATCAACATTTATATATGCATACGTATAACACATGCAAATTTGTTATAAATTAAAATTAACATTTATATATGCATACGTATACCACATGCAAATTTGTGTAAAATTAAAATGAACATTTAGATATTCATCCGTATAACACATGCAAATTTGTTATGAATTAAAATTAACATTTATATATGCATACGTATAACACATGCAAATTTGTTATAAATTAAAATTAACATTTATATATGCATACGTATGACACATGCAAATTTATTTTAAATATAAATACACATTTATATCTGCATACGTATAACACATGCAAATTTATTATAAATAAAAATTAATATTTATATAGGTTACATATAACACATGCAAATTTCTTATAAATTAAAATTAACATTTATATATGCATACATATAACACATGCAAATTTATTATAAATTAAAATTAACATTTATATATGCATACATATAACACATGCAAATTTGTTATGAATTAAAATTAACATTTAGATATGCATACATATAACACATGCAAATTTGTTATAAATTAAAATTAACATTTATATATGCATAGGTATAACACATGCAAATTTATTATAAATAAAAATTAACATTTATATATGCATACGTATAACACATGAAAATTTATTATAAATAAAAATTAATATTTATATAGGTTACATATAACACATGCAAATTTGTAATATAATAAAATTAACATTTAGATATGCATACATATAACACATGCAAATTTATTATAAATTAAAATTAACATTTATATTTGCATACATATACCGCATGCAAATTTATTAAAAATTAAAATTAACATTTAGATATGTATACATATAACACATGCAAATTGGTTATAAATTAAAATTAACATTTATATATGCATACATATAACATATGCAAATTGGTTATAAATTAAAATTAACATTTATATATGCATACATATAACATATGCAAATTGGTTATAAATTAAAATTAACATTTATATATGCATACATATAACATATGCAAATTGGTTATAAATTAAAATTAACATTTATATATGCATACATATAACACATGAAAATTTGTTATGAATTAAAATTAACATTTAGATACGCATACATATAACACATGCAAATTGGTTATAAATTAAAATAAACATTTATATATGCTTACATATAACACATGAAAATTTGTTATAAATTAAAATTAACATTTATATATGCATACATATAACACATGCAAATTTGTTATAAATAAAAGTTAGCATTTATATATACATGAATTTTTATATTACAATAACAGTAAATAATAAAAAAACTCCATTAAAATATTTACTTTGTTCATGATTAATATATGTATATTCGAAATATTAAAAATTTGTATTTTGCTAATGTGTTTGTGTTGTACCTAATATTATTGTCTTAATATGTGTTTGTTTAGTCTATAAATTTTGATTTCGTTTAAAATTCTTCAGTGAAATTCTATATATTTGAATTTTTTTTAATTTTTTTATACTTTTTTATTTTTTCTTATATATCTATCAAGTTGTCAATCCTATTATTCTCTCTAAGCTTTTTTGGAGGAAATATATCTATTCACTCTCTAATTCATCTTAATATAAAACTAACTTTAACTACAGATTTATAACTCATAAAATGTGTAAATGCTTAAACATGTCAGTATATATCAGTATTATTGTTTACTTATTATTAAGCAAATGATTCAGAACATTAGAAAGACTTTGTGAAAATAGTTTTTGCAACCTTGCTAGAAAATTAATTTTACTAAGAGAATCCCAGACACCTTGAAAACTCACATGAGAAAATGTATTTAGTATTATTGCCACATATACCATAACTATTGAGAATTATCATCACATACACCATAACTATAGGCAAGGTTCGAAAAGTGTCTCAAATCTAATAAGTTTGGCCCCTTATGTTCAAACTCTATTCCATCATTACAATGTTGAAACCTATATTTGTTTTGTCAAGTAATATAATAGCATGAGGTCTGAAGCATATATAGTAATTGTACCCGCTCGACGTATATACCTCTACTGATTCTGACAAGCAGCAAAATCGCTTCTCTTCCCTGTTTATATCTCGAAATATTTATATTACGATGGACAAATAATACATATTTAAGCTGATATGTAATCGATCCCGGGTTAAGCGGCCATGTTTAAAAGTCTGATTTGGCTGTGAAAGTTGGTTAATACAAAAAGAGTTCCAGGGTAAAGGCATACCTATGTAACTCTGTAGCTATTGTAACTGATAGCACCTGAAATAGGTCATTTGGTTCGTGTGAAAGAGTACGTGGAAATAAATAATAAAAGAAAACGGCAGAGCATAAAAGAAAGAGAGGAAGATATCTTTTCTTTCGCATGCAAGTCAGTCTGGTTTCTGATTTTGGGCAGAACAGACACATCGAGATGTGTGCAAAAATTCGTCGGAAAAAAAGAAATGCAAAACAAAACAGATTAATTGGCCAATAAAAGAAAAATGTGGAACGTCCAAGACAGAAGAATAATTAATTGATTAAAACAAAGTCCGCGAGTTGTTATTTGTGCATGCAGATCCGTTTTGTAGCTACGAGTAACAGAAGCTTAAAATAACAAAAAAAGATATGTGAACTTTATCGTATATATTGACAGACATACCCTAGCTGTTCAACGGTTACATACAGACAAAGAGACACACATGATATATACACGCAACAGAAAAAATCCTCACCCGCTACATTACATAACCAGTATTATATAATATGCTTATATTTTTAATTACATATAGTGGCCACTTACGTCCGAATGACAGTGTGGCTTGATTGGGATAAAAAAAACAGTAAAAAACATATCCGTTCATCCATAATTCGTGTGAATATTTGCAATCACAGACGTTTAACTTATAAGCGTTTTAAATGTTTTATCCTTATGTCTTCCTTAAATATTAGCAAGGCAAAATATGTAAACATTTTATCACAATAAAACAAACACATGCAGATTGATGCTGGCATTTACTTTGCTTGGGCAATTGTATTTGTCCTGAGATTGAAGAACTTCCTTGGAAACCACAAGTCCAGCAATTATGCAAAACTTGTCAATATGCTGACTGTTTTCAGAAACCTAGGGTTCAACATGATTGTCAAGATGCACTATTATTTCCTTATTCCTTAGAACCTAGGTTCAATTAGTGACGATCAGTTCAATTAGTGACGATCAGTTCAATTAGTGACGATAATTTGTGTACAACCCTTTATTAATGCACATCATTCAGTTTATAGTAATTTATGTTTCTATCAGCAATCTGTAGTATAGACAAAAAAAAAGTGGCCAAAACAAATATATAACAAATAAATATTACCAAGGAAAGAAACGTCACTCTTCTTACTCTGGATAAGTTTTTTTAGTGTGCTTTAATTTATTTTGCAAAAAGTGGTGCCGAGTCTTACACTAGAACAAGAAATGGCTGATATAAGAGGGTCATCTGAGGAGTTCAGATAATCGGTCAAAAATTAAAAAACATCAAAACAAAATACTAGTTGAAACTTTCCCAGTGTGACACATTTTTATTAAGTTATGTTTTTCCAACAATATTTTATGGTATCTTTTGTTTATTAAGTTATTAGGTAAAAGTACAGACTGGTTAACAAACCATGAGTTTTACTGTACACTAAAATCGTAAGAATGCAAAAACCTATATGGGCACACTCTCTTACTCTCGTCACCTAAAAACTTGAAAACTACAAATGATTTCATGTCTCGTTGACAAGTGACCATGAAGTGAGTACTAATTTTACATTCAATTTATATATGGAATAATCCCCCACTCTAATATCTTAAATATTTATTATTTTTATCAATTCTTTCTTTGCAGATATTTTTGGAGTTCTCTAAAACGTAAAATAGTAACAGCAACAAAAATTGCGGTTAGATTGTAAAGATTTGCCAATTTTCTTTTATATTAAGATTATGTTAATTCGTGATGGCCAGAAAATGAGTGCTCATTTTGTGTTAATTATGTAAAAAAAAAGCGGCCTCCATTGGCTAAAACACCAAAAATCAAACAACATAAAAAAGCATAGACATAAAAAGATTTTAACAGCAGTTTTTGTGGCCAGTTGTCTGACAATTCGACCAACTTCGAATTAAATTATTGTGTTTATTTCTGAGTCAATTATGTTAAATATCGGAAAAAACATTAAAAATTAAACAAAGTTCTCTAACAACATAGGTTCAAACATAAAAAATACTTATTAATGTTCAAACAAATACCGAAACAGCAGTTTTTGTGCTCAGTTGTCTGACAATTCGACCCACTTCGAATTTAATTATTTTGTTTATTTTGAGTTAATTATGTGGAAAATATTGAATAACACATTAAAAATTAAACCAGGTTATTTAACAGCATAATGAGTGCAGACATAAAAATATTTATTAATGTTCAAACAAATACTGAAACAGCAGTTTTTGTGCTCAGTTGTCTAACAATTCGACCAACTTCGAATTTAATTATTTTGTTTATTTCTTAGAAATCACATTAGTGCTATTTAACAAAAATCTAAATATCAGATTGAGAATATATTTTATGAAATTCTATTAATCGTACTTTTTATTCAAGCGGATTTCACATTTTTTTTTTTTTTCAATAAAAAAATAAACTTATTTTAATTTTTAAGATTAGCACATGTACAATTTAATGAATAAAATAAAAAATGAAAATATCGAAAAAAAAAAGTTTAAATTGTATGCATCCGTTATGGATGAATTCTCCGAAAAAAAATATTCACTTAATTACATCAAATATTTTTCTTCTTTTTACAGTTAAAAAAAAAAAACAATTTGTTATTATACCGAGCAAAAGGTTCGGTTTTTAGGAAGAAAACAGCATTTTAACTGAATTATTTCCCCGTGGCATATTCAAAAATTTAAAAATAGCTACCTTCAATGCGATGTCATAAAACGTGTTTTTTTCCGCTGTAAAAAAAGGGGGGGGGGAGAAATAAAGAAAAACCTACCCGATCAAATTTAGTGAATTTTATTTTTTTCACTCCAAAACGGATACGTACAATATAAGGTTTTTTTTCGATATTTTCATTTCCAATGTCTTGATTAAACTGTACAAGTGCCTTAAGATTATTTTTAAAATTATTAAATATGATTTAAAAAAGACAAAAAAAAACTTACCTTTCAATTCGGGAATTCAATACGAAAAGAAGTGGGATGGATTATATTTTTCTTTTGTGTTTAAAACAGAAAATTTGTTTTGTTTGTTTTGATTTTTTTAGCAAATTTATACAACTTTTGCGTTATGTGCCCAATTCATTAAGTAATAAAATATATGAAAATATAAAAGAATAAAAAATGTACGGATAAGAACGACTTGAACGTGAAATTATTTAAAGAAAACAAACAACAATTGCTTAGGTGCAATGAATTTAGGTCATTGTAAAACGGTATAATCGTTATTTTGTTCCTCGTCTAAAAATATTCGTTCATTGTTTCCCTATTAAGTTTTAGATTATATTTGTAAATGCTTGTTAGGATTTCTTTCATAAATTTCTCTTTTGTGTGTTTCCAATTCATAAAATTTATGTTACCCACCCCCCGCAAAACGTAAACTCTCGGACATGAACGTGAATAAACGAGACTCGGTCGGTCAGCCATTTTGGGTCTCAATGATTTGTCTTGTCCTGTTGTTAATGATAGAAAGGTAACAAAAGAATATATATATATATATATATATATATATATATATATATATATATATATATATATATATATATATATATTAAAGTTTATATTAAAGTTTGTTTTTTAAATATCGTTACTTTGAATGTATACCGTTTTCGTTTAACGAGTCTAGATTGTTATTTTAAAAACCAGTCATCGTTAATTTTGAGTTAAGCTCAATGCATCTATTTAATAGGTGCAGAGCATATATAGTGTAAAATTTTGTTGAAAATTCAAAGACTCACGTTTTCTTTTTTATAACCTTCGTTTATTTATTGGATTTTTTCCATTACAGCTGTTTCATTGATTAAAAAATATCCTGTCTCCACCAACTTATTCAGATATTTATTTAGATTTTTGCAACAAAAGATATATTTTTAACATGTTGTATATCGTATTTGGGTAAAAAAAACTCCCCAAGCCATGCCTCCTTAGTTCCTATGTGAAGATAGTTTTCGGTTTTAACCCGTAATTTCGTATTCCTTCCTCCCAATTATACTATAATTTTATATAATGTTATTTCTATATTTATTATTTAAAAAAAAAAAAAAACGAAATTACCGGTTAAAACGGAAAACTATCTTCATTTATAAAAGTGCACTTTGAAGATAAATTTCAAATTGAATCTTGTACCTTTATTTTTAAGCCTATAGTAAAAACAAATAAAGTGATTAATATGTCCGTGCAAGTCAGGTCTTCTCTTAAGTTTGCGATTCAATCTTACACACTCCTTTCTTTTTAGCAGTGGGGTCATGGCAGAACGGGGAGTCACAGAGCGCGGGGGCGATTTACTCGTCGATAATTCGACTGACTTTTCAATTCGAAATTCTACACACCATCTATTTTTCGACTCCTTTTTCGTTTACATATGTTGGGGTGGGGTAGGTCGGAGAGTTTCTGCAATACCACAAAGAGAAATGGTTGCACTGGAAAACGACATAACTGACACAGAATGTATTAATGGAATTACAGCCAAAAGCTGACTGCATATTCAGGACGAGTTATTGAAAAACACACCAAAGCGAGTGAACAATCCTTCTGTCCTCGTGTTTCCATTCAAAATTCTCTCCCTACTAAGAAGTAAAACAAAAGAAAAAAAAACACCCTCCCATTACCCTCCCTACTTCTCCCCCCTTCCAAGATAAGTTTATGGGTTAGTATCGAAATAAAGGTGATACAGGGCTAAGTGAAACAGCAACTTTATTGAACGATCATCTTACATTAAGTAATCTTATCCTTTTGAAGGAACTTATATAGGAAGGGAGGAGGAGTGGGGAGGGCAGTGGTGGTGGCTTTGTTACATACTACACCTCCTCCCGCCACTGCTTAGTAGGGACGGATTTTGAATGGAAAAGGTTTTCCACTGCAATCTGTTCTCTTTGTGGTATGGGTTTGTCGGATTCTTTGAGACTGAGGGTGAGTTACGTATGTCGTCTGATGGTGTCCTGGGAAGGAGTGTTTTGTCTCATGCCTTTTGCATAGTAATCGCCTGTTTTACCATTATAGTTATCCGTCTCTTGCCGCTACTTTATATGACCTACCAGGCATAAGTTTTCGGACTATTGTCTCCTTCCACCCCCTATGTAAGGATTGGATGAACTCGAACATTGGTACCGATGTTGAAGCCTTTCAGCTATTTCCCCGTCTTATGGTGTCTAAGTCTTCTTTACTCTTTTCTCCATACTTCATCAGTTAAGGGTGAGTAGAGAGGCTTAAGTCGTAACTCGATAGCTGCCATTGTCGATAGTAAACAGACGCATGGATGAATTGAATGACGCATCTTGGCTTTTGGAATGATAGTTTTATTCTAAGCAGAGGTACTTTATTCAAAACCGATTATCAAACCTCTGTTTATGTTAATGGATGTAGATTAGAAAAAACACATTTTTAAAGCATTTTGTCTATATTTATAAAAAAACATTTTAAATTCATATTTATAGTTTTAAGTATTTAAGAAATGCATAATTTATTTTGTTTTGTTTTTAATAAATATGATATAGTAGATTTTATCGATACATTTAAAAGTATATAACTTAAAAATATTGCAAAAAAAGCCTGATATGAATTACATATTTGGCTGCCTGAACTCTTGAACTTTTAAATCTGTAACGTGTGGTTGGAATTTATTTTTAATACGAATAAAATACATGGAATTGAATAAATTCAATTTGCAATCAGTATAAAAACCTTAAAATTTTCGTAAGTTAAAAACGTTAAAACTTTTGTAATATATCTCAGGTTGTAATAGGATCACTATTGACAATTATCAACATCCTAGGATTAAAAGACAATTACTTTCATAGTAACAAATAACAATAGGATAACAGTTAATAAGGTAATAAAATAACAATAAAGTGTAAATCTTATCAATTGTTATTCAATTTAAATATGAAAATAGTTTAAAAACATTTTAATTGTTAATACGAACATTTATGAAGAACTTATTAAAAATGGCAGTCTATATACAGGGTGTCCGTAAAGTTACTATACAATCTTATTGTTTTATTGTATTATATTTGTATTAATTATTTAATAATTTGTAATAATAATATGTATAGTAACTTTACGGACACCCTGTATATAAATTCGTACTCCTGTGTGTTTGCTCGTTTGTTTGTTCACACTTTGATTAATATATACAAAACGTGTTTTATTTTAATTGTTCATTTATTTCTATATATAGTATTATACTTGCAAAAATATACAATTAAGAGATCGCCTTATTTGCATTGACATTAAGAAAAATCGATTTTACTAAATAGCGGTATCTTAGTTAATGTTTTTAGCGAAAGAATTATTTTAAGTATTCTATTTAAATTCGTTATTTAATAAATTTTAAACAACAATTATATTGATAATATATTTAATTAAATCTATTTTGGAATTAATATTTCCACCAGAGCGACCTTTTATAAAACTTTTTTAGGGTTATTTGCCCCTAGATGCTATCTATAAAAAACAAACGTTCACCAAATATTATTTGATAATTTCATTAAGTTTCTAGCTGGAAAAATAATTCCGTGTTGATAGAAAAATGTTTGGCTTTTATTGTTTTTTTTTAATATTCCAAAAATAAAAAATACGAAAAAATACAACTGAAAAGATTTCATTTGTTTGTTTTATTTTATTCCTTAAACGGTGCGTTGCGTCGTTTAATACCTAAAAAATGAAGATCTACTGCCCCATCTCTAAATTCCACTATTTACACCCCCCCTTTTTCGTGTTAATTTTATCGATTAAGAATTAATTTTCTGAAAAGGTAACTTTATACGACGGGACCCAGAATGGAGATCTACTTTTTTTCAGCCTAATACATTTAAATAGCCTTCATAAATATTATTAGAGAGGAAATTTTGAAAAAAATAATAACATGTTAGATAAGGGACCACTTTTCTATATAACTTTAACGTAAAACGAACACCCACTTTTGGCCACCAAGTGTTCAACGAGACATGTCACCTCTAGCATTTTTTCGAGTTTAACGATTGAAGGGGAGGACAAAATTTGACAAGTACAATTTGTTTTTTTTTCTGGTGGGAGGGTCGGGAATTACATTGGAAACATAATATAACGATAAATTTAATTATTTTTTATGAAAGCATTCTCTACTTTCACCTAACAATTTAATAAACAAAACAAACCCCAAAATATGACAAATTATTGGGGGGGGTAACATTAGACACATAAAACGACAAACAAAAAACAAATCGAAAAGCCCACCCCCTAAAAAGCAAATCGAAAATGTCCTTTATTTACAAAAAAAAGGCCAGTAAAAAAATGGCCTTACAAAAATAATGGTAAATGTGTAGTTTATCAGCGTAAATTATTTGAAAGACAAACACATTATAAGAACTATGTATTTTTATATAAAACGTTATTAGACCCAAAGGCTGAAATGAAACAAAAAAATCATATCTATGTTTTTTATCAGTTTTTATTAGACTTAATGTGCACGCCTTAAATGTTTAAAAGTTGGCCTTATTTAGGTTTGACAGATTTTCTTTTTAATGTAATGATAAATGTTTGATTAAAAGTTTATAACATTAAAAAAATATACTCCAAATCTCAGGCTTATTAAACAAGTTGTAATTGTTAAGTTATTGATGCGAGTATAAATTAAAGTTTATTCATTAAAACAATTATATATTCACATTTTAACAGTTGAATCAGAGTTTAGGAAATTAATATTTATTGTAGAGTCTCTTTGATAATATCGTCTATAGTAGGACCCTCATGTTTGCACTTAATTGTACCGTGCACTTAATTGTTGAATAAGTGGACTCTGGTAGAGTTTAAACTGAATTAAGCTTCACACAATCTGACACTTCAAGAAATTTTCTAATTGAAGTAAGTTTTATATAACTTTACTATTGACTTGCAATTTTGATTTAGAAATGCTATCTACAAGAAAAGTATTTTTTCAGGAAATTTAAACTTTTGAAAACTTCCATTTTAATATATGGAAATAAATTGTTAATGTAATTTTTATTAGTTGTATAATTGGTTTTCTGAAGATTCAATGGTGTTTCACCAACTTTTACTTATTTATCAAGTAAAATTGAGTTGCCTCCCTTGTTTTTTTCAGATTAAAGAGATCTTTGTTTACAAACGTTCTTTTACGATTGTATCCTGTTGAGTTTATTATTCAGTTTGTATTTGTTATGAATATTGAAAAAAACTATAACTTAAAAAATATTGTTAAAGGGTTGATATATTTTAATTAACAAACTAGATAACTGAAAACAAAATGCTGAAATGAAAACTAGATATGAAAAACACGTAAAATAATCAACCTTTCATTTGCCACATGGCAATCCCGATGTGTTTTATAAATTAACGAAATTCGTAAATCGTGCTGATTATATTGCTACAACACGTTCAAGTTTGGATATAAAACATTTTGAAGAAAAATTTATTTTGAAAGGGAAAAAATAAGTTGAATTTGCCCCTTACTCTAGTACCAAAAATTCATTCAGAGTTAATGAATGCTAAGCTATCTCTTTTACCTACAACAAACACAATTAAAAGCCCCTGAAATATCATAATTACCAAAAAGATGATGAACTATCAAATTTTACTAAATAAATAAAATAATCAGTTTAGAAGATTTGAAAGCAACAAAGCATTGCCCCACCGATTTCAGTTTTAAAAATGCAAAATACGTATGGAATTTCCGGGTTGATTTTGATTAAACAAATTTTCTATAATTCAAAGAATGTATTACAGATTAAAAAATGTACATGTTCCGCTTTAGTATTATTCAAATCCAATACCATAACCACAGTGGTTTGTGAAGAACCACAAGGCTACGCTTACAAGGTATAGTATTATGCACACCCAATACCATTACCACAGTGGTTTGTGAAGGACCACAATGCTAGACTTACGAGATATAGTATCATCCAAATCCAATACCATAACCAAGGTGGTTTGTGAAGGGCTACAATGCTAAATTTACAAGATTTAGTATGTTGAAATTTTTTCATTATACATTCAAAGCGTTGTAGTAAAATACAACTAGATGGCAGGTGGCTCACACTTTCAAATTCTTTGACAGAATCTGCACTTGTTGTTATTGTCTTTTTTGTTTTATTTTACTTCAGTCGAAGTTCTCAGAAATCAAGGGGCCCACTACCTGGGGCTAACACTTGAACTCTATATGAGATACATAGATATTCGAATGTTCCATTTAACTTCTTTATCTCTCAAACACTGAGTTAGTAAAGAAATTGAGAACATAATTTTCCTCTCCCCAATTAACCATTTTTATACGTTGTAGTATATCTTTCATGTTGGTCTCATGGTCATACTGGATTACAGGACAAGAATTTATCTAGTCTGGTGGTTTATCCAGCTTTGTGCTGTTACTTGAGGTAACATCACTTGGAGAAAGTGCACCATTCCTTCAAAAAGCTAATGTGGGTTAGCCATAGTAAGGAGATCTTATTTTTGCAAATACTATGTGATTTTAAATATTTGGTCAGCGTTTACTTCTATGGAAAAAGTATCCTCATGCAAGATTGTTCTCACAAACCACTGTACAGAGAGACATTGTCAAGTTGAATGAGTTCTCATGTGTGGCATTAAATTGGATTTTTAGAACAAACATATTTATATTGTTCATGAGAATATATCTTTTCGTTTTTTTTAAATTTTCTTCCTTTGAAGATTGTAACGCTGGGTAGGGGCAGCCAAACAAGGTGCCAAGATTGCCCTACTTTTTATTGAAACGCACCGAGTGCTCTTTTTAGTATCCTCGTTGTTCTCTTAAGTGCTTCCTTAGTGTCCATTCTTATATGGACCAGTAAGGATGATAATATAGAACAATATCCACGCACTTCACAATAATGTGGCTTTTCTCCCGATGTGAGTTTTCATATGTTTCACCAACTTTGATTTTTGAGAAAAGGAATATCCACACACTACACAAGAATGACGCGTTTCTCCCGTGTGAGTTCTCATATGTCTCACTAAAGATGATTTATCAGAAAAAGAATGCTCACACACTTCACAAGCATGTGGCTTTTCCCCAGTGTGAGTTCTCATATGTCTCACTAAATTTGATTTTTCAGAATAAGAATATCCACACACTTCACAAGAATATGGCTTTTCCCTAGTGTGAGTCCTTATATGACTTATTAAATTTGATTTTTTAGAGAAAGAATATCCACACACTTTACAAGAATGTGGTTTTACTCCAGTGTGCGTCCTCATATGTTGAACTAACGATGTTTTTAAAGAAAATGAAAATCCACAAACTTCACATGTGTGTGGCTTTTCTCCAGTGTGCGTTCTCATATGTCCCAGGAACGATGATTTTTGAGAACAAGAATAACCACACACTTCACAAGAATGTGGCTTTTCCCCAATGTGACTTTTCATATGTGTCACTAAGTGTGATTTTTGAGAAAACAAATATCCACACACTTCACAAGAATATGGCTTTTCCCCAGTGTGACTTCTCATATGTCTCACTAAAGATGATTTATCTGCAAAAGTATGCCCACACACTTCACAAGCATGTGGCTTCTCCCCAGTGTGAGTTCTCCTATGTCTAACTAAAGATGATTTTTCAGAATAAGAATATCCACACACTTCACAAGAATATGGCTTTTCTCCTGTGTGCGTTCTCATATGTAGAACTAACGATGTTTTTAAAGAAAAAGAATATCCACAAACTTCACAAGTGTGTGGCTTTTCCCCAGTGTGAGTTTTTATATGTCTAGCTAACGAAGATTTCTCAGAACAAACATATCCACACGCTTCACAAGAATATGGCTTTTCCCCAGTGTGAGTTCTCATATGAGTCAGTAAGTATGATTTTCCAGAACAAGAATATCCACAAACTTCACAAGAATGCCGCTTTTCCCCAGTGTGAGTTCTCATATGTTTTATTAAGTTTGATTTATCAGAAAAAAAATATCCGCACACTACACAAAAATGTGGTCTTTCCCCCGTGTGAGTTCTCATATGTTTCATTAAATTTGATTTTTCGGAACAAGAATATCCACACACTTCACAAGAATGTGGCTTTTCTCCAGAGTGAGTTCTCATATGTCTCACTAAAGATGATTTTTCAGAACAAGAATATTCACACACTTCACAAGAATATGGCTTCTCCCCAGTATGAGTTCTCATATGTATTACCAACTTTGATTTTTGAGAACAAGAATAACCACACACTTCACAAGAATGTGGTTTTTCCCGAATGTTATTTCTCATGGTTCTCACTAACGTTGATTTTTTGGTGTTGGGATAATCACACATTTCACAATAACGTGGCTTTTTCACTATGTGTGTCACTCTCGTTCATGTAAGATGTGTTATGATTCGATCTGTTTCATAAGATTCATTCAATATACTACATCTTCTTAAATATGTCGCTGTAGTCTTCGGAATATAGGAATAACTGTTAATAGTATAATTTAAAAAATCATACTACATTAAAATTGTATAATAGCATTCAATCAGGAACATCTGTAAAAAACAAAATTCAATACTTTTAGTATTTGCATTCACATTTTTGTTGTCAATATTACTGCATTAAACTTACAACCTTTGCATTAACTTATTATAAAAAGTCATAGGAGACAAGTTAGGAAAATAACCAAATATTTTCTAACTTGACACATATCCAGTCGATAGACGTTTTACTTAAAATATAGTCTTCTTAACATTATATCTATATGATTTAGATCATAGTGAGAAATAAAATATTTGTACTCATATATACAATATTACAAGATACTATACAATGAAATACAATATAAGCCCAACTACGATTGTGGGAACACCAAAAGGATTTTAATGTTTCATCTTTAATATATACAATGTGAATGTAAAACTGTTTAACTTGTTATGTTTCATTTATCTTTAAATACAAGCATGAACATATTTTTAGTTCACTAATCAAAAATACACAGGCAAGTTGAGAATAATACAAAAACTTGTAAAAAAGGGGGATTTTTTCAACAGTTTACTATAAAATTACTTTAAACTGAGAGTATCATAGACTCCAAATTAACATATGCATTGAGTATTGTCATATATAGGTGGCCCAAACTACCACAACTGTCTTTGTCGTAGACAAGATTGAAAAGGAGCCTCACATTTTTTGTTAGAGGGACAGAACAGAAAGTGATTAGTGAAGAAGAAAAGACGATTTTTTTGCTCAGTAATTTTGTATGTACCCGGCATTAATCAACACAAGATGCTCACATACAATAACAGATGCAAATGGAGGACAGAAAAAGTGAAAGTCTTGATTATTGGAAGGCTCGCCTACACATGCTACAGAAGAGAAGTCAGTAGTTCAACAAGCAATATTGACTATGTTAGGATCGATGGTATTTGATCTGTTGTAATGTTGGATGTAGTCTGGACTTTATTGTTGTTTGACTATGAAAAGCGAGCATGGTAATGGGCAGATAACCACCCACCTGAAGGAACTTCGACCAGAGAACTCCAGGCATGGATAGACAAGGGTTGGTTTGTCCCATATCCAGAAGAGAGATACGGACTTCCCAAAGGATGAATTCCATTGATGTCTGTGATGCAACAGTGCGACCAGTGACGGGCTACCACGAACTCATATAGATGCATTCACAGCGAATACAGATGTTTGCACTACTATGATGTGTGAGTTGCGCCAAAAAAGGACAAACGGATCCCTGCTTGAACGCTGAAAAGCATATATCCAAGTATGAGTCCATCAGATTGTATAAGTTGACATATAGATACTCTCTGACACATTTAGGGTTTAGCTTGAACATTGCTTCCCTCATAATGAAAGCTATCATTAGCAGGGTGCTATCACGGAAGGAAGCTATGGACTGCACAGCATTGGTTTATATTGATATCTTTATTGATAAAGACATTATACCCGCCTCTCAAGTAAGGGAATATTTGGACTAGAATGCAAGGATGCGGAACACCTTGAAGACAGCATATGTATACTAGGACTGGAAATGAGGGAACATAATCCCAGAAATTCACAATATCATAACACGACAGACTGTATTTTCCTTGTGTGGAAAGATCGTAGGGCAGCTCTCAGTATGTGCGTGGCTGTGTGGGGCATGCAGATTAATAAAGAGAAGAGTCTGTTTGATCACAAACGGCTGGAACCACAAGATGATAGACCCCATCTCTGACATATGATGTGAAAGATGGTGGATGCAGTAAAGCCGAATAATCTAGCTTTTGGGGATTGGTGCATGAGCAGCCAGGAACGAAACGTATGGGTCAATGCCAGTTAGCTAGCAACTGGCATTAGAAAGAGATGGAACTGTAGTGGAGGACACTTGTTGGCTGCGACCTTAGAATGATGCACAGCATATTAATTGAATTGAATTGGATGCTGTATTGAGAGTAATTAACTTGTCACTCCAGTGACAGACTAAGGTGTTGTACATTAAGACCGACTCTGTGTGTGTGTACACAACTGGTATCAGAAACTCTCAATGGCAAAGTGCGAGTTCATACCAAATTTACCAGTGAGATGCTCATAAGAAAACAACTGAATACCCTCAAAGAATTAATGAAGGAATATGAGCTCTCATTATTAGAGGTGATATTAGTTGCATCAATTCACTAACAAATTGATGTGCATACCATAACATATCTAATATATGTTCATCCCTGATTGATATGAATATAAAATATTTCAATCACATGAGTTTAACTTATCAGGTGTTTAATGTTTATCTGTGTTTATTAGTAAGTATAAATATTTAAATGACTAAAAACAGATATGAAATATTTAACCTAACTGTATCCTATTATAATATCCTGATCAGCACCTGATATTCTTGTAGTTTGGGGACCAAATACTACATCTGAGTCGCATTGAATTAAAAACAGTAAAAAAATATATCTGTTAATTCATCTGAACGTAAGTATTATTTATAATTATATACTTATCAACGTTTGAGTTTTAAATTAATATTTGTTATTTACTAATGCAAGACAAATATTTTTAATACTATAAACATATAATAAAATTTAAATCAACTGTATTATTTAGGTTTTAGCCAAACATATTAAGGCGTGTAGATTGATGCTGACATTTTCTTTACTACATTAACTTGTTTATATGGAATTCGCTACATACAAAGTATAATACTTTTTATTAATGTTTGTTATAAAACATAGCGAAATCAGTAAATTTTTACGACGTGACCTACCGTTGTTTAACCCCTAAAATAGATGAAGGTCTACGTTTTTTGCCTAATATGTTTAAACAATTGTTATAAATAATATGAAAGAAGAAATTTTGAAAAAACATAAAATTTAATATTTTAGCGTGGATCACATTTCTACAAAAGTTTAATGTAAAATGATCACCCACTTTTTGGCCACCTAGCGTTCAATGGAACATGTCAGCATTAGCATTTTTTCAAGTTTGACGATAGAGAGGGGTGTGAAGGGGCAAACATAAAAAAATTCAACTTTTTGCGAGGAGGGGATTAAATTTGAAACATGAAATTGCACAATAATTTTTTTATGAGACCATTCTGTACTTTCATCTAACAATTTCATAAATAAAACAGGTGCCATCTAACAATTTCATAAATAAAACAGGTGCCATCTAACAATTTCATAAATAAAACAGGTGCCATCTAACAATTTCATAAATAAAACAGGTGCCATCTAACAATTTCATAAATAAAAAGGTGTAATTTGGGGGAGGGCGTTGGGTGTAGAATTACATAAAAATAACGATAATTTTCATTAAAACTTTTTGGATGTTGATGAGGGAGAATTAAATTTGAAACAAAAGAACACAATGAATTGAATTAATCTTTGGTAAATATGGCCTGGTAGACCAACACGACCTACCTTTAAAAACTTGTTTTCTAGGTTTTTTTTGGTGTGTTTAAAGTAATATCGTACTTAAAATTAAGGCCAGCAACTAATTTTTTATGGTATTTCAAACATACTTTTCCACATGTTTTATGCTGCAATGAAAAGCTGTGGCCATTTTTTTATATAGCGCACAGAAACAGGGAATGGGGGGGGACAATGTAATGTACCTATTTACTATGCCTCCCCACGGGACAGAGTTAGAAACCAGGGTCGTTTTTTAACGTGGAGAAAAGGTACAAAAATAAAAATTGTCTCAGTCGTGAAGGATTTCTCCTCCACCGAAAGAGAACAAGAAATAGAAGTGCAGCATCTGGAGCACAGATACTACACTTTGATCTTGTCCCGAAATCTTTATTACTATCATTGTTATCATTATTATCATTATTATTATTATTATCATTATTATCATTATTATTATTATTATCATTATTATTAATTTTATTATCATCATCATTATTATTATTATCATTATTATTATTAATTTTATTATCATTATTATTATTATTATCATTATCATTAATTTTATTATCATTATTATTATTATCATTATTATTATCATTAATTTTATTATTAATATTATTATTATTATCATTATCATTATTATTAATTTTATTATCATTATTATTATCATTATCATTATTATTCATTTTATTATCATTATTATTAATTTTATTATCATTATTATTATTATTAATTTTATTATCATTATTAGTATTATTTTTATTATTATTATTATTATTATTATTATAAATAACTGAGAAAAAGGAAAATAAATAAATAAATTATCATTATTATTATTATTATCATTATTATTAATTTTATTATCATTATTTTTATTATTATTATAAATAACTAAGAAGAAGGAAAATAAATAAATAAATTATCATTATTATAAATAACAGAGAAAAAGGAAAATAAATAAATAAAATTAAATATTCATTTTTTTGTATGCGTAAGCGCACGCATATTTTTTCAATGTTTGCAATATCCTTAAAACTAGTTACCGGCCTCAATTTTAAATACGATATTCGTTTTCAGTACACCTGGAAAACCTTGAAAACAAGTTTTTAAAGGTAGGTTGTGTGTTGATCTACCGGGCCACATTTACCAAAAATTAATTCCAAAAAATATTACTATGAAATTTTTCGTTAATTTATGTGTTTAATGTAATCTCACACCTCCCCCCCCACCAAAAGAAAACGAAGTTGTCATATTTTGGGGTTCGTTTTGTTTATAAACTTGTTAGGTGAAAATACAGAATGGTCTCATAAAAACATTTATACCTCCCCTCCACCAAAAAATAAAAAAAATTTAATTTATCGTAAAGTTTCAAATGACAAATTCATGTTTCAAATGTAATTCCCCCCCCCCGGCCCTCAAAATTAATTCGTCATGTTTTACTGCCCGCCCCCAATAACAAAACTTTAAAAAAATGTAAGGGGTGACATGTCTCGTTGAACTCTGGGTGGCCAAAAAGTCGGTGCTTATTTTACGTTAAATTGATATAGAAAAGTGATCTCCGACTCCAAAAATGCTATTTTCTTTTTAAATTTCTTCTTTCATGTCATTTATAAAGGCATTGTAAACGTATTTGGCAAAAAAAAAAAATGAAAAGTAGATCTTCCCTTTTTTTAGGGGTTAAAGGATGTTGTAAACATTTACCACAGAAAAAAATATTTTAATAGGATCGCAATAAAGATAAACTTTTTTTTAAATACTTTTTTGTAAGAACAAATATTTCTGAAGTGCAAAAAACAAACTGCTTTTCTGTTTCAGATCATTCAAACGATTTTTTTTAAAAGCGTAAAAGATAACTTATTTTTCATATTGGATTGCAATAAAAAATAAATTTGTCTTAATATTTAAGATTATTTTACAGTTGCTAAATGATATTTAAAAAAAAATGTTTTAAAAAAAAAAGCAGAAACTTACCTTTTATTCAGGGAATTCAATACGAGAAAAGTGTCGTTTTTTTCTTTTTCTTTTGTGTTCAAAACAGAAAATGTTTTATATATTAATCGGAATTCATATTGAGATGAGTATTATTCATATTAATTTATTTTATTGCGGACTATTATTCTCATCTTTACTAGTTGTTGTTTCACGACATTTCGGCACCATCTGACGAAAGCCAGAGGAATAGTTGGCCCAAACATCGTGAAACAACAACTAATAATGATGAGATAATAGTCCGCAATAAAATAAATTAATAAGAAACTGTTTTGTTTGTTAAGATTTCTTTAGTAAATTGATACAACTTTTATCTTATCATTAAGATATAAACTTATTTAATATTTAGGCTAATTTTAAAGTTGTTGAATGATATTTTTTTAAATGTTAAAAAAAAGAAACTTACCTTCCATTCAGGGAATTCAATACGAAAAAAGTGTCGTTTTTTTCTCTTTTGTATTCAAATCAGAAAGTTTGTTTTGTTAGGATTTTTTTTAGTAAATTGATAAAACATTTGTCTTGTGCGTCCAATTCATCAACAAATAAGATATATGAAAATCTAAAAGAATCAAAATTAAAAGATAACAAAAACACGATTTAAACGTTAAATTATTTTAAAAGAAAAAAACAACTGCTAAAGAACAAAGAACTTAAGGTCATCGTAATAACACGGTGAAATCATTATTTCGTTCCTTGTGTAAAAATAGTCAAGTGTGAAGAATAGTTTTCTTGTCAAGTTTAGATTATATTTGTCAAGTCTTAAGCCTTTTAAGTAATTCTAATGCAAATTTCTATTTCATGTTCAATTGATTAAAAAAGAAAATACATCAGGTTTATTTTTTTAGATTAAACATTTCATTAATATTCCCAATAATCTTGATATATAAAAAAATGTACAATTAAATAGTTCCCATAAACAACTCAAATAAAAAGACGGACTTGCATAAACAGTGAAATCATTCAAATGACAAAAATAGATTTGGTCCAAGAAATGAATTTTAACTTTGACTACAGAATTACGTTGTAGGACTTATTGTTATCAAACTCGATTCGATTAAACTTACGATGACCTTCAAATTGCTTAATTCAATGAAAATATCGGCAGGTCGATAAATGCATTTTTTTTTCGAGTTATATCGAATTCATTAATAGATACTTTAGGGCTTTTATCGTAATGTTCCTGGAAAAATTAAATATGTTTTTTAATTGTTATATTTTACGATGCCTTATTTTTCATAAATAAATAAAAAAAAAAGAAATAAATTCAATATTTTTTTTTTTTTTTACTACTGAAAACCATAATTTTAGTAAATGTATTTTTTGTTTAAACAAAATAATACATTTCCACTAAGATTTAAATAAAAAATAAAATAATGGGTTAAATATATTCCGTGATCATGATTCGATAAATACTGAAAATTTCATTAAAATTGATTAATTTCCTGATTTTTATTAAATTTTTAAGTAAAGGAAAGGGTCAAAATGCTTATTCATTTTGAGCATCGACATTTATTTGCATATACTTAAAATTAAACCATGATTACGTAATGGGACTTGAAACATATTGTTATCAAACTTGATTCGGTTAAACTTACGATGACCTTCACTCATTATTCCAGACTTAAACCTGCTTATTAGTCTGCCTGTTTTGCATAAAATCAGCATTAAACGAACAACGATGAAAGTGTAGTACCTGTTAATTATTTGTTTACTCATTTCAGCCATGTTTTACGTTATCATCATTGTAGCTAGTTCAAGAGAGGCTTTATTTGTCATGGGTTGTGCCCTCCTCCTATGCATTAACGCATTCTTTGATAGAGAAGTAGTTTAATGTTGTAAAATGATGCACCGGCTCCCGGATGTGAATATGGTAGAAAATAGAAAAGGACACAATCTACTGCTCGCCGTGTAACTTGCTCAAACGCTTTTTTATTTACCTTATATATTGTTTCAGGGGGAGATAACTCTTCTGGGAGTTATGTCCCTTGAATTGAAAATATTGGTAACCGGATATACGAGAAGAGAGACCCTCCTTGGACGGAACAGGATAAACACTACACATTGTCTCCCTGTAAATACATTAATAAACTCTTCTTATTATATTTAAATGTACAGCATTCACGGAAAACAGTTTCTTGATTATTCCTATATTGTCGCCACCACATCAGATTTTTTTCTACAAAAATCATTAATCTAATGAATAAAATAAAAATAATTACACATTAAAATTATTTTTTTTGTTGTTGAAAGAGCATTAGCAAAGTAAAAGAAATGCTTCAAGCAGTTGGTATCCCCCACCTTATTACATTAAAAATAATAAATGATATTAATATGTGTCTTTTTTTTCATATTACATTAAAAAATAATAAATTATATTGTTGTCTGATTTGATTGTGGTTGTTTTTTTTTTTGGTTTTGTGATTTCGTTTGAATTCTATAAGTTTTTATTCGTTTGGATTAGTTCTCATTGAAAAGATGATGAATTTATGTTGTTAACATGTAAACAACCTTGACATTGAATATTACAGTAAAAGTTTCTTTAAGAATTAAGGTATTTTGTGAAAATATTTCTAAGTTTAAATGATAGTAATATTTTTGTAATGAATTTTGTTATTGGTGAATAAAATGTTGTGATATATTAATATTAGTGAGAATTATATAGAGCATATTAAGTATTTTATAGATTACTGTCAGTGGTGAGTATAGATGTATGATATAAAAACACTAGTGGACAACCTTAAAAACCTTACGTAGGGGTATTTATTTAAATGCTGGCCACATCAGCATTATTTGGCACAAGGCCTGGAAAGTGGGATACCCGTAGGCTCCCCTAAAGGAGGGGCACTCCTGCAATTTAAAAAATTGTCTGAGTAACCCCGTCGGCATTCCCCGGTCGGGGCGCCTCAGGCAGCAAGCAATAAACTTGCCCTACCCGGAAAGCCCAGTGGCAAGGCCTGGGAGGGTGGACCTCCTAGGTATTACCCATCGGTGATCATTTAGGTCGTTCCCACAAAGTGAGGCCCTTCCATTATTGCACTGCGGTTGGGTTGACCTTTGAGATCGTCTCAAATGTGGACGACTCGGACGTGCTATTTCTAAGTGTGAGGTCTGCGTACGCGCTCACCCCGATAATATAATCAAAATCAGAAATCCTACCCTACGTCTCATTCGGAGCAGAAAACCACTTTAATTCTCAGCTACCTTCCGTCCGTATCTCTTCATCTCTCACAAACGAGTGTAAGGACGTCCTTGTTTCTGTCTTCCCAATCGCCCGTTTCTATACACGCCACAAAAAGGCCAATTCTCTCGACCAGTTTATCATCCACTTCAATTGCAACGTTTATCATCCACTTCAATTGCAATCTAATCTGCATGTATACATTACCAACGTTTGCTCTTAACATATAAATTTCTTAAGCGTAAGAAATCCGCCGAGCTGTCGCCTTCAACAACTGAAAGTGTCTTCTTTCGATATTGATTGATGAATGAAAATCTCTGGAAAACTACCGCAGAATTAATGTGTCTATTGGTTAAACCAATCACCCATCACCTCGAAAATTGGGCATCCAAACAAAGTTGAATGATGTGCAAAGGTATTTTTCGTTACCAAAATTATGAAAATGATTAAATGTGTTTTATTGGTACTTGTACAGTTTAATCAAAACATTAAAAAATGAAAATATCGAAAAAAGATTATATTGTTCGTATCCGTTATGGACTGAAGTTCTCTGGAAAAAAAAAATTCAGAGAAGTCTTTTTTTTTTTTTTTTTTTTTTTTTTTTACAGCGGAAAAACATGTTAATATGACAGCGCACTGAAGATGGCCGTGTTTGGAGTTTTAGAACAACCCACGGGGAGATAACTCAGTCTAAAGTGCCGATACATCCTTCCTTCACATATTAAAAAATAGCTTTTCTTCTTAAAAATCGGTATTGTATCATAACAAATTGTTGTTGTTTTTTTGCTTAAAAAAACAGTATTTGACCAAATTAAGTGAAAGTTTTTTCCAGAAAACTTCATTCCATAATGGATACGTACAATATAACCTTTTTTTTTTTCGCTATTTTCATTTTTAATGTCTTCATTAAAATGTACAAGTTCCCATTTTATTTTATAATTTAAAATGAAAAAAACATTGAGCAATAAAAATGAAATTTTGGATACTTATTTACTTTTGGTGCCGAGCTGAAATAATAACATTATTATTTTGAAAACCATTCTTAATATGAGGAGGTGAGGGTGTTTTGTAACTAATTTATGCTTCCAAATTACAACTTTAAAAAAAAAATCGGCAACTTGAATTTAAACTGAAAAAATAAAAACTATATAAAAATAGTGCGGTACCATTTGCCGTCATATGCATCCGAGAAAAATATCTATTGTAAAATTAAACCAAAATTTCCTGCTTGTGCATTTTTGGTACCGCGCTATTTTTAAATAGTTTTTCAGGTTAAATTAAAGTTTTACATCTTTTCTTTTTTTTCTTTTTTAATTGTAAGGTGGAATCACAGAATAGTTACAAAACACCCTCCCCATGTTAAGAATGGCTTTCAATAAAATAACATTAGTCACAGTACCAACAATACATAAGTACTGAAAATGTTATTTTTATTGTTCAATGTTTTTTCATTTTAAATCATAAAATAAAACACGTTTAATCATTTTAAAACTTCATCTTTTTTAAATTTGTTAAACACCGTGGTTAAAAAAAATTAAATTTTAATCACATGATCACATTTTCAATAATTACGTGATTATATTTTAGCCATTTAAACTTTGTGAAACATGTAAACAAAATTCTGCTCGATACCGGTGTTGACCTTTAAGAGTCCCTTTTAGTGATTATATGGTTCGAGGCTATTTGTACAACTAAACGGCAAATCTGCCGATTATTTTGACTACATTTCTCATCTTGGATGTTAACAGTAGTTTAACTAATCCAATTAATAATGAAAGGTTCAGTCTTCCAAAAATAAATAAATAAAATAAAATAAAATAAACCTGATTTTTAAATCTTCATGTATCTTATTTATTTTAATAAATGAGACATACAAAAAAGAAAAGATATTTTATAAAGAAATTCATACACATTGACAAATACAATCTTAACTTTATAAAACAATTCGGCATACTTAACAAATAAACAGACATTTTCTACACGAGGAACGAAATAATGATGACACCGTGTTATTTCGATGACCTTAAGTTCTTTGTTCTTTAGCAGTTGATTTTCTATTTAAATATTTTCACGTTTAATTTGTGTTTTTCCTCTTTTAATTTTGATTCTTTTATATTTTCATATATTTTATTTCTTAATGAATTGGACAAACAAAACAAAAGTTCGGTAAATTCACTAAAGAAATCTTAACAAACAAAACAAATTGTCTGTTTTGAACACAAAAGAAAAACGAATTCATCCCGATTTTTTTTTCGTATTGAATTCCTGGAAATATACGTAAGTTTGTATCGTTTCTTCCTTTTTTTTTTACACTAAAAATCTAATCTATAAATTTTAATATAATCTTAACCATTAAAATAAGTTTACTTATTTTTTATTTTTGTAATCTAATAAAATATTATATCATATTTTATTAGTTAATATTAATATTAATAGTAGTATGATTAAAACAATTCCTTTTTTTATTCGCATTGAATTCCTGGAAAGAAAAGTAAGTTTGTATCTTTTTTCTTTTTTTTACACTAAAAAATCTAATCTATAACTTTTAATTAGTTTATTTATTTTTGTTTTTGCAATCCATAAAATATAATGATAATAATAGTATGATTTTAAAAAAAATCTTTAAAATATTTTATTCGATGTGATATTTAGATTTTTGTTAAAATATGGGTACTAGTGCACTTATTGATCTGTGCTGAAATAATAACGTTATTATTAAAAAAAAACAAAAACATTCTTAACATGAGGAGGGGTGTTTGTACCTATTCTATACTTTAACCGTACAATTGAATAATAAAAAAAAACATATTATAAAACTTTAATTAAAGTTGGTAATACGATTTAAAAAAAATAGTGCGGATCAGGAAATGGATTAGAACCAATATATGATTATTTTTGTAAAACTTGTGTGATTTTTTTTAGAAAAAAATAATTTAATTTGAAGATCGAATTAAGTTTTTTGTTAAAAACACGAAACCTTTTTTTGTATTTCATTGTTTTAAGATTTAAAAAATATTATATCGTTGAAGAATTCCGTTTTAATTTGTATGTTTCATCCAATTTGTAATATTTTAAAATATGCATCATTTTCTTTATAAAGTTTACATAAAATGATCAATTATCATCAATTAGCATAGTTTAACCCCTAAAAAAAATGGAGTGTATTTTTTAACTATTAAGTTTATATAGCCTTAAAAATACCCACTAAAGAAATTATGAATTTATTATAATTATTTCAGATTTTAGAGTGGGGATCATTTTCCAATATAATTTAATGTAAAATTAGCACCCACTTTATGACCAGTTAGGAGTCAATGATACTTGTAATCGTTCGCAGTTTCAAATTTTTGTTGCAGGGGGAGAGACGGGGGATTCATATTAGTTTTTGGTTGCTTACGTTTTTTAGATGGGGATTAGATGTCATATGCTGTTAACTATTCTGTACTTTCAATTCATAATTAAAAAAAACAAAAACAAAAAAAAAACAAGAAATATTTTAAAAATCGTTTGACATAAAATTTTGCCAAAACTGCCATCCTGATCTTTATTTTCTATAAGTTTTTATTTTGCAATTTTTTGGACGATTATCGGGACTTCTGAGATGATCATTTTGTATCAACCATTTTTTCTTCTTCTAACGTAATGTAAATAAGTTATAACACAGAAAATGTTCCTTATATTTATTTGTTATTTGAGAGTATAAATTAATAAGCAAGGACCTTCTTTCTCGTGATAACAATAGCTTTCTAAATAATAACATTACTAACGAGGAGAGTTTTTTTTTTTAAACAGAAAAAATAGGATTTAATTGGAATTTTATTATTAATGAGGGGAGGTTTTTTTTAACAATATAATAGAATTTAAATTTAAATTTTATTACATATGAGGGAGGTGTTTTTTTTTTTAAATTTAAAACCACAAAACAATGTATGATTAAAACATGCGCCTTCTCTAAACAACACACAGGCTGTTATCCCTCCTTAAAAAAACAAAGGAAAGCCAAAATGATGAAATTTTAGGATAAAAAAAACTGTTTATCTATTAAATTTATTTTAAAAGATATAAAATCAAAAATATTCTGATGAAAAAACAAAACTGTTTATCTAGCCACATGCACGTAAAGTGTTTCACATAAAAACCTGTTTACATTGGTGATCGTAAAAATGTGGGTAACAATTTTTTACATTTAGTTTAATTACTTACGGTGCCTCTATTTGTATGCCTCTCTCTCACATAGCATCCAATTATGTCTCAATGCTCTTTATTTGATGTGAATGTAAATTGTTTATTAAGTAAATAACAATGTATTAGAAATATCTTATTAATAATTAACTATTTTAGTCAGCAGTTGTTAAACTAACGTCTAGATTTGAATCCAAGAAAATATATATTAAAAAATAAAGAACATTATCAGGATTTTTAATTCTTCTAACAAGTTTTAGTTTGAAATCACTTTCTCAAGTAACCTATCTCTATGAATGTCAATATATATATATATATATATATATATATATATATATATATATATATATATTACATTTTCACCCCAAACAAGGCACGTTATCACTTTGGAATAGGGGGCTACTATCAGGGACATAAGCTACAGGGGTACTATATGGGGTGTTGGACAGCAAGATGTCGGTTTACGTTACACTTGAACTTCTGCATGTCAGTACAGTTTGGGAAGCAGGAACCCGGAAGGGAATTCCAAAGTCTAGCGGTTCTGGGGAAGAAACTACTGGAGTAGAAGGCTCTCTTACATTTAGGGATCTCAACTGTGAGGGGGTACAAGTGCTTGCAATTCATTGGAGCATTCACCGTTAAAGTACTTGTAGAATAGGCAGAGGGATGCTACATTTTATTGATGGGACAGAGGCTGAAGCCTAGGTTACAGTTTAGGACCTATTAGGTTAGCGACTCTCTTTTGACCCTTGTCTAGGAGCGAGAGACTAGTAGCAGATGCACCAGCCCAAATATGACATCAATACTCCATACATGGGCGGATGGTGGCCTTATAGAGGGACAGGATATTTCAGGCGTTAGTAGCTTTCTAACATGGTAGAGAGAACCTAACTTTTTATCAGCGGTCCTGGCAATGCTGTCAATATAATTTTTCCAAGTCATGTTTCTTTGGTCATTGCTATTCGTGGTAGAGGTTTCTTTGTTTGAAGTTATTGAAGGAAACAAGTTTACTCTTGACGCATTGAATGTGACCATCCATTTCTGTCTCCATTCCACTACAGATTGGAGGTCATCCTCTAGTGTTTCTGCCAATTCTTTGGGTATGTATTCATTTGTTTTCCTGTTGTGTCTGTTATAGAGCATGGTGTCATCAGCATATATACCCATCTCAGAGACAGTTTTGTCATGGAGGTCATTTATGAATGTTCGGAATAATAGAGGTCCAAGGAAAGACCCCTGAGGCACTCCCGCATTTATATCATATTGTTTCGATGTATGATTATCGAGGATAACCTGGATTTTTTTCTTATCTAAGAAGGATTTAATTATGTTAAGTATTCTTCCAGTGATACTGTATGATCTGATTTCCCTGAGAAGACCATCATGCCATGTCTTGTCAAAAGCCTGAGATTTTTTTACATGGTAGTCACCACTTATCAAGACCCAGAAGCCACTCGGTGATAAAGGTTATTGCATGTACAGTAATCAATAATAGATATATCTAGAGCTACCGCCCTACCCTCCCCTGCTTTGTCAAGTGAATGATATATTACAGTTAGGATGTCTCCTGTGGAACGGGCTTGCCTAAATCCATATTGTTGGTCAGTCAGAAGTGTAGCATCTGTAAGGTGATATTCATTTAAATCTTAAACGTATAATCATCATCATCATCATCATCATCATCATCATGCAGTCCGTCAGTCTTGATGCTTTATACTTTGGTACAGGACTTTCCACTTTGGCTCCTTACTTGTGCTTGCAGTTCGTCAGAGCATTCACCGTTAAAGTACTTTTAGAACAGGCAGAGTATGCTACATTTCGTCAAGTAAACTATCTCTATGAATGTCAATAAAATCTTATAAGCATCATCATCATCATCATCATGCAGTTTGTCAGCATTGAAGATGACTAGTTGGGGCCTCAGTGCTTTATCCTTCGGTACAGGACTTTCCATTTTGGCTCCTAACTTGCTTGCACAGTTTAGGTGTAGTATCTGTTGCGCATCAGATAAGTATCCTCTGAACCTCCAATGATCATTTCCAGTGAAAGTAATCTGGCCCTATTGTGTCCACTATTACACCTTTTCTTTCTGGATGAAGTTCCATAGCCTTTTAAGGAAAACTGCAAGGCAGCAGTAGAATTTGAAGTCAGAGTTCCCATCTCTTAGTTTTTTGTTGTGATAAGGCCCACAAGGCAGTGGTGTCTGATTTTCAGTTGGTTCCCCTAGTCTTCGCCCAACCAAGGGCACCCACAAGACAGTAATATAGGGATTGCTAGTGTGCCAGGGCGTGTCCACACATCGGTGGGCCATAACGTACTATATCTGGGGTCTCTACTACTCCGAAATCTCCTACAGGTTTAGCCTGGGGCCTCAAGGCACCTAGTTACTATGTGTGGCCAATATGGAAGCAATGTAGGAGTGTTTGATGATGAAGAGGCTATGTACTGGCAGGGAAGACTTATGCATGAGGTTAGCCAGCAATGTTAAAAGTATATAAATATTATAAAATATAACAGCACGATGTTAGTTTGTGTAGGGATTGGGTTATGTTTAAGAAAATCCATTTTAATTGTTTTAATTAACTTTGCAATAAACACATCAATAACCTATTTTTTACAATGTCGTCTATCATTTTCTCCCTCTCTCCCAAATTTTCTAAGAATTACTTACACTACGAATAAGACTTAAAACGTATTTTTGTGTTCAACTAAGAAATGCAAGTTCTATAAACTTGAATGTTGCAATTTTCTGGAAAATATTAACAAAAGTATATATGCTGTTATAAAAAGATTGGAAACAATTGACAACAATACAATAATCTTCGTGTAGGATTTAGAGTATTTTTTATAGAATAGGAATAACCTTTTTGCAAGTTTAAAAAGCTTTTAAATTGATATATTTTTTGTTTGGGGTTCATAGATTAACGGTTAATTTACGATCACGATAAAAAAAAATTATAAACAGAAGCAGATATACAGGAATATATGAATGGAAATAACAAAGATCTAACATAGATGTGTAAAATTCCAAACAGAAAATTATTTCACTCGCAAAAATATATCAGAGTTACAATTGTCTTAAATTTACTAAAAAGTTTTGACTGTTCTTTAAAAAGTAATTATTAAAATGTCCTTAAAACTGGTGTCACAAATTTAATTGAAACATATTTCTACATTTCCTGAAGACATGATATGTGAAACGCATACAATTCTCAGTCGCATAACCTCAATTTAATGTGATTAAAGTGTTCTGTAAGAGGATAATAAATGATAATATAGCTATTCAGTGTTTGATGAACTTTGAGAGTGTTGCTGAAACCGTCTTGCAATATACTTGTGACATCAGGTTCCACGTCTATCCAAAGCGCTGGTGTCTACCTTGAATAATTTGTGCTCTATTTCGAATCGAATAATTTCATACATTCGAAGTTTTATAAACAACACACAAAATAGTGGCATATAGTGTATTATTATTATTATTATTATTATTATTATTATTATTACGTGAAGGGGGAACAGTAATTTCATACTTTTGAAGTCTTATAAACAACACACAAAATAGTGGCATATACAAAATTTTTATGTAACCCTGTCTTATCCAATGCATAGCGTATTAATATTACTTAATATTATTGTCTTATCCAGTGTATTACTATTATCACGCGATGGGGATAATGTCTTATTACAATGACTAAACAAGTGTGGATGGGAGACAAAAACAAGTTTTCAAAACTATTTCTATCAGATTATGGTTAATGAGTCAGACAGAATATCTGTGTGAAAATCATAATCATCTGATATCCGTCAATGAAATTTAAAGGGTAAGTCGATTTACCAGCTGATTCGTTACATACTCTTTGCATTGATTTATATTTTTTACAATTTACATATATCAAGGAACTTCATATTTTCTAGCGACTTCCATATAAACAAGCTGACTTTTAAATTAATTAATTCGATTGACATGGATTCGAAAACGAAAAGATCTGTTGATTAAAGGAAATACGTAGTAAAAATTCACTAAGAAATATATGAAAATTTTATTCTCACAATAATAATAGAAATGAAATCATTTAATATAAAGCATTAAAATTCAAATAATGTAAATGCATGGTCTACAAATAATTTAATGTTAAGATGAATTGAAGTTAAAAATAGTATTAACAAATAAGAAATATAAAAGAAATAGAAAATATAGTTGACAAAAACATAAAAATGTCAACATTAATGCATTTGTTGTATTGTGATAAAATGATTGGATAAAATGTAAATAATATGATTAGTTTTTAATGTTTGTTTATAATAATTATTTAGTCTTACTTAGTAAATATTTCGTCTTACTAATATTTAAAGATCAAACATTAAAACGATTATAAGTTAAACAACTTTGGTTGCAAATAAGTTTTACGTTCAGATGAATTATGCGAAAACAAGTATTTTTTTACTGTTTTTCACCTAAAATAACTCAGACGATAGGGGTTACTATTTGAAATAAAAAACAGGGATATATAATAAAATGGTTACATTAAATATGTATTATCTGTTTATAGTTATTTAATTAGTTAATCTTACTTAAAGATAAAACATTCAACACGTTAGTAAGGTTAACGCTCATGATCCAAATATTTTTACGTTCATATAAAAAGGGTGAACAAATATTTGAGGATTAAATATTTGAAGAGAAACATTCCAGACGTTGTTTTACACATTTTCATCACAATTATATAAATCATATTACCATCTTGGGACTTTTACTAAATAACATGTAGATCAATGTCTGTACATATTACATTGAAACTACTGCATTTCTATACAATCAGGGAAGCAGGAACAGGGAATCTAGCAAACCAAAGAAGATAACTATGCATATTACATTGAAAGTACTGCATTTCTATACAATGATACTTTAACATTAATTTTCCAGCAGCCTAACTATGTTTAAGAAGTCTTTGTAATGATTTCAATTATTTGCTATGCACTTGATAATTTATACACTAAATAAATGTCCAATCCAATATTTAAAGAAATTAATATGTATTATAATTAGTAACTAAAACTGTGTTCGTACTGATATTCAAAGAAATAAAATATAATTAGTAATTAACACCGTGTTCGTACGTATATTTAAAGACAGGTGAAACATTTATACCTTTATCAGTTAAAAGTCTGTAGTTACATATAATGTTTATATTCAGATGAATTAGGGATGAAAAGATATATTTCCTAAAACACACGTTTCATTGATTAATTGATAGAAAAATTGACAAATATATAAGAAATAACTGAAAAGAATAGATAGAATCATATGATTAACAAATATATAAGAAAAGATTGAAAATAATAGATAGAATCATATGATTAACAAATATATAAGAAAAGATTGAAAAGAATAAATAGAATCATATGATTGACAAATATATAAGAAAAGATTGAAAAGAATAAATAGAATCATATGATTAACAAATATATAAGAAAAGATTGAAAAGAATAGATAAAATCATATGATTAACAAATATATAAGAAAAGATTGAAAAGAATAAATAGAATCATATGATTGACAAACATATAAGAAAAGATTGAAAAGAATAAATAGAATCATATGATTGAAAAATATATAAGAAATAGCTTGAAAAGAGTAGAATCATATGATTGACAAATATATAAGAAAAGATTGAAAAGAATAAATAGAATCATATGATTGAAAAATATATAAGAAATAGCTTGAAAAGAGTAGAATCATATGATTGACAAATATATAAGAAAAGATTGAAAAGAATAAATAGAATCATATGATTGACAAATATATAAGAAAAGATTGAAAAGAATAGATATGTTCATATGATTAACAAATATCTAAGAAAAGATTGAAAAGAATAAATAGAATCATATGATTGACAAATATATAAGAAAAGATTGAAAAGAATAAATAGAATCATATGATTAACAAATATATAAGAAAAGATTGAAAAGAATAAATAGAATCATATGATTGACAAACATATAAGAAAAGATTGAAAAGAATAAATAGAATCATATGATTTACAAATATATAAGAAAAGATTGAAAAGAATAAATAGAATCATATGCTTGACAAATATATAAGAAAAGATTGAAAAGAATGAATAGAATCATATGATTAACAAATATATAAGAAAAGATTGAAAAGAATAAATAGAATCATATGATGGACAAATATAAAAGAAAAGATTGAAAAGAATAAATAGAATCATATGATTGACAAATATATAAGAAAAGATTGAAAAGAATAAATAGAATCATATGATTGACAAATATATAAGAAAAGATTGAAAAGAATAAATAGAATCATATGATGGACAAATATAAAAGAAAAGATTGAAAAGAATAAATAGAATCATATGCTTGACAAATATATAAGAAAAGATTGAAAAGAATAAATAGAATAATATGATTAACAAATATATAAGAAAAGATTGAAAAGAATAAATAGAATCATATGATGGACAAATATAAAAGAAAAGATTGAAAAGAATAAATAGAATCATATGATTGACAAATATATAAGAATAGATTGAAAAGAATAAATAGAATCATATGATTGACAAATATATAAGAAAAGATTGAAAAGAATAAATAGAATCATATAATTAACAAATATATAAGAAAAGATTGAAAAGAATAAATAAAATCATATGATTAACAAATATATAAGAAAAGATTGAAAAGAATGAATAGAATCATATGATTAACAAATATATAAGAAAAGATTGAAAAGAATAAATAGAGTCATATGATTAACAAATATATAAGAAAAGATTGAAAAGAATAGATAGAATCATATGATTAACAAATATATACGAAAAGATTGAAAAGAATAAATAGAATCATATGATTAACAAATATATAAGAAAAGATTGAAAAGAATAAATAGAATCATATGATTGACAAATATATAAGAAAAGATTGAAAAGAACAAATAAAATCATATGATTGACAAACATATAAGAAAAGATTGAAAAGAATAAATAGAATAATATGATTGACAAATATATAAGAAAAGATTGAAAAGAATAAATAGAATGCTATGATTGACAAATATAAAAGAAAAGATTGAAAAGAATAAATAGAATCATATGATTAACAAATATATAAGAAAAGATTGAAAAGAATAAATAGAATCATATGATTGACAAATATATAAGAAAAGATTGAAAAGAATAAATAAAATCATATGATTGACAAACATATAAGAAAAGATTGAAAAGAATAAATAGAATCATATGATTGACAAATATATAAGAAAAGATTGAAAAGAATAGATAGAATCATATGATTAACAAATATATAAGAACAGATTGAAAAGAATAAATAGAATCATATGATTAACAAATATATAAGAAAAGATTGAAAAGAATAAATAGAATCATATGATTGACAAATATATAAGAAAAGATTGAAAAGAATAAATAGAATCATATGATTGACAAATATATAAGAAAAGATTGAAAACAATAGAATCATATGATTGACAAATATATAAGAAAAGATTGAAAAGAATAAATAGAATCATATGATTGACAAATATATAAGAAAAGATTGAAAAGAATAAATAGAATCATATGATTAACAAATATATAAGAAAAGATTGAAAAGAATAAATAGAATCATATGATTAACAAATATATAAGAAAAGATTGAAAAGAATAAATAGAATCATATGATTGACAAATATATAAGAAAAGATTGAAAAGAATAAATAGAATCATATAATTAACAAATATATAAGAAAAGATTGAAAAGAATAAATAGAATCATATGATTAACAAATATATAAGAAAAGATTGAAAAGAATAAATAGAATCATATGATTAACAAATATATAAGAAAAGATTGAAAAGAATAGAATCATATGATTGACAAATATATAAGAAAAGATTGAAAAGAATAAATAGAATCATATGATTGACAAATATATAAGAAAAGATTGAAAAGAATTAATAGAATCATATGATTAACAAATATATAAGAAAAGATTGAAAAGAATAAATAGAATCATATGATTGACAAATATATAAGAAAAGATTGAAAAGAATAAATAGAATCATATGATTAACAAATATATAAGAAAAGATTGAAAAGAATAAATAGAATCATATGATTAACAAATATATAAGAAAAGATTGAAAAGAATAAATAGAATCATATGATTAACAAATATATAAGAAAAGATTGAAAAGAATAAATAGAATCATATGATTTACAAATATATAAGAAAAGATTGACAAGAATAAATAGAATCATATGATTGACAAATATATAAGAAAAGATTGAAAAGAATAGAATCATATGATTGACAAATATATAAGAAAAGATTGAAAAGAATAAATAGAATCATATGATTGACAAATATATAAGAAAAGATTGAAAAGAATAAATAGAATCATATGATTAACAAATATATAAGAAAAGATTGAAAAGAATAAATAGAATCATATGATTAACAAATATATAAGAAAAGATTGAAAAGAATAAATAGAATAATATGATTAACAAATATATACGAAAGGATTGAAAAGAATAAATAGAATCATATGATTGACAAATATATAAGAAAAGATTGAAAAGAATAGATAGAAACATGATTAACAAATATATAAGAAAAGATTGAAAAGAATAAATAGAATCATGATTGACAAATATATAAGAAAAGATTGAAAAGAATAAATAAAATCATATGATTAACAAATATATAAGAAAAGATTGAAAAGAATAAATATAATCATATGATTGACAAATACATAATAAAAGATTGAAAAGAATAGATAGAATCATATGATTAACAAATATATAAGAAAAGATTTAAACGAATAGATAGAATCATATGATTAACAAATATATAAGAAAAGATTGAAAAGAATAAATAGAATCATATGATTGACAAATATATAAGAAAAGATTGAAAAGAATAAATAGAATCATATGATTTACAAATATATAAGAAAAAATTGAAAAGAATAAATAGAATCATATGATTGACAAATATATAAGAAAAGATTGAAAAGAATAAATAGAATCATATGATTAACAAATATATAAGAAAAGATTGAAAAGAATATATAGAATCATATGATTAACAAATATATAAGAAAAGATTGAAAAGAATAAATAGAATCATATGATTAACAAATATATAAGAAAAGATTGAAAAGAATAAATAGAATCATATGATTAACAAATATATAAGAAAAGATTGAAAAGAATAAATAGAATCATATGATTAACAAATATATAAGAAAAGATTGAAAAGAATAAATAGAATCATATGATTAACAAATATATTAGAAAAGATTGAAAAGAATAAATAGAATCATATGATTAACAAATATATAAGAAAAGATTGAAAAGAATAAATAGAATCATATGATTAACAAATATATAAGAAAAGATTGAAAAGAATAAATAGAATAATATGATTGACAAATATATAAGAAAAGATTGAAAAGAATAAATAGAATAATATGATTAACAAATATATAAGAAAAGATTGAAAAGAATACATAGAATCATATGATTGACAAATATATAAGAAAAGATTGAAAAGAATAAATAGAATCATATGATTGACAAATATATAAGAAAAGATTGAAAAGAATAAATAGAATCATATGATTAACAAATATATAAGAAAAGATTGAAAAGAATAAATAGAATCATATGATTAACAAATATATAAGAAAAGATTGAAAAGAATAAATAGAATCATATGATTGACAAATATATAAGAAAAGATTGAAAAGAATAAATAGAATCATATGATTGACAAATATATAAGAAAAGATTGAAAAGAATAAATAAAATCATATGATTGACAAATATATAAGAAAAGATTGAAAAGAATAAATAGAATCATATGATTGACAAATATATAAGAAAAGATTGAAAAGAATAAATAGAATCATATGATTGACAAATATATAAGAAAAGATTGAAAAGAATAAATAAAATCATATGATTGACAAATATATAAGAAAAGATTGAAAAGAATAAATAGAATCATATGATTAACAAATATATAAGAAAAGATTGAAAAGAATAAATAGAATCATATGATTAACAAATATATAAGAAATGATTGAAAAGAATAAATAGAATCATATGATTAACAAATATATAAGAAAAGATTGAAAAGAATAAATAGAATCATATGATTAACAAATATATAAGAAAAGATTGTAAAGAATAAATAGAATAATATGATTGACAAATATATAAGAAAAGATTGAAAAGAATAAATAGAATAATATGATTAACAAATATATAAGAAAAGATTGAAAAGAATAAATAGAATCATATGATTGACAAATATATAAGAAAAGATTGAAAAGAATAAATAGAATCATATGATTGACAAATATATAAGAAAATATTAAAAAGAATAAATAGAATCATATGATTAACAAATATATAAGAAAAGATTGAAAAGAATAAATAGAATAATATGATTAACAAATATATAAGAAAAGATTGAAAAGAATAAATAGAATAATATGATTAACAAATATATAAGAAAAGATTGAAAAGAATAAATAGAATCATATGATTGACAAATATATAAGAAAAGATTGAAAAGAATAAATAGAATCATATGATTGACAAATATATAAGAAAAGATTGAAAAGAATAAATAGAATCATATGATTAACAAATATATAAGAAAAGATTGAAAAGAATAAATAGAATCATATGATTAACAAATATATAAGAAAATATTAAAAAGAATAAATAGAATCATATGATTTACAAATATATAAGAAAAGATTGAAAAGAATAGATAGAATCATATGATTAACAAATATATAAGAAAAGATTAAAAAGAATAAATAGAATCATATGATTAACAAATATATAAGAAAATATTAAAAAGAATAAATAGAATCATATAATTAACAAATATATAAGAAAAGATTGACAAGAATAAATAGAATCATATGATTAACAAATATATAAGAAAAGATTGAAAAGAATAAATAGAATCATATAATTAACAAATATATAAGAAAGGATTGAAAAGAATAAATAGAATCATATAATTAACAAATATATAAGAAAAGATTGACAAGAATAAATAGAATCATATGATTAACAAATATCTAAGAAAATATTAAAAAGAATAAATAGAATCATATGATTAACAAATATATAAGAAAAGATTGAAAAGAATAAATAGAATCATATGATTGACAAATATATAAGAAATGATTGAAAAGAATAGATAGAATCATATAATTAACAAATATATAAGAAAGGATTGAAAAGAATAAATAGAATCATATGATTAACAAATATATAAGAAAAGATTGAAAAGAATAAATAGAATCATATGATTAACAAATATATAAGAAAGGATTGAAAAGAATAGATAGAATCATATAATTAACAAATATATAAGAAAAGATTGAAAAGAATAAATAGAATCATATGATTAACAAATATATAAGAAAAGATTGAAAAGAATATATAGAATCATATGATTAACAAATATATAAGAAAAGATTGAAAAGAATAAATAGAATCATATGATTAACAAATATATAAGAAAAGATTGAAAAGAATAAATAGAATCATATGATTGACAAATATATAAGAAAAGATTGAAAAGAATAAATAGAATCATATAATTAACAAATATAAAAGAAAAGATTGAAAAGAATAAATAGAATCATATGATTAACAAATATATAAGAAAAGATTGAAAAGAATAAATAGAATCATATGATTAACAAATATATAAGAAAAGATTGAAAAGAATAAATAGAATCATATGATTGACAAATATATAAGAAAAAATTGAAAAGAATATATAGAATCATATGATTGAAAAATATATAAGAAAAGATTGAAAAGAATAAATAGAATCATATGATTGAAAAATATATAAGAAAAGATTTAAAAGAATAAATAGAATCATATGATTAACAAATATATAAGAAAAAATAAACAAAAATAGATCGAATCATATGATTGACAAATATATACGAACATATTGAAAAGAATAGATCGAATCATATGATTAACAAATATATAAGAAAATATTGAAAAGAATAGATCAGATCATATGATTGAAGAATATATATATGGAATGTCATTGTATGATTTCCACTCAACTAAAAGTTTGTCTACTAAATAAACAAAACATTAAAACAGTGTTGTCGATTTTATTTATGATCACTTTGCATTTGTTCATATATGAATAATGTGTATTAGTTTGAAAAGTTCAAATGTATAGAATTTCATTTCTTCGTGATCATGTATGTGTATGTGCTTGAAGAAAGCAAATATTTCATGGATTTTTGTAATTTACTCTCATTGTAACATTCATATATACATGTGTGTGTATTTTATTACCACAATGAAAATCATATAAAACTCAAGATAGAATTTCAACTCGATTATATTATAAGAAACATCTGTATCGACTGGTTCAGTGTAATGTTTGGAAAAAAGTTATTTTAACGTGACTCCTATGATGTTTTGGATGAAATTAATCCAATAATATTGACAACAATAAGCAGAATACAAATACGTGAATGCAAATACTAAAATACAGAATTTTATTGTTTTGCAGATGTTCCTGATTGAACCCTATTCATCAATTTTTATGGAGTATAATTTTTCTTAACATGATTGAACGCTACTATTGAATTTTAATGGAATATCCTTTTCATTAAACATGATTGAACCCTATCATTGGATTTTAATGAAATATGATTTTCTTTAAACATGATTGAACGCTATCATTGGATTTTAATGAAATATGAATTTCTTTAAATATTATGCTATAAATATTTACTACCTTATATAGAGGATAACAGCGACATCTGTGGAAATATTTCTATGCTTGACTTTATTATTTATTAATTACTGGACAATATTATTTACAAATTGTATGCAATAGTTGTGAAAACTAGTGAATTATATGCTTGATTTTACAATAAATCAAAAGATATTAAATCTAGAACCTTAAATGAAGATGAGAATTAAACTGAGGAAAAGGCATTGATTAAGTGTGCGATTTATTATATAAATAACATTTAGTGACACATATGAGAACTCATTTGGAAAAACACATTTTGTGAAATGTGAGAATATTATTTTTCTGCAAAATATGGTTTACTAAGGCATGTGAACACACATTGGCAAAACTCATGCAGATTAAAGGAAACCAATTGCACTTATATAGAATTCAGCATTAAAAAATATGTGGAATATATTAGTGCATAAATGTTTGTTATCTGTTAGGAAACTCCTCCTCAGCTAAACAAACTAATAAGTGAATTGGAATAAAAGATAAAAGCAACATTCGATTAAAATGTATAAACATTCTTGTTTTGAAAAATCATTGTTAGTAAAACACATAAGTACTAACACTAAGGTAAAACAACATTGTTGTGAAGTGTGTGGATATTCTGTTTCTAAAGAATCACATTTAGTGACACATACAAGAACCCACACTGGAGAAAAACCCTATTCTTGTGAAGTGTGTGGATATTCTTGTTCTGGTAAATCACATTTAGTGAGACATATAAGAACCCACACTGGGGAAAAACCCTATTCTTGTGAAGTGTGTGGATATTCTTGTTCTGAAAAATCGAGGTTAGTAAAACATATAAGAACCCACACTGGGGAAAAACCCTATTCTTGTGAAGTGTGTGGATATTCTTGTTCTAGTAAATCAAATTTAATGACACATACGAGAACCCACACTGGGGAAAAACCATATTTTTGCGATGTTTGTGGAAATTCTTTTTCTCAAAAGTCATCGTTAGTAAAACATACAAGAACCCACAATGGGGAAAAGCCATATTCTTGTGAAGTTTGTGGATATTCTTGTTCTCAAAAATCGAGGTTAATGAGACATACAAGAACCCACACTGGAGAGAAGCCATTTTCTTGCGAAGTGTGTGGACATTCTTTTTCTCGAAAATCAAATCTAGTGACACATATGATAACTCACACTGGAGAAAAGCCGCATTCATGTACAGTTTGTGGATATTGTTTTACTTTAAAAGCATCTTTGGTGACACATATAAGAATACACACTGGGGAAAAGCCACATTCTTGTGAAGTGTGTGGATATTCTTTTTCTCAAAAATCACGGTTAGTGAAACATATGAGAACCCACACGGGGGAAAAGCCATATTCTTGCAACATATGTAAATATTCTTTTTCTGAAAAATCGAATTTAGTGAAACATATGAAAAAAATACACAATTAGAAAATGCAAGTTCAAGAATTCACATTTATTCATGTGTGAAGTTCAAGTAAAACAGTATTACTTAAAACAAACCTCAAACAACTCCTGATTGATGAAACTATCCTTATTAGATATTTTTATATAAAACTACATTTGAGAATATAATACAATCTAAAGAAGTAATTAATTGTTTAAAAACGGTAATGTTTCTGAAAAATGTAAATATTATATTGATTACTATAAGAGTAAGTGGACGAAGAAAAATCTTTAAAAATATACAAAAGACACACAATTCATAGAAGACCAAACTGTTGCTGAAAACAAATGAAGTTATAAAGGAAACAACTGATTTCTTATGATGAAATAAAGATGAAATAACCTGATGTGAAAATAACAAATTTACTGACTCATATTAGAATTCACACCGGGGAAAAGTCATATTCTTGCAAAATATGTGAATATTCTTGTTCTCATAAAATACGTTTAGAGAAACGTATGAAAAACTACACAATTAGAAAATGTCATCTTCTTGCAAAATATGTGCATAGTCTAAGAATTCGCATTTATTCATGTGAGAATTTCAAGTAAAACAGTATTACTTAAAAAAAAAACCTGAAACGACTCTTGTTTGATTAAACTATCCTTAATAGATATTTTATGAATTTGAGGATATAATACAATAAATAAGTAATGAATTGTTTAAAACGGTAATATTTCTTAAAAATATAAATATTATTTTGATTGCTATAACAGTAAGTGGACGAGGAACAATCTTTAAAAATACCCAAAGGACACACAATTCATAGAAGACCAAACTGTTGTTAAAAACAACTGAAATTATAAAGAGAACAATTGATTACTTATAAATTATTCAAAATAAAGAGGAAAATCTATATTCTTGCACACTATATCAATATTCTGATGCGAAAATTAAAATAGAAAGACGTGATATTTTTGCAACGAATTCAAGCGTATTTATACGTATGAGAATTAACAGTGAGGAAAAAATTCAACAACTACATAAACAACTGTACTCAATAGTTACAGATATATTCGAACAATTGCATCTAAATGGATCAGCTGAAATGTATAAGAAATAGCAGATTAATTTCCGCTTGAATTTACCATCTGAAACAAAAGAAATGTGGTGGCATCACATGTCTCTCATTGCTAACCATCCCCAAAACCATAACAGTTGCTGGAAATTTTGTGTGCATGACTCTTGGAACTTCAGAATGGGCAGCACGTAGTCATCTGTCATTTCATCGGTTTACCATTTGGTCTTGATCAAAATATTTTTCGTCTGAAACAAAACAAAGAATGTGTTGCCCAACATGATGCTTTAGTTTGCTTAAAAGCCTCTTGGATCTTACCAACCGATTTTCTTTGGTGGTCTCGGAGATAAACTGGACTCTCTTCGTAACATACGACTTGTATCAAAGATTTTCAAGACAAGTCCTACGAATTGTGGCTTCTGAGACATTAAGATCTTTTGCAATTGACCTCATTGACTTTTGATGGCTCTTCTCTAATGATGTTCTGAACTCATTGAACGAATTCAGGAGTTCTGATGCTGTCAGATCTTTGTTGATGCTTTTTGCATTTAGCAACAGGAGACATTTTGTCCTCTAATTCTTTGCGAACTTTAAAAACAAACGATCAGGCAACTTTTAGAAATTGTGCAATTTGCAAATCACTGTGTTCTGCCATTATTGCAACTAATACTGCCTGTCTTTTCATTTCCTGAGTTATATTACTATCTGCCATAATTAATTTTCTGAAAGATTAAATAATAGATAAAAGAGATGAAATAAGTGATGTTCTCAAATACCAGACGCGCCCTATATATATATATATATATATATATATATATATACATGCCAGAACATGGTACTTCAAAGAAGAACAAGCAGAAGGCATGCAGAAGTGTTTTGGTATAAAGCTATAATTTTTGCTTAACAATATCATTATTAAGATTTGTAGAAAGCGACACAGACATCTAAGCATTGATTGGATTAATTAACAAAATACGTTTTTACATTGAACAATAGAAATCCCTGATGTCAACATCCTAAAATGAATCTCCATATTCGATACCTTATTTTCTATATTCCGTTGCCTGCAAATGAATTGACTATTGAATAAATGATCGAGTGTAATCTGAGATTAGTAATCTTCCATTCTATAATATTGGATAAATGTTCAAGTGATTAAAAACAAAAACGTCAATCACCTGTATATACACCTTGCTGCTTACTATTTGATATAATAAGAAAACATTTTGACTATTCATTCTTTATTGTAGTTTTTTTTATTTTATTGTTTGATCTGCAGGAGAAAACTTAAAGTCAATCAAATGAATATTCTTGTCAGTAACTTAATACTTAAAATTTAATTATGACTGATATTGTTTAATTTTGAGTTTATGATTGATTGATTGATTTGGGAGTTGGATAATTTTTCTAAAATATGCAAAACAGTCATTCGGACATTTTCCATCAACCATTAAAATATGTGTCCTTACCTTAAGTAACTAACTCCTAAACACATATATTAAACATATATTCTTACTACATTGTAATGCTATGTGATCTAAATGTCAACATCCGTAAATGAATATCCCAATTCGGTACTTTATTTCCTATATTCAAATAAATTATTGAATAAATAATCGAGTGCTTGCAATTTGAGATTATAAATCTGCTATTAAAAAATATTGAATAAATACTCAAGTTCTTAAAACCCACCAAGAAACAAAAACAAAGAGTAAACCACCTGCCCTTACACCTTGCTATTTACTATTTGCTGTAATAAAAACGTTTCGACTTTTCAATCTTTATTTTAGTTTATTTTTATTTTTAGCTGTTGTTTTTGTTTTATATTTTATTGTTTGATCTTTTGATAAGGTTTTAATATTTTCTTGTTTCTTTTCCATGAATTCTGGATCAAATCTGAAAAAGTGACCATGTATCAAAGTCAATCAAATGAAGTAATCATATTTAACATTAATATTAGTAAGTTAATATGTAAAATTTGATTAAAACTGATGTTGTTGAATTGGAAGTTTAAAACTTAAAAAAAAACATTGCCAGTATGCAAGTCTACTAGACCTTTTCCTCACAACTAGCCCTGAACTATGTTCAGTTTCCGTTCTGTCTCCTCTTTGATCTTCCGATCACTCAGTTCTATCAATTAAGATAAAACTGAAATATAATAAGTCCTCAGATGTACCTCTCCATTGTACAGTATATCGATACACTATGGCTGACTGGGATTTACCTCTGCATTCCATGTTTAAAAAGGATGTGTACTCTATATTATCAGAACTGACGGAATAGTTAATTGTAGGTATATACCATTTCATACCCTCGTAAAAGTTCCAGAAAAAAACCTAACATCCAGCCATGGTTGTCTCCAGAATGTGCTGCTGCCATTGCGCACAGAAATCACTTCTTCCACTGCTTCCAACGTAATAGATGTATGCAAGCTAAAGCCGCTTTCAGGACTGCCAGCAATCATTGTTAGAAAGTAATAAAGACCCTAAGACAATTGTATGCTCAGTTCGTCAAGTCCAAAGTAGCTGAGCAGCGGCTTGGTTCCCACCAGTTTTGGCAAATAGCAAACAGAATCCTAAACAGAAGCGTGTGCTCTATCCCAACTATAATCAATGGACGTGCGGTAATCTCGTCAGCATCAGACAAATCCAAACTTTTTGCCAAGAACTTTGCAGCTAATTCTACCCTTTGCGACCAAGGCCGCCACCCCCAATATTTCCTCCTGTATCAGAAAACACGCTATGTGATATACGTATATCTGTACGTGATGTTGCCAAGCTAATCAAAAACCTTGATTCCAGTAAAGCAACTGGCCCTGACCCTGGTATTCCAATTATAGTACTCAATAATGGCCCTGAACTAGCGCCCATACTTACAAAACTGTTTAAACGTTGTCTTAAGGAGAATAGTTTCCTATCTCCCTGGAAAATCTCATCAGTATGCCCTGTATTTAAGAATTCAGGTGATCGCTCATCCCCCTCTCAGTACAGGCCAATAAGTCTCCTGTGCGTCATGAGTAAGTTGCTGGAATCTGTGTTAAATAGAGAAGTAATCAACCATCTCAACAAAAATAACATTCTTAGTGATATTCAATATGGTGTCCGTTCTGCTAGATCTACAGCAAATGTGCTTACAGTTATATCTCATAGGATTAGCAAATCTCTCGACGGAGGCAACCTTTCTAGAGCAATTGCTCTTGATATATCTATGGCCTTTGATAGGGTATGGCATAAAGGTTTAGTTCACAAGATCAAGGTATAGCTGGAAATGTCTCCTCAATTATTAAATCGTTTCTTTCTGATAGGTTCATAAGAGTAGTGGTCGATGGGCAGAAATCAGAAGCTCACTGTATTAATGCCGGTGTCCCTCATTTTCCTGATCTACATTAATTATCTTCCAAATCACATCCTTACATCATTTGTAAACATTTATGCTGACGACACTACCATTTATGGTAGCACATCTAATACAGTAAACGACCAAGTTCTCTCCGATTCTCTCTCCTCTGATCTTAAGCACGTAGTACAATGGCGAAAGAAGTAGCTGGTTACTTTTAATGCATCTAAAACCAAGCTTCTTTCTTTACATCATCAACATTCTGGTCCACATCTGGCATCAATTGAAATGAATGACTCTCTTCTTCAGGAGGCCTCAAGTTTTGACAAGCTTCTAGGATTGACCATTACTCCTGATCTTAAATGGAACACATACATCAAATCTGTTGCCAATGCCGCTGGAAAAATGGTGGGAACTTTCTATCGATCTGGTAAATATCTTACTGCTGATGCAATTCTCTATGTATATAAGAGCCAGGTACGTCCAAGGATGGAATACTGTTACCACATCTGGGCAGGAGCTGCTAGAAAGATAGAGTTCAAAATAGACAAAATAGGAGATAGAGTTCAAAATAGACAAAAAAGGAGCTGCCTTGTTTAAGATAGAGTTCAAAATAGACTTCGTAGCGTCGTAGGAGATGTCCTTTTCTCTTCCCTGCAACCTCTATCTCACAGAAGAGATGTTGCGAGTTTGTCTCTGATGTATCGTTATTTTCATGAAAAGTGTTCGACTGAACTTCAGTCTATGGTCCCCTCCTCGCCAAACTGTCACAATAAACACTCGTCTAGCTGAAAACACTATCAATAATTCCCTCCACTCTTTATCTGTGCCTAAACCTTAATGTAGATTCCATGAACAAAGCTTTTTTTCTTAGAACCGCACTATGTGTGTCAGAAATTTCGAGAAAAATAGTGAATAATTCGACCCCATCTTTCCAAGCTTATAACTCCTCGAAAAATGTAATTCATGCCCTAATATTTTTTCAATTAAAGGAGCAAGGACCAAGGTTTCATGGAGAAAAAAAAGCAAACAAAAAAACAAACAAACAAACAACGTGTTTTTTTTTTAAGTTTTAAACTTCGGACTTTACAGGTAAATTTCTAAAAAACTCTACTTTTTTGTTTTAAATTTGAATATATTACTTATTGACCTTTTCTCTTCAATTTGTGATATATAATACTTTGGTGAGTAAATTAATTATTTACTTTTTAATAGACATTTCAAAATGGGAGGCGTGAATTATTCGACCCCCTGTCTTTCCAAGCTTATAACTACTCAAAAAATGTATTCCAAGCCCTATTTTTTTCAATTAAAGGAGCAAGGGGCGAGGAGCAAGGTTTCATAAAAACAAAAGAAAAAACAAACCACGTGGTTTTAAAATTCGAACTTTACAGGTAAATTTCTAAAAAACACTACACTTTTGTTTTAAATTTGAATATATATTTTATTGACCTTTTCTCTTCAATTTGTGATATATAAAACTTTGGTTAGTAAATTAATTATTTACTTCTTAATAGACACTTGAAAATGGGGGAGGGCGTGAATTAAAAAAAGTTTGTCTAAAATATTATATTCAGTTTATTGGAAAGAGCATACAATTTCACATTGACCCTGAAAATATCGTAAAAATATAATAAATAGAAACATTTTGATAGATTTTTAAAGATTAAAAATTGAGAAATATTGAGTTCGGAAAATTCATTACTGTTTTTTAAAAAATAAAAAAAAATATTTCTATTACTTTTAAAACAAATTTAATAGTTTATTTTGGAAGTATAATCCATAAAGAAAATAAACAACCCACTTTTAAAAGAGAAATTACGGATTTTTTAAATATTTTATTCGCAGTTTCGTATTAGGGATGTCAAAAATTCCTACAAAAATTCTGATACACCTAGAACTAACTGCGCACCTGTGGAATTGTCTTCCGTTTTCTTGCTTTCCGGCTGTCTACAATATGGTTGTCTTCAAGTCTAACGTAAATAAGTTCTTGACGAGCCGTTCCATATACGTTAGCAAATTTACCGAATTTTCATTGCTAATGATTACTATATTGTCCAATTCTATTGTACACTCTTTAATCCTTATCCTTGAATGGCCTCTTGGCCTTGATAATGTGGTGATGCCTGTGTAAAAAAAAGAAGACAATTTCGGCACATTTAACTAATGAACGGACATTTTTACACGAGGAACTAAATAATCATTACACCGTATTACGATGACCTAAATTCAATGTTCTTTATCGGTTGATTATCTCTTGAAACAATTTCACGTTTAAATCGTGTTTTCCATCTTTTAATTTTGATTCTTTTATATTTTCATATATTTAATTGCTTAATGAATTGGACCCACAAACAAAAGGTGTATCAATTTACTAAGGAAATCGTAACAAACAAAACAAATCGAACAAAGAATTAATTCCGATTTTTTTCGTATTGAATTCCTAGAGTGAAAGGTAAGATTTTTTTTTTCTTTTTACAATTTTTATGGGTTCAATTCAATAACTTTTAAAATAGCTTTAAATATCATAGCAAGTTTGTGTTCATTGCAATCGAATAAAAAAATACCACTTTTGGGTTTGTATTACTGTACACATAGATTCGAAAAAGTTGTCAAAAAAACAAATATATAACAAATAAATGTTATCAAAGGCAAGATAAGTTACTTTTCTACCTAACTGGATATATTTTTTGTTTTTATTCAATGTAACATGTTTATTCAGCTCGAAAAGCAAACAGTGTTTACCGATGTATTGGAAAATTTAAAATGGCGGCCGGCACTCTCTTTAACGTGGTCAGTTTGGGAAAAGGTGTTATAAATAATAAACTAGACAAATACTATTAAAAAACACCGAATATATGTCAACTTATGTCACGGTAACATATAATGAGCGAATTCTAACATTATTTTGTCTAGTTTATTATGTATAACATCTTTTCCTAAACTTACCGTGTTAAAGAGAGTGTCGGCCGCCATTTTGAATTTTCCAATACATCGGTAAACACTGTATGCTTTTCGAGCTGAATAAACATGTTACATTGAATAAAAACACAAAAAATATATCCAGTTAGGTAGAAAAGTAACTTATCTAGCCTTTGATAACATTTATTTTTTTTATATATATTTGTTTTCTAACAACTTTTTCGAATCTGTGTGTACAGTAATACAAACCCCACTTTTTAATAAATGCGGATTAAAAAAAATAAGCATTTAGTGCACTTATTGATCCGCGCTATTTTTAATTTTTAAATTTAATTAAAGTTTATGATATCAGTTTTTATTAAATTGTAAGGTTCAAGTACAGAATAGGTACAAAGCACTCTCCCTTTGTCAAGTTAAGAATTGCTTTTAAATAATGACGTTATTATTTCAGCACGGATCAATAAGTGAACTAGTACCAAAAAATCTCCTAAAAATATATTATTCAACCTGACATTTATATTTTTTGTCAAAAATGTGTTCATTTCATTAGAATTTGTGAGATAAAAAAAACATAATAATGTTTACCATAAACACAATAATTTAATTTGAAGTTGTTCGAATTGTTAGTCAATTAATCAGAAAAAATAATTTGATGGTTTTAACATTTTCAAATTCTGTTTTTTTTACACTTACCTAAACATCTCCGCTAGAAAATCTCCTAAAATATATTAGAATTATATATAGAATTTGGGAGATAAAAAATATATATAATGTTTACTATAAACACAATAATTTAATTCAAAGTTGTTCGAATTGTAAACAAACTGAACACAAAAAGTTTTTTTTTTCTGTTTACACTTACCTATTATGTCGCTTGAAGATTCAATTAGCTTGTTTATAGTTCATCCAATATTGTATATTTTAGAGTGGTGATCACTTTCTTTTATAAAATCTACATCAACTGAGCATTCTTGTATCCGTCACAACCAATTAGCAGAAACTTAATGTAAAATAAAATTGGTAAATCTAAATAAATAAAAATCGATTTTATTACGTTTCAAAAAAGCCACAATTTATCCACAAAATAAATAATTGATAAAAAATAATAAAGCTTTTACAGTAAGGGGTCATTTAACCATATAAATTGAATGTAAAGTTAGACCCACTTTATGGCCAGTTAGTGGTCAACAAGACATGTAATCGTTCGCAGTTTTCAATTATTTTGTGGCAGGGGAGAGTATTATTGGGCATAAAAAAACTTTGTAAGACGTACCACTGATACATTATTGGGTGGGTTTCTACAAGAACCTTGTTTAATTTGCGATATTTTTGCTATTATCGAGACTCTTCAAATAAGCGTCCACCATTTATTTCCCTTTTCTAATTAGACTATGCAACATTTTTCAAACGATTTCAATTAAAGAAACGTGCAGTATTCAGATAGATAGAAGAGTAACGTATCTTCAATAACAAAAAATAAATCTAGTAAGAAAAAGATGATGTCCTTTCCCGAATTTAAAAAAAAACTGATTATTATTAAAGAGAGGAGATGTTATATGAAACATAACAAAAAATAGAACTAGTATGAAAAAGATGATGTCCTTTCCCGAATTTAAAATTTAAATTAAAAAAAAAACTGAAGCCCTCTATTTTTATATAAAACAAAAAATGCAAATAGGATTGCACTTTTTATTACCAACTATGAATCTTAATATGAAATTAAAGAAAGCCAACAACGATATTGTTACAGTGGCTTTTGTTTATTAAATTATTAGCTGAAAGTACAGAATACTTATCAACTATAAACTCTAATCCACGTTAAAAGAGACAAGAAAGCAAAACCGATATGTGCCCCTCCCATTCCACCTCAGCCACAAAAATTGGAAACTGTGATCGCTTAACTTTCTTGTTGCTTGCTAGCCATGAATAGGGTATTCATTTAACAATAACTTTATATAAGTAAATAATGCCTTACTTTAAATTCAGCATGGATCAATAAGTGCACAGATCCTGTAAAAAGTAGCCAGACAGTGATTGTTGATCAAGCAGACACTTTGAGTGAGTGCATACTGAACTTCCAATTATATGACAAGAATGTTGAGACCTATTCTCTCAATCAAATTTCAAGCACCAAATATCACCATATTGGTCCATAGATGTCAAAACTATATATTCATGCTAACACGGTATACGATATGAGGAATTTTTATTGATGTACAGAATCAGAGAAAAATATAATGTACAACGGAGTTTGAACTGGCTCAGTTTACCAGTAGAAACACAAGAACCCGACTGTGCTGAGGTGGATTGAGGTCGCTACTAGAGTTGCTTTCTATTATTATGGGGATAAAAGTAAAGTGTATACGTATGTATGATTTATGGTGAAAAGGAAACTGCTAATATGATACATGATAGGAGACTTGCGATAGCATTGATGCACACTAGTTTAAGAAAAATATAATACAGAAAGGAAGTTCCATCTCCGTTCTATATATGTTTTCTCCCACTTTACCAATAGAAACAAAGAAAGAAGCTAGTTGTGGGGCAGGATTGCTAATAGAGGAGCTTCCTATTGCTTTGTTGGAATAAGAGGGAAAACTGATTATTTCACAGGAAAATGGGTTAAATGGATTGAAATGGACAACATAAGTTATGAATAGCGAGGGGTATAATGTGTGTGAAATTTGTCCTTTCCATTCACACGTAAAATGCAAATTTAAAAATATTTTGTTGTGATTAGAATAGAATACATATTTACTCTAGTCATGCTATGGAAGACTTAGTTATCCTCGATTAGTTCTATGGAAATAAAGTATACTAATTTTTACTTACAGAGAATTAATTACAAAAAATTAAAAAAAAACTAGTTTTATTTACCAGAATTATAATTAAAAACTGATCGAACGAGGCAGTTAAAGAGAATTACAAAACTACTGAAAGATTTTAGTTTAATAGAATTTTTTTATCAAAAGGTCAAAGGCTGAGTTAGGAATAATGTCGACGAGTGATTTCTGAAACGTGCATTGCTTAAGCAGTTGATGAGTATTTGAAGAAATAGTTTGCAGAACTATTTTTAGATGAGTGGGAATTATATGAAATCAATCAAGAGTAAATTGAATGCATACAATAATAAATGAATGATTAGTTTTTAGCTAGGGGTTTTTGTGGTTGTGTTTTGAGCAGAATTAATATAATTTCCATACAGAATTTTCTTTTGGTTTATAATGCCAATTTTTACATGAAATAAGTCAAGATGGGTGGAAATTGAATGAAATCAGTCAAGATGAATGACAATTATAGGAAATCAGTCAAGAGTAAATTGAATGCATAAATTAATGATTAGTTCTTAGCTAGTTTTTTGTGGCTGTGTTTTATGTAGAATTAATAATTTCTATATAGCAATTTTCTTACAAAATATATTGAATTTGTGTTATTTTTTATTTACAGGTTTTCCTGCCTCTACAAGTTTATTGGATTTTTATGAATAAGCATTTATTAAAACAATTACTGACTTTTATGTTGAAGAAAACAGAGACAACTGTGAATCTTTCTCAAGTCTGTGAATTCAATCTAAAATACGAAAGTAAAAGGTCATATTATTTATAAACACATTGACAATTTTAGTAAAACATGCAGGGATACAGTGATGAAAAGCCACATTCTTGTGAAGTGTGTGGATATTCTTGTTCTGTAAAATCAAGGTTAGTAGCACATATTAGAACTCACACAGGAGAAAAGCCACATTCTTGTGAAGTTTGTGGATATTCTTGTTCTTAAAAATCAACATTAGTGAGACATATGAGAAGTCACACCGGGAAAAAGCCATATTCATGTGAAGTATGCGGACATTCTTGTTCTGAAAGATCAGATTTAGTTAAACATATAAGAACTCATACTGGGGAAAAGCCATATTCATGCGAAGTATGCGGATATTCTTGTTCTGAAAAATCAGGTTTAGTAAAACATATGAGAACTCATACTGGAGAAAAGCCACATTCTTGTGAAGTGTGTGGATATTCTTGCTCTAGAAAAACACATTTAGTCGCTCATATTAGAAATCACACTGGAGAAAAGCCATATTCTTGTGAAATGTGTGGATACTCTTTTTCTTACAAATTAAAGTTAGTAAGACATGAAAATACATACTGAATCAGGACCTAAAAAATGATCTAAAAACGACATGGTCTCTGAAAGAAATAAACATTATACCAGTTTTGACGGGAGCACCTGACCTAGTAAAAACAACCTTCAGAAATACTTAAGGAAATAAAGATAGCAGCCATAAAGGGAACAGTATCTATTTTTAAAAGAGCCCTCGGATATAAATTTAAACTGTAATAGAATCAAGTGTTAGCCCCAGAAAGAAACCCCTTGATTTCTTCAAACTAACAAAAGTAAAATAAAAAAGAGAGATCTTGAATGCCTACTAGACACGATATAGCAATGCCGCTCACCCAACTGATTTCTGTGAAATTAAAATTCCTCTGAACAGATGACTGTCAGGAATCGTTTGATCAAATCATTATATCTAACATTAAACGTTTGATCCAAACTTTATTTTGTTCTCACTCAGTTTTACAAGTTATGAACTTGATATGCAGCATATTGTAGGAGTAAATAATTGTTAACTAAGATATGATGATTTGGGTTTCATGACTTGTGTTTTAATGAATAAAGTGTTGCTCCCAACCATTTTACATCTTGTAAGGTTTATTCATTGATTGTAAAATAATAGCACTATAAGTAAAATAAGTAAATAAACAAAGGAAAATTTCAATTTGAATTCGAGAAAAATATTAATTAATAACGTTTAATTACATTGATAGAAAATGAAAAACAATATCAGTTCATATTTATAATATGGCAAAAAAGAAATATATACATACATACATAGGACGAAATAATTGCAGTCTCAAATATATATTGTTTTCTTTATTTTTTTGTCTAACGTTTAATTACATTGATGGAAAATGAAAAACAATATGAGGTCATATTTATAATATTTAAAAAAAGAAATATATACATGCATACATAGGACGAAATAATTGCAGTCGCAAATATATACTGTTTTCTTTATTTTTTGTCTAACGTTTAATTACATTGATGGAAAATGAAAAAACAATATGAGGTCATATTTATAATATTTAAAAAAAGAAATATATACATACATACATAGGACGAAATAATTGCAGTCTCAAATATATACTGTTTTCTTTATTTTTTGTCTAACGTTTAATTACATTGATAGAAAATGAAAAAAAGAAATACATACATGCATACATAGGACGAAATAATTGCAGTCTCAAATATATATTGTTTTCTTTATTCTTTGTCTAACGTTTAAATAATTGCGGTCTCACTTCTTAAAGAAAAATAAACAGAAGAAAAAAGGAAACCCGAGAGAAAGACAGAGAAACAAATACTTGTGAGTCTAAAATAATCTTCTCTCATCAACATATCAAGTTGACTTTTATATAATTATTTTGTTTTTGGTGTTTTTCTCGGCGTATAAATATAAATAACATTATTATAAGACTTATTTCCATAACAATTTTTATCTGTTTTTTAATTTTATTTTTCTATTCCGGTAATGTTTTCTTTTAAATAAAAATTACTTTCAATTTTTTATATCGTAGCAATGTCTACTGTGTTCCCTTTTTATACACCGTCGATTTGTTTAGACATTTTAAATGTAAGACAGTTATTTCCTCTCCCTTGCTTGTTATATATATATATATATATATATATATATTATATATATATATATTATATATATGTATTATATATATAATATATATATGAATTATATATAATATATATATATTATATATAGTATACATATAATATATATAATATATATAATATATATATATATGTATTATATATAAATTGTATATATAAATTATATATATTATATGTATTTTGTATATATTAAATATAATATATATATTATATGTATATTGTATATATTATATATTATATAAATTATATGTATATTGTATATATTATATAAATTATATATATTATATATATATATATATTGTATATATTATATATAATATATCTATTGTATATATTATATTTTATATATATTATATTTTATATATATATATATTATATAATAATATATTATATATATCATATATTAGATATATATATATTTTATATATTATATTATTTATATATATTATATATATCGTATAATATATATATTATGTATATATATATTATATATGTATATATATTATATATATATATTATATATATATATTATATATATTGTATACATATTATATATATTAAATATATATTATATATTATATATATTATATATATATTAAATATATATTATATATATTATATATATAATATATATATAATATATATATTATATATATAAAATATTATATATATAGTATATATAATATTATGTATATATTATATATATATTATGTATATTATATATATGTATTGTATATATATATATATATATATATATATATATATATATATATATATATTATTTAAATAGAATTCCGGTAATGTTTTCTTTTAAATAAAAATTACTTTCAATTTTTTATATCGTAGCAATGTCTACTGTGTTCCCTTTTTATACACCGTCGATTTGTTTAGACATTTTAAATGTAAGACAGTTATTTCCTCTCCCTTGCTTGTTATATATATATATATATATATATATATATATTATATATATATATATTATATATATATATATTATATATATGTATTATATATATAATATATATATGAATTATATATAATATATATATATTATATATAGTATACATATAATATATATAATATATATAATATATATATATATGTATTATATATAAATTGTATATATAAATTATATATATTATATGTATTTTGTATATATTAAATATAATATATATATTATATGTATATTGTATATATTATATATTATATAAATTATATGTATATTGTATATATTATATATTATATAAATTATATATATATATATTGTATATATTATATATAATATATCTATTGTATATATTATATTTTATATATATTATATTTTATATATATATATATTATATAATAATATATTATATATATCATATATTAGATATATATATATTTTATATATTATATTATTTATATATATTATATATATCGTATAATATATATATTATGTATATATATATATATATATTATATATGTATATATATTATATATATATATTATATATATATATTATATATATTGTATACATATTATATATATTAAATATATATTATATATTATATATATATTATATATATTATATATATATTAAATATATATTATATATATAATATATATATAATATATATATTATATATATAAAATATTATATATATAGTATATATAATATTATGTATATATTATATATATATTATGTATATTATATATATGTATTGTATATATATATATATATATATATATATATATATATTATTTAAATAGAATTGTAGGTGGAACATTGCAGAAGTAACGGAAAGACACAAGCTGAAGCAGGTGAGAAATTTAATTTTACAACTTATAAATACATGTGTACATATTCATATTTCATATACGCAGTATAATTATATTTGCACAGTGGTCATCTGGGGAAGTCGGTCTGGTGGTATGTCCTTGTAATATATTTCGAGAAAGATCTCTTCGTCAGATATTTACTTGACTTTTACAAACGTACTGTTGTAAGCAGTAATTATTGTTGACATGAAAGTTGCTCACAACCAGAACAGATGCCTTCGATGCTTCCAGTTCCACTGTGTTCATCGAGTTTTCGAACTTTGTATCTCTGATATGCTACTTGATGACAATAAAACATGGTCCGGTAATGATGCGAGAAAATATGAGAGAACTCAATGGTAAACATTGTCATATTATGAGTTATTCCCTTTAGATCCGAAGTAAAATAAAGATTCTGGCGGAATCTCTTCCCCTACTCATCACTCGCTGAACCCAGATTCTCAGGCAACCGAATCATGTGTAGAAATAGATAGTGGATCTTAACGCTTATGTTGCAACGAAGGTTTCTAAAAGAAGTGAGAATGTTGTTGGCAAGTTCTGCGTTGTTCATGGCCTTATTGTTGACAGGAAAGTTGTTCACTACCAGAACAGATGCCTTCTATGCTTCCAGTTCCACAGTGTTCATCGGGTTTTTGAACTTTGTATCTCTGATGGGCTATTTGATAACAATAAAACATTTCATGTTATGAAATATAGGCAGAGCGGTCCAGTAATAATGTGAGAAAATACAAATTTTCTTTAATATATCGTAAAGAGTTATGTCTACTTCATTTCTCGTTATTCACACATAATTTTCAATTTCTAAAAAAAACAATTATGTAATATGCATAATATGCAAAGGTTGTTTCAAATATAATTTTTATTACCAATGTTGTTTTTATTTCAAAAAGTTGAAGAGCTAAAAATACCTGAGTATTATTGTTAAAACAATCTTTTGTTCTTCTAAATTTATTTTTGAATACAATTACAAACATTCTCAATGCACATTTACCACCGACGGAGGAGGAGAGCTTTGATTTTTTTCATCTTTGTTACACAATGAACTAATCTTAAACGTTGACATCAACTGCAGTGAAATTACTAAAATATTTTGTTCTTACAGGCGAAGACAATTTTATTATTTACCATAATTATAATTTAAGTCGTCCTCACTGTTTTTCATGTTATTTTCAACATAGTATGTATTAAATGATTTTATTTCATTTGATTTTATGACTTGATTTTATAAATGATTCAAACCATTCCCGTTATTCACAATATTTCCACATGTTGCGTAATGTATATTAAACATTTTCTATGACATAAAACCTAATCTTTTTTTTCCTTAAAATAAATCCTAATTTTGTAAAGCAAATTACTCCAATTTATTTCTATAATATAAGCGGGTTGTCTAAAATATAATGTTTACATTTATTTTTATTGTTTACTATTTATTTTTGTTGTTTTATTTATTTTTTGTTGTTTTATTTATTTTTGTTGTTTTATTAATTTTTGTTGTTTACTATTTATTTTTGTTGTTTACTATTTATTTTTGTTGTTTTATATTAAAAGATTGAAGTACTGCACATACATGAGTTTTATCATTAAAATAAACTTTTGTACTTAAGAATTTATTTTTCTACATAGTTACCAGCATTCTCAATTCGCTTTTACCACAAATGAATAAGAATAATGTGATGCACAGTCTTTTGTAAGCTGGTCGCTGTACGTCTAATCTAGATTCCAAAACAAACATGGCAAAGTTTTTCTTGAATATTTGGATAGAGTTTTCATTCCTCTGACTGTTTTACAAGTACTTTAATAGTGGGTGCTCCGACGAACTACAGGTCCTTTTGTTTCTTCGACGTAAATACTCCCGAAAAAAAAAACTGATAAGCAGCAATATCGCAGTAGAAACCCCTAAATGTAAGAAGGCCTTCTGCTTAAATAGTTTTTCCCTTGAACTGCTAGAATTGTAATTTCATTCCGGTTTCCTGCTTCCCTGATTGTACTTAGATGCAGAATTTCACTCCAAACAAGGAACAGTGCCACTTTGGTGTAGGGAGCTACTACCAGGGACATAAACTACTTGGGTACTATGTGGGGAGTTAGGTAGTAAGATGTTGATTCACATTACACTTGAGCATTCCCCATTAGAATACTTATAAAGCAAGCAGAGGGACGTAACATTTCGTCGATGGGACAGAGACTGCAGCTTAGATGACAGTTCAGGACCTATCCAGTTGGCGACTCTCTTTTGAACCAGGTCTATTCAGGAAAAGAAGATTATACGGTATCACTGGACGAATACTTAACATAATTAAATCCTTCTTAGATAAGAGAAAAATCCAGGTTGTCATCGACTGTCATACATCCAAACAATATGTTATAAATGCGGGAGTGCCTCAAGGGTCTATCCTTAGACCTCTATTATTCCTAATATTCATAAATGACCTCCAACAAAATTGTCTGTGAGATGGGTATATATGCTGATGACACCACGCTCTATAACAGACACGACAGGAAAACAAATGAACACATATCTAAGGAAATGGCAGAAACAATACAGGATGACCTCAGATCTGTACTGGAATGGGGACAAAAATGGATGGTCACATTCAATGGTGCCAGGACTAAACTTGTTTCTTTCAATAATTACAATAAACCTTCTCTACCAGCAATAGCAATGGCCAAAGCCTCATTATCTGAAGTGACATCGTTTAAACTCCTGTCATAACGTTCACAAGAAACATGAGTTGGAACAATTACATTGAGAGTATTGCCAGGACGGCTGCCAAGAAGGTAGGTTCCCTGTACTGTGTTAAAAGCTAATGCCCGAAAGTATCCTGTACCTCTATAAGGCCACCATTCGCCCATGTATGAAGTATTGTTGTCATATTTAACCTGGTGCATCTGCTCCTTATCTCTCCCTCCTAGACAAGGTTCAAAAGAGAGTCGCCAACCTGATAGTCCCTGAACTGTCATCTAAGCTTCAGCCTCTGTCCCATCGACGAAATGTTGCACCCTCTGCCTGTTCTACAAGTACTTTAACGGTGAATGCTCTGACGAACTGCAAGCACTTGTACGCCCTCGACATAAATATCCCGACAAACCTGACAAGCAGCTAAATTCCACCCCTTCACAGTAGAGATCTCTAGATGTAAGAGAGCCTTCTAATCCAGTAGTGTCTTCCCCAGAACCGCTAGACTTTGGAATTCCCTTCCAGGTCCCTGCTCTTCCAACTGTACTGACATGCAGAAGTTCAAGTGTAACGTGAACCATCATCTTGCTGCTGAACTCCCTACATACTTCCTCTATGGCTTATGCCCCTGATAATAGCCCCTACATCAAAGTGGCAACGTGCCTTGTTTGGGATAAAAATGTAATAATAAAAAAAAGAATATATAAAAAGGTTCTTTCACATGATAGTTTGATGTATACCTACTAAGCAGGGGTTACAACAAAATAACGTCATCGACCTTTTCTTGAACGTACTCCACATTCTGTGAGAGGCATATCAGGTCGAGAAGAAATCGTTTCTGTTATAGCCCCCATTTTCACTTTTATGAAGCAAGAAAAACATCTCATTTCGATGCTGTCTTTTAGCGAACATCCCAAAATCTTTTCATTCTTTCTTTTTCCGCCAATGCACGTGCTTTTCATGAGTTGATCTTGTGTAATATCTAAAACATAGAATCGTTGTCGTTTGGAACATTCAGTTTGACCACGTGACTTTTTTCTTAGCTTGATGGCGACACTAACAGCTGTCCCCATTGCGTCAGGTCTTCGCTTTCTTTATTCTCCCTTCTTTCATTGGTGTTGCCCGAGTCATAAATAATGAGCGGAGTTCTTTTGGGATTTCCTATTTCAATGTCTGGCTTAATGGCTTTGCTTTTCATGTATCTGCACGCCTCTATGTCTTTGTCATTGAAAATAGTTTGATGTTATCAGTTATTGTTTATATTCACGTTCTTTCCACAGTTCTTCCGGTAGAGGTATTTAATACTTTGTTGTGACGGCCAGTGTAAAGCTCATCCAGACATTATGTGATGTGGGTTCTCAATCATTGAGTGTCAAGTCCGGCACTGACCATTTGTGAGCCCTGATGTTGACTACAATAATTCTTTCCTCATCAAATAGATGTCTCCTACTCTAAAGCCATTGGAGTGAATCATCCCTGTTTATTACCCCCATGTATTTCATGCATTTTTATCCCCCCCTTTTTATTATTTTACTTTAGTTAGTTTTAAGCGATCAACGAATTTCGTCCTGAAGTTAGCAATTGATTTCATAAAGATTTAAATTTATATTTATGACTGTTATATTTTGTTACAGCTTTTTCTTCAAGGGTTTTATTTCAAGTATTTATTTTGTGTGAGTTTTGTAATGTTTCAATAAATTTGATTTACGAGGAAAAGAATGTTTACATATATTACAAGAATATGGTTTTTCCCTATTTTTTCATTTTTCTTATGATTTTGTCTAACCCAGGGATGGGGCATCCTACCAGATGCCAAACATACACCTGCTATTTTAGACACTCCAACCGAGAGATCTTTTTAAGATTCTAACCGTCCCTTTAAGTGCAATTGTTTGAATCTCCTTTGCACTTGGTTTACCTGGTATATTTGTAAGATAGTTTGTAAAATTCTTTTTCATAAGTCCGGTTGCTCCTATAATTACTGGAATGATAGAGATCTTCTTAAGGTTCCAGTTTCTTTTCATGTCATACATAAGATCCTGTTTTTTCCCCAGTGTGTATTCTCATATGCGTCACTAAATTGCTTTTTTGAGAAAAAGAAATTCCACATATTTTACAGGAATGTGGCTTTTCCCCAGTGTGAGTTCGAATATGTTTCTTTAAATTTGACGTTACGGAACAAGAATATCCACATATTTTACAAGAATGTGGCTTTTCCCTAGTGTGAGTTCGAATATGGGTTGCTAAACTTGAGTTGTCAGAGCAAGAATAATCGCACATTTTACAAGAATATGGCTTTTCTCCAATGTGAATTCGAATATGTTTCATTAAACTAGATTTTTGAGTTGAAGAATATCCACATATTTTACAAGAATGTGGCTTTTCGCCAGTGTGAGTTCGAATATGTTTCTCTAAAGTAGATTTTTGAGCTGAAGAATAGTCACATATTTTACAAGAATGTGGCTTTTCTCCAGTGTGAATTCGAATATGTCTCTCTAAATTAGATTTTTGAGCTGAAGAATATCCACATATTTTACAAGAATGTGGCTTTTCGCCAGTGTGAATTCGAATATGCTCTTCTAAAATTGCTTCAGCAGAAAAGGAATGTTTGCATATTCTACAAGAATATGGCTTTTCGCCAGTGTGATTTTTCATATGCGTTTTTAAATTTGATTGTTGAGATGAAGAATATCCGCATATTTTACAAGAATATTGCTTTTCTCCAATGTGAGTTTTCATATGCTTCTCTAAATTTGACTTATCTGAACAGGAAAATCCGCATACTTTACAAGAATATGATTTTTCACCAGTGTGAGTTCTCATATGTTTCAATAAATATGATTTAGCAGAAAAAGTCTTTTTACATACTGTACAACAATATGAGATTTCCATACTGTGAATCCTCATGTGTGTCATTAAATTTGATTGAGAAAAAAAGTGTTTTTACATACTTTACAAACTTGCCCCAGTCTTAATTCTAATATGTTTCACTAAACTTAATCCATCAAAACATAAATGTCCACACACTGCACAACAATATGGTTTTTCTCCAGTGCCAATTCTTATGTTTCAATAAACCTGAATGTCGAGATGCAGAATATTCACATATTCTAAAAGAATTCCACATGAGATTATAACTTTCTCCAAGTAAATAATGATAAAACTCAAATCCATCAAATTCTTTCAAACAGGAACATCTGCAAAAAGTAAATGTAATTCAATTTTTATTCATATTTATATGCAGTTTGTTTTTTGTCAATATTATTTGATTGAAATAAAACAACTTACATTAATTCACGTTTAAAATGTGTTTATGATGAACGAATTTAACAAACATTTTTGATAATCTTCATACAAAAGTGAAGATGGCCAACTACTCACAACTAAGACCCAATATAAATGCATTATAAATTCAAGAAGCTTGTCAAAATTATGCCCATTTAAGAGTGGAGTTTTGATAGTAGCTGCATGGTTAATTGGAAATGACTTGCTGTTTTTGTATATCCTGAATATTAAGTTTATTTAAACTAAGAATTTCTGTTTTATTTCTAGCAAACTTTACAACAGCCCACCCCAAAGAAGAATCATAACTCAGGATGTTTCCGTATGCATCTAAAAAGACAGCCTTTTCCCATAATAGAAAAGATGTGAGTTTATAAACCAACCTTCTACTGAATAAAGAGGTAATGCATGGGACTGTTGTCTCCCAGACTGAAGGAGAAACTAAATAAAGTCTTCCCTAAGAAAACCATGAATCTTAACAAGTTCAACCTTTCATATTTTTGTGTTTTTCAAGCAGAGTTTATTTCAAGCCTTCTGGAAAAGACTCAAAACTCAAAGATTCTAAAAGATATAAAAATATTTATTCCATTTACTCAACCTTATCTCAAATAAAAACGTAATGCTTGTATTTTGAGAATCTGCACAGAATCAAGATAATCAGCAATTAAATCATGCATACGTATATATTATATGATATATACATACATATCAGGCTAACAAGAAAGTTCTTGCGGTTTTTAAATTTTAAATTCAAATGAACATATATTGGCACGAACAAATATTTATTGAGCGATCGAAGTTGTCAACGCAAAACTAATGTATCTATGCCAATAATGTAAAAATATTGCGTTCTGGTGGCGCTTAAGTCGCTGAAGGCATTTTATATTTCGCTTCAGTATTTGAAGAATTTCTCATGCAGAAAGTTGTAGAGATTGGAAAGTGATAGTCAGTAGGTGAAAGGTCTAGAGGTCTAATGTGTATATATAATGTTGAGCAATCCGGATGTCTTCAAGTCCAACACAAACAAATTCCTGATGAACCGCCCCCTAAGTAATGACACCTTATCAATTCTCCAATACAATTGCTACACTATCCCATTGATTACTGTACACACAATAACCCTTATCCCCGAATGCCCATTGGGCCTTGATAAGTGGTGAACTCGATGTAAAAAAAAGAAATGTTGAGAAAGCTCTTGTGGAGTTTTTAATTTTGATTTCAAATGATGTCATTTCAAAGAGGTTTTCATTATATTTCTTATTTTTTTATCATTTAAAAGTGTTTTAAACTCAGTCTAATCGTTTTAATTACACTCGTTTTAAATCAATTATGTCATTTTTTCAGAACTTTGAATACAAGATGGAATAAAAGCAAATTCGAACAATTTTCTTATTTCAATTCAAGCTAGGCCGAATACCTGCTGAAACAGCTCGTGATACACACAAAGCAGTTGGCACAGGAACTACTAATGATCGCAGAATACAATGATGCTTTAAGAAATTTTGTAGTTGTGATGAGTTTTAAAGATGATAAGTGTAGTCTTTGGCCATGTTGACAACGTTTAATTAATTCCACAACTGTTTTGGGACTTGAATATGAATAAGATCTAACTTAACGTAAAATATATTGGAAACACAAAAAATGATGCGTCACAAATTGAACAGCAACCAGAATAAAGACTGTTATAAAGTGTAATCTTCCAACTTTTACAAAACAAAAATGACCACATTGTTTTATACAATGAAAAGTTGGTTCTTTATGACAACTGGCGATGTTCAGTTTAGTGGTTAGACACTGACAGATTTCCACCAAAAGAAAGCTATGCTGATTGGTTTCATCCATTAAATTATAATACAGCCACAACTATTACAGTGGCTGTAATGTCAAGAAATGGATGAAATGCATCAGAAACCTTGACAACACCAAACTGCTTCCGTTCAGTCTCCAAAGAGAAAGGATACCCCCTGTAGAAGTAGCTGCATGTGTTATTGTGAGACCAGGGTTACACAATCCCTAATCACACCCCCTGAATCGGCTCAATATTGCATAACTTCGGTGATCAAATGGAAACTGGTGAAAAAGTCCCAGTTCTTCTCCCAAGAGATCCTACAGAAGTTAAACTCTGCATCTCTCACCTACTGACTACCACATTTTCAAACATCTTTCTGTGTGAGAAATGCTTCAAAAACCTAAGCTATATAAAAACGCTTTCATCGACTTAATCGCTACAAAGAAGCAAGACTTTTACACTACTGACACTTGTTTTGCTTTGGTATGATTGTGTTAATTCTGGTGGTGCTTATTTCGATCAATAAATGCTTGTGTGAGTCGAGGGATGTTCATCTGAATTTCAAAATTAAGAACCACAAGAAATGTTTTCAACTTGATATATGTATACACACCCACACACATTATATATATATATATATATATATATATATATATATATATATATATATATATATTGTATTAAGCTCTGAAGATATACATGGAAATCATATATATGTTTCGCCTTATATATTTTCATAACTTAATACACTAGCTCTACTTATGTATTAAGCACTGCTGAAGTAAATACTGAAAATTTATGCATAAATTATATCTTCTTATATTAACTGAGATTACATGAATATATGTATATATACATATATATATATATATATATTCATGAAATGTTTTCAACCTGATATATGTATACCCACCCACACCCACATTATATATATACATTATATATATATATATATATAATGTATATATATATTGTATTAAGCTCTGGAGATATACATGGAAATCATATATATTTTCGCCTTATATATATATTTTCATAACTTAATACACTAGCTCTACTTATGTATTAAACACTGCTAAAGTAAATACTGAAAATTATTACATAAATTATATCTTCTTATAATAACTTATGAGATTACATGAATATATATATATATATATATATATATATATATATATACATGCATATATATATATATATACATGAATATATAGTCTAAAGAAGCTTTGAATAAAAAAATGCAAAAATTAAAATACAGAATGGCGATGGAAAAAATATATAAATTTTTACCTATCGCAGATTAGCACCTACATAATCCGACTTTTAAAAGAGAATTCATTAATAAAAAGACAAAGAAAAAAAACCTTTACTGAAATTGTTAAATATAAATAGACTTAGCATTTGCATGGACCGATTTCGCAAAAGTCTTCAATTTTAAATAAATAAATATATATATATATATATATATATATATATATATATATATATATATATATATATATATATATATATATACCGAGTGGAACGATACAAGTGTTTTTTAGATATATATTTATTTCATCTGTCTCAATGGTCTTTACTAGGAGTCTGCATTTCGTGTCAATATGCTTATTCTTTAAAACCCCGTTTCCCAACCTGAAGCACAGTTTAATTACGCCATCATTAAAGCACACGTTTCCTAACATATGACCTTTGTCACATACACAAATGCTCAAGGTGTTTGTGTTTATTTAACATAATTTTTTTTGTTTATTTATTATTAGCTAATTTATGTAAACATCTTCAGTTACAACCCATTGCTACATTTTATTCTCTAAACAATAAATAACACCCAATATAAACTATTTTAACAATATCACTGGATAGATAGAAAAATAGATAAGTAAACAGATAGATTGATAACTAATTTAACTTCTACCGCAGTTGTTATCTAGGACTAACAATTGTCCTGTTGTCATAACTTGGATCGATAGAGAACATAAATTGAACATCGATGTATCTTCAATATTGCTCATGGAACATTGTGTCACTTTCAAACATGCTAATAGGCTTCTAATACCCTTGTGATCTGTACACAACTAGCCAACTAGTCTGCAACAAAAACGAAAACGGTTTTTTATCAAACGGGAATAGAATGATGTCTTTTTCAGGGCAACAATTTCATCTTCACACCCTGTATATATTCAGCATAATTACGTTGACACAACTGTGCTCTTAGATTATTCAGGTAAGCTGTGATCAGTCTGGTAAGTATCAGGAAAGTGACCAGATAGGAATGCTAGACGTCGTGCAGTAATGTAGAAATTTCCAAGGAGTTATTTGGCAGCACCAGTGTAAAATGGCATTCATTGCACTGATTGAGATTAGCAATTGTATCTGTGTTGATTTGTGAAAAACTTACTTGTTGTGGCCGATCTCATACATCAGAATCGACAATAGTATCAGATAATCTCTCTCTCTCTCTCTCTCTCTCTCTATATATATATATATATATATATATATATATATATATATATATATATATATATAATAAATTAAATATACAAGTTATGTTTATTAAATTACAATTTAATAAACAAGTGAATGTATACAATAGTTAACAACATGTTATGGTTATTAAATTGTTAAGTGAATGTATACAATAATTAACAACACGTTATGTTTATTAAATTGTTAAGTTAATGTATACAATAGTTAACAACACATGTGATTAAATAAATTAAATATATATATATATATATATATATATATATATATGAGAGAGAGAGAGTGAGAGAGATAGAGAAAGACGCACACTAAAATCAATACATAGGTAAAATATACAATAGGATCACAAATTAATTTATTTATTACGAACTATTAACCTCATCTTTCTTAGTTATTGTTTCATGACGTTTCAGCCAACTATTCCTGTGACGTTCATCATGTGGTACCCGCCACGGGATAGAAACTCTGACTCTTTTGACTGCATTCTCAGCAATTACTGTCATCCATAGTTGTAGTTATCTCACCACATTTTGGTCGAGTAAACATCTAGCTGGCTTCTGGGTAGGATTGAAACCGCTATCTTCAGACAATTCTCACCTGGAACAATAGAGCTTCAATGTAGCTGACCACTGCGCCATATGACACATGGCGCAGTGGATAGAGATGTTGAATCTCCCAGTTCCAGGTGAGAATTGTCTAAAGAAACGTCAGGAAACAATACTTAAAAATATGAGAATTGTCTGACGATAGCGGTTTCGATCCTTTCAAAAGCTGGCCAGCTACTTACTTGACTAAAACGTGGTGAGACGACAAAAAGCTATGGACGGAAGTAATTGCTGAGAATGCAGTTAGGAGATTCAGAGTTTCTATCCTGTCAAAGTTACCACGTGACGAAGGTGAGAGGAATAGTTGGTTGAAACGTTGTGAAAGAACAACTACGAAAGATAAGGATAATAGTCTGCAATAAAAAAAATTAATAATACTCATCTCAATAATGAATTCCAAGGATCACAAATGTTGATTAATAGAATATTTATAAAATAGTAGAAAAAAACACCAAATAAATGTCACGTGATAATTTTGCTAAGTTTTAACATTCTGTTCAATGATTTTTTACGGTACATTATGTTTATTAAATTGTTAAGTGAATTATACAATAGTTAATAACACATTATGTTTATTAAATTGTTAAGTGAATGTATACAATAGTTAACAACATGTTATGTTTATTAAATTGTTAAGTGAATGTATACAATAGTTAATAACTCATTATGTTTATTAAATTGTTAAGTGAATGTGTACAATAGTGAACAACATGTTATGGTTATTAAATTGTTAAGTGAATGTATACAATAGTTAATAACTCATTATGTTTATTAAATTGTTAAGTGAATGTGCACAATAGTTAAAAACATGTTATGGTTATTAAATTGTTAAGTGAATGTATACAATAGTTAATAACAGATTATGTTTATTAAATTTTTAAGTGAATGTGTGCAATAGTTAACAACATGTTATGGTTATTAAATTTTTAAGTAACAACACGTTATGTTTATTAAATTTTTAAGTGAATGTATACAATAGTTAAAAACATGTTATGGTTATTAAATTGTTAAGTGAATGTATACAATAGTTAACAACAAGTTATGTTTATTAAATTTTTGACATCATTTTTATAATGATTACATAAAATGAGCATAAAATATGTAATAGAAAAAAATAATGTAGATAAAGTATTTGTACATCTTTACAACATATTTTACCGCCAAAACAAATAAAAATAAAAATGGGTTTTATTTTGGCTATTACGTTTCAACAGTTTTGAAAAAAAATCTGCAAAATGAATGACAAATTATTTAAAACATATTGAAGATTTTAGAGTAGAGATCATTTTCCTACATAAATCTAATGTAAAATACACACCCACTTCCGGGCCAGTAAGCAGTCAATGATACTTGCAATCGGTCACAATTTTCAATTTTTGGATCAAGTGAATTAAAGGGGGGGGCTCATATCAGTTTATGTTTCTTACATTTTTATGAATGGGATAAGATCACATGTGTTGTTAACTATTGTATACATTAACTTAACAATTTAATAAACATAACGTGTTGTTAATTATTGTATACATTCACTTAACAATTTAATAACCATAACATGTTGTTAACTATTGTATACATTCACTTGTTTATTAAATTGTAATTTTTAAGAAAAACATACAAAATCGATAGAATGCTCTTTCACTATAGATTGTAAAGATTTACCACAATATGTTTGTTTACATAATCTGACATATATAAGAACTTGGCCTTCGAGACAAAATCAAAGTGGAGTATCTGTTCTGGCAGATGCTGCAAGCTATAACTAGCTATGACTAGCAAAGACCAGATGTGGGGGCAACCCCACATGCCTGACCTTTAACCAGCTCCCATTTCCCACCTCTCGGGAGCTGGTACCCTTTTTTCCCTTCCCCCTCCCTTCACTCCTCACATTAAAAATTGGCCTTGTGCCTAATTTGCTCGGGGGGGAGCAAATAAATACCATCTGTTCTTCAGATGCTGCACTTCCTTTTCTTGTTCTCTTTCGATGGAGACGAAATCCTTCACGACTGAGACAATTTTTATTTTGTACCTTTTCTCCACGTTAAAAAACGACCCTGGTGTCTAACTCTGTCCCGTGGGGAGGCATAGTAAATAGGTACATAATCTGCTAATTGGTGATGGTTAATAAATTGCTGCTCATTTTATGTAAACAATGTAAAAGAAATTTATCCTTTTCTAAAAAAATATTAGATACAATTTATAAAAGAACTCAAACAGATTTCTCTAGCGACATAATAAGTAAGACAGAAAAAACATAATAAATAAAAACAATTAAATAATGAATTAGAAAAAAGATTAAAAAATGTAAAAACAATTAAATAATAATTTAGAAAACATTTTTATAAAAAATGTTAAAATAATTAATGAATAAGAAAAAAAATTTTTAAATTATAAAAATAACTAAAAAATAAATTAGAAATAGATTTTTTCAAATATAAAAAATTAAATAAATTAGAAAAATATTGAAACATAAAAAACAATTAAATAATAAATTCGAAAAAAGATTTAAAAATATAAAAACAAACAATTAGAAATGTAAACAAATATATATATAACCAATTAAATAATTAGAAAAAAGGTTAAAAATATAAAAAAAACAAATAAATAATTAGAAAAAGATTTGAAAAGGCATATATATATATATATATATATATATATATATATATATATATATATATAGTAGAAATGGTAATTAATAAAAAACTGAAGAAAGTGCTCAATACTGTTGTAGAGCAAATATGCGTTTTATTTTTTATGACCATATCTTTCTGTTAAATTACATTATTGTTTCAGCTACCCGGCCGTTTTTTTTTTTGGCCGTATGTAGCTTCCTCAGACTTTTTACAGAAATGTCTGAGGAAGCTACAGTCGGCCAAAAATACGGCCGGGTAGCTGAAACAATGATGTAACTTAACAGAAAGATACGGTAATAAAAAATAAAACGCATATATATATATATATATATATATATATATATATATATATATATATATATATATATATATATAGATAAATAATTAAATAATAATTTAGAAAAATGTTTTTTAAATATATAAAAATAATTAAATAATAATTTAGAAAAATGTTTTTTAAATATATAAAAACAATTAAATAATAAATTAGAAAAAGATTAAAAATATTTACAAACAATTAAATAATAAATTAAAGAAAGATTTTGAAAAATATAAAAACACAATTACATAATAAATTAGAAAAATATTTTTAAAAAATGTTAAAACAATTTTTAAAAAATAAAACAAACAATTAAATACCGAAAAACCAGTTTCTGCGCTTAGATGTCTAACCATCCCATCCAGTGCGGCCGTAGCCGAGATTGAACTCATTACAAGAGTTTGTAGTGTATTCGAATCTTGTCGGTAGCTAAATAATTGTCTACCAATTCGACTAAATTCAAATAAAATTATTGTGCGTTTGGTGAACATTATTTTTCCGGCTAGTCAATGTCTTTTCCTTATGTATATATGGATTAATAAATCATTTGTTCATATAAACGTTTCTGCTATAATTCAAGCATCAACATACTAATTCAACATGGTGGCAGCGATGAAGACGTTAAAAAGAAAAATTACTTTAAAAAAATTAAAAAAAAAACAAACAAGACGTGACGGAAAAAAATAACAACAGAAAACAAGCATTCTTTTGAAAACAATTGAAAATATCTCGTCTGGAATCCGAAAAATAAAATAAAAATTTTTTTTTTTCACAGAATACAAGTATTTATCAGGTATTTGGATTCACTTTTAACACTCCGTGTAACTTCTCGTATTTTTCGCGCCATTTTTTAAAAACTTGTTGCTACTGCTACTTTACTATCTCTTTTTGTTCTTGCTATCTATATTACGATGTCTCGAAACGATATCCCCTGAATAAACTGACAAACAGAAAACCCGGCGGACACCTTCCAACTTTGCAAACAACGAATGCAACTGTATTTTATTATTAATAAAATAAAATCAGAGCAACAAATAAGTTATATTTTATTGCAAATCGGAGATGAGGGGCTTAGAAGATTTAATACCTGGACATTATAGGAAGAAGAAAAAACTCTCCTGAATTTATATTTAATCGATTCATAGAACAGCTCGAGCCAAAATTAAAATTAATGTATTACAGACAAAAACCAGATGAATCGTTGGATGATTTTGTAAGATGCACACAAAAATGTAGGTTATGACGATTCACATAAAAATGTTTGTTATGCGAATCTGATCAACAACAACGCATAATAGAACTTATTATCGCCAGCACTCCAATTGTAGATTTTCAAAAGGAGTTGTTGGGAAAAGACAATACCCTAACGTTAGAAGAAGCTATTTGCATCAGAAAACTGTATGAAGCTTCTAACATACATCTAAAACAACTCAGGGTTATGTTAAATAGCAACGAAAATAGTAGCACCATTATCCAGACGATAAGAACATCAAAAAGTTCTAAGAAATTTAATAACTGCTTTAATTGTGGTAGAAGCCATGAACTTCGTCGTGAAGCTTGCCCAGTATATGGATCAAAATGCAAAACATGTGGTAAAGATAACCATCATAACCACTGGGCAGCAGTTTGTTTATCAAGCAAAACAAAACCACGGCAAAGATCGAAGATCACGAAGCAGAGACTATAAAAAATCAAAGCCGGAGTATCAACCAGAATATCGGAGAGACCAGTCCAAGAAAAGATGGCCCATCCAAGCTGATGCAATATGCAATACTCAAGGAATAGATGAAGAACTTGAAGGCCTTACTTTTAACATCAAAACGTTCTCTATCACCCAGAGAAGCGAAGCTTTTGTTTATGTAAATATTAAATTACCTTACAGAAACGGAGTCCACAAGTTGAGGGTGAAAATTGATAAAGGGGGCCAAGATAACACATTACCAGTCTCTACATATCGTAGAATGTTCCCGGGGAAATTGGATGCCTATGATTTCTTAAACATAGAAAACAAAGCAAGGAAAAACAAACTATAATAATACTATAATATATAATGGTACTCCGATAAAATGCTATGGTAGCATTAATATTCCATGCTAATACAATGGAACAGACTGGCACAACCATGTTTTTTACATTGTAGACGTACAAAGGCCAGCAATTCTAGGATTACCCTCACTAGAACAGCTCAAATTAGTCACCTTCACTGCACAATCAGGAAAGAGGATAGACAACAGCGTCCTGCTGCAACACCAGTCAATACAATAAAAGACGTGATGCAGATGCACTCAGATCAGTTTGATAAAATTGGTTCCATGCCAGGGTCTGTGCGACTATCACTCAACAAAAGCATATCACTGAACATCGATGCATCTAGAAAAACACTAATTGCTCTAAAAGACAAGATAAAGCCGGAACTTGATAACATGGTCGAAAACTATATTATCAGAAAGGTGACAGAGCTAACAGACTGGGTTTCGGGTTTAGCATACCCACATAAAATAGATGGGGGCCTGAGAATATATTTAGACCCAAGACACCTGAATACAGCACTCAAAAGACCACATCATGACATTCCTACAGTGGAAGAGCTAACACACCATTTTGCCGGTGCCAAGCTACTTTCTAAACTGGACGCTAAGCTGGTTATTGGTCGATACACCTGGACAGTGAGTCTCAACCACTAACAACATTCCAATCTCCTTATGGTAGGTACTGTTTTCAAAGACTACCATCTGGATTGAGTGTATCACAAGATATTTTCCAAATGAAGATGGACCAGATACTTGGACAAGTTGTTGGTGCAGTGGGAATCGCTGACGATGTTATTGTCTATAGTAAAACGGACGAGGAACACAACCAGATTCTACAAAACCTCATGCAAGTAGCTGCTAATAATGGTCTCGTGTTCAATTCTACAAAATGTGAAATCAAATCAAAAAGCATATCCTTCTTTGGGATGATCTATAGTGAAAATGGTGTCAGTCCGGATCCAGAAAAGCTCAAAAATCTATTAAAAAAAAAAACATGCCATATCCAACCTGTAAGAAAGAGCTACAAGAATTCTTAGGTTTTATCACATACTTGTCACCATTTATTCCTAACGTTGCTGACAAGACACATACTTTAAGAGGACTATTAAAGAAGGACGCACCCTTTCTTTGGGAAGAACACCACAAGGAATGTTTTGAAAAACTCAAAACAGAAATTAGCAAAAATTCTACGTTAACATATTTTAACACAACTGAAGTACCAAGACGACAAACAGACGTAAGTTTAAAAGGACTTGGAGCTGCATTAATGCAAAACAAAAAACCTATTGCATATGCATCAAAGTCTCTGAGATACTGAAAAGCGTTACGCATGCATAGCAAGAGAGATTCTTGCAATTGTATTTGGCGTCCAAATATTCCACATATATCTATACGGCTGTAAATTTAAGGTACTCACCGATCATAAGCCAGTCATCATGATTTTAAAGAAGCCACTGACTAGTGCACCTCCTAGACTGCAGCGAATGCTGATCAAGTTACAGGGATATCAGATGCAAATAGAGTACATACCAGGACGGCGAATGACTCTAGCTGATACTCTGAGCCGTCTCGTTAGCACTGAAAACACAGACACAATGGACTTAGACGTACGAGTCGATTTGGTGAGATTCAGGAGTGAGCGCCTGAACGAGATAAAAAAGAAAACAAAGGCTGATCCAGTACTTGATCAGCTGCAAGAAATCATAACAACAGGTGGGCAGATTCAATAAAGAAAGTACCGCCAGCAATACGGTCATACTGGTCATACAGAGATGAACTATCTGTCAATGATGGTATCATCATGAAGGGGTAAAGGGTTATTATCCCAGAAACCCAACAGAAAATCATTTTAGACCAGCATCATTACAGCCATCAAGGTATTGAAAAGACACGTCTTCAAGCCAGGGATGCTGTATACTGGGAGAAGATTTATTCTGATATCGAAAACATGATCAGGAAATGTTCAATGTGTTAGAAAAATCTTCCAGCACAGCCAAAGGAAACCTTACAACCACATGACACCCCCAGCAGAGCATAATTGCGAAAATTCCAAATCCCAGATTTCCCAACCCTGACCATATCCCTGAACAACTAGAACATAGACCGGATATGCAGAAAATGTATCATGACAGAACAGATGAGTATTTACCAGCACTTGCCCCTGGACAAAATGTTCGAATGCTATATAATCAAACAGGCAAATAGAAACCAGCAAAATTTTAAGTAAACGTGAAGGACCCAAATCATACATCCTTCAACTCCCAGATGGATCTTCAAAAAGAGGAAACAGAGTCCAAATAAGGGCGACTGGAACATCTACCCATAAACAGGTTCATTTCAACGATCACATCACCTCATGACAAAGTAAACACACTATCACAAACAATAGCTTACACCAACTAGCACCAAAAGAATCAACATATAACACAAAATGTGGCCGTAAAATACATAGGCCAAAAAGATATAACCAACATATGTACTGGTGTATATAATAAACATTTGAACAATGTTATTTTTTATCTATCTGGTAAGGGGGATGTAGTAATATCATAGAACTACTTTCATACACGCAAGAGTTGTTGCTCGTGGCGTATGAATATATACGAGGTTCTCACTTCCCGCTCTGACATGGGCTAGTCAACATGTGTATGTCTTTTCCTTATGTATATATGTATTAATAAATCATTTGTTCATATAAACGTCTCTGCTATAATACAAACACCGACACACCCACATAAAAGATTAAACAATCAGGGGGAGCTATTGTTTAATGTAAAAACAGGTGTTTTAGTAAATCATCCAATAATGCTTAGATTTCTCAGTACCTTTCAACAAACCTCCATAATAATCTTGTTAATTAACAACTGTTTTTTTTTATCCCAAAACAGCTCCTCCAGCATTCTAATTGAGATTTTTTCACTCACTTTCACACCAAACAAAGCACTTAGACGTAAGGGGAAAGTAATGTAATGATACTTAAGAAAGATTAAGATATTGCATTTGAACTTCTGCATATCAGTACAGTTTGGGAAGCAACAGAAAGAGAATTCTAAAGTCGGACGATTCTATTTATAAACGATGCTGCTAGGAAGTAACGAATCGAATTAATTCACGTTCTGCTACCAAACAATCAGAAACCAGAATTGCTCCATAAATATTACACCTTTTCTGTAGCAATTATACATGTTTTTTTCCATCTCAGCACGGTAAGAATATTTTTGCTCTGTGGAACTGTCTACTGCAAACAAGTCACCTCTCAGGACTTGTGTGTAACAACGAACCATCGGAAACTGTTCTGTCTACTGCAAACCAGTCACCTCTCAAGACTTGTTTAGAACAACGAACCATCTGAAACTGTTCTGAAACTAAAAATGGCTTACACTTCTAGACGTTATGCGGCCAGCGTGCATCTTTATTTCAATGGATCCGAATCAAAATTCGAATTGTGGCAAGTTAAATTTCTAGGATATCTACGAATCCAAAAGCTACACAAAGTACTTCAAACAAAACCTGAAAACAGAAACGACCCCGACTTCATTGAAAAGAACGCAACTGTCTTTGCGGAATTAATACAGTGTTTAGATGACCGAAGTCTTTCACTGGTAATGAGAGAAGCCCTGGACGATGGCTGCAAAGCATTAAACATATTGAGAGAGCATTATTTATCGAAAGGAAACCCCAAAATTATTTCTTTATACACTGAACTGGCCTCTCTAAAACGAACGGAAGCCGAAACTATTACTAATTATATTATAAGAGCCAAAACCACGGCAATTTCTTTAAAAATGTCTGAAGTTATAAGTGACAGTCTGTTAATTTCTATGGTCCTTAAGGGATTACCGAGTGATTTCAAGCCATTTACCACCGTGATAACCCAGAAAGAAAACCCCATGACTTTTAGCCAATTCAAGGGAGCACTCAAAAGTTACGAAGAAACTGAATAAATGATCACAGAAAAAACCGAATCCACAAATATGAAATTTAAAAATACACACATAAAACACCAAAATTAAAGTATACCCATGCCAGGAATAAAAACCGCAACTTTGCCAAAAACAATTTTTCTCCTAAGAAAAGTACAAAAATTCTTTGCTATAATTGTGGACGACCTAATCACAAGAGTTTCCAATGTAGATACAGGACTCAAAATTGCGCCTACATTAAAAATGTAGAGAGCTCTGTTAGCGAACATATATTTTTATTTTCCTGTAACTTTAATGCTTCAACAAACAATAATAATTTTCTTGTCGGTTGTGGGACCACGGCACATGTGATTATAAAGAACAAATCTGATTTTATCAATTTTGACCCCAAATTTAAGCCACAAAACAAGGTGCAAATATAAACTTTAGCCCCAATAAATCAAAACTGATATACCCGAATGGAACTGTATTCGACATTAAAGAAAATGGAAGACTATATTATTTAAATAGCGTAGTCCTATCGAAACCCGCCTAACATGATCTACAGGCATTTCATAAAATTCTTGAACACTGCAATATTCCTGATATCAAAAAGTTGCCGGCTGTAGTTGATGGAATGAAAATACAAGCATAAAAAAACTTCAACTGCAACCTCTGTATGCAAGGGAAAATGACAAACTATCAAAGCAAGATACCAGACAAAAAGGCCAAAAAAATCCTATCAATGGCGCATTGTGACTTGAACGGTCCCGTGGAACCGATGACCAGAGAACATTATAGATATGTGTTGAATTTCGTAGATTCCCATTCAGGTTTAATAATGGTTTATTTTTTAAAGAACAAATCTGATACCCTGCTTGCAACTAAAAAATATCTAGCTGACATGGCTCCCTACGGTGAAGTCAAGTGTATTCGCTCTGACAACGGTACGGAATTCACCAATAAAGACTTTGAACTGTTACTAATTAATCATCATATCAGGCATGACACATCAGATCCTAGATCGCCACGCCAAAACAGGACTGCTGCACGTGCGTGGCGGACACAATTTGAAATGGCAAATTTCCTACTTATTGAATCAAAACTCCCAAAAAACATCTGGACGTACGCATTATGGCGGCAGCCTATATACGCAACAGGTGCTTTAACCAAACACTATCTAAAACTTCATATGAATCTTTCTGTGGTAAAAAAAAAACAAATTTGAGCAAAATGCATATATTTGGTTCAACTTGCTTAACATATATAGATAAAAAGAGTAAATTGAATATTAAAGCCGACAGAGGTATATTTCTTGGATACGATTAAAACAGTCCAGCCAATTTAGTAGTTTTCCAAAAAAATAAAATAAAAAGAATCCGATGTGTAAAATTCACAGACACGTTTTATTTTACAGACGAAAACCCGTCATATGAAGATGAAATTATATTCCCTCAAATAATTAAAACAAACGAAGACAATAAAAATGACGGAGACAAGAGTGTCCATGATAATGATGATGATGATGATGATGATAAAGTCGAAAGATATCCCAAAAGAAATAGAAGGCGACACTATTTTTTTGCGGTCGGCAATATAAAAGATAATCAAATCGACTATTGCTATTCAATGGAAAATGCATAAAAAAGCTTTAACGAAGCAATTAATTCAGAAAATTGTGATAATTGGAAAATTGCCATGAAAAAAGAAATAGATGTCTTAACCGAAAATGATATCTATACGGTAGTGCCTCTCCCAAAAGATAAACATGTTATTTCTACAAGATGGGTCTTTACAAAAAAACTACAGCATCAGGCGTAGAACAGTACAAAGCTAGATTTGTTGCTAAAGTGTACTCTCAGATTTACGGTATAGAATACTTTTCTACGTTTTCACCGACCACAAACCTAACGACAATCAGAATTTTACCGCAAATCGCATCACAATATGACCTAAACATTCATCAAATGGACGTAAAAAAATGCTTATTTGAATGCCCCAATAGACTGTGAAATTTATATTACCCCTCCAGAGAGATTTATAATGGAAAGTAAAAATAGCGTGTGGCGACTTAACAAGTCATTATATTGTCTAAAGCAATGTGCTCAGTGTTGGAATACAGTATTTCATGATTATATTATTTAAAAAACAATTTAGACAATGCGTTGTAGACCCCTGTTTATATATCCCACATAAAGACGATAGACTACTGATTTTGGTTTTGTGGTTCGATAATATTTTAATCGCATCAAATTGTGACATAATTTTAACTGATGTTAAGAACAAATTAAGTAAAAGATTCAAAATTACCGATCTTGGCAAAATATCCTGGTTTCTGGGGATAGAATTTACTCAAAGCAAAGAACTTGTTACGATGACTAATCGAGATACATCGACAAAATACTATTAAAATTTGGAATGGGAGAGTGCAAGAAACGCTCTACACCGGTCGAAAATGATATTAATAAAAATATACACACAGAATCTTAAATAATAAATGACACACAATATCGCGAAATTATAGGTAGTCTTATATATTTAATGACTGCAACCAGGCCCGACATATGCTCTACAGTAACAAAACTGTCACAAAAATTATCACGACCGACAATGAAGAATTTAATCAGAGCTAAACAAGTGCTACGTTATTTAAAAGGAACTAAAGAACAGAAGTTAGTATTTAGAAAATCAAGAAATCACCAAAACATCGAAGGGTTTTTCGGATTCAGACTGGGGAAACGACGGAAATCTAAAAAAGCAACAGATTGTATCTCTCTCTCTACGTGTGAAGCAGAATTTATCGCGATCACACACACGCCTCAGGAAGCACTCTTCCTTATAAATATCCTAAAGACTATTTTAGAGCCAGAATTTACTTAAAGCCCCGTATGAATTAATTGTGATAATCAAGCCAGTATAGTCTTAGCACCGAACACGATTATAAACCAAAGATCTAAGCATATAGATATAAAATACCATTTCATAAAAAAACGAGGTGAAAAAGGAATCCATTATTTTGAATTACATATCATCAGAACAAAATATAACTGGTGTATTCACGAAACCCGCAACAAGAATAAAGTTACAGAGTTTTTCTCAAAACTTGTTGGGGGATTCGACTGAATAATTTTACTTTTTTTTTCACAGCGCTGTATGTATATAAATTTGTATATATAAAAATAAAATAGTCATGGGCAAGAGGTTAAACTGTATCCATTTTTATTAGTATTAACACTTTAACCCACTAACAAAAACACTCTTTAAACATATTGCATGTATGTTTATTTTCATGTATATTTATTAATATGTATGCGTTTTTCTTTTGTTTTTTACAAAACGTCATAATCAAATTTAGGAAATTGATTCTCTTTTCACATACCCACCCCTTCCATTTCTTTTATTTCTCTTCTCTGTACACATATATCTGTTTTGACATTTGAACACAATTAAAAAAATGGCGTTTTTTTTACATGCTAAACTTCTAATATCCAAATGATTTCTAATTTTTTTCATGTATAATTGAATATAAAATATACATTAATTTTGAGCAGAACGAACATAAGGGACTTCCTCATTATAAAAAATAGGGAGGAAGTTGCAATATTTTGAGCGTATAATGGAGTATGATCCCACACAGTCGGATGATTCTATTTATAAACGATGCTGCTAGGAAGTAACGAATCGAATTCACGTTCTGCTACTAATCAGAAACCAGAATTGCTCTATAAATAATAAACCTTTTCTGTAGCAATTTCACATGTTTTTTCCGTCTCAACACGGTAAGAATATTTTACTCTGTGGAACTGTCTACTGCAAATAAGTCACCTCTCAGAAATTGTGTGTAACTGTTCTGTCGACTGCAAACGAGTCACCTCTCGAGACTTGTTTAGAACAACGAACCATCTGAAACTGTTCTGAAACTAAACATGGCTTACACTTCTAGACTTCCTAACTTTACAAACTATATGTAAGAATAATATTTTGATTAACTTGCATTCCAACCCCTTTTTGTTTATATTTCTGAACTAAATTTCATTCGTTATATTTTATTTTGTTACATTCTTCTATATCGAAATATTTCATATTAAATAACATTTGAAAGTCAGCGTGTTCTCTCGCTTCATTCTGTTCTCAAGTCGCAACAATGTTTGGAAGTAATAGCAACGTGCAACAATGTTTGGAAGTAATAGCAACGTGCAACAATGTTTGGAAGTAATAGCAACGTGCAACAATGTTTGGAGGTAATAGCAAAGTGCAACAATGTTTGGAAGACAGTAGATCCATCTGTATTGTTGAATAGCGTAATATGTCACTCGTTTTGTCTATGAAGTTTGTATCACATTTTAATAGTCATGTACTTCTATCCTGCTTGTTCATTTTAAATCTAAACATGATTTTGTTAAGCAATAACTGGTTGTTGATATGAAAACAATTCACCTTTAATCCTATTTGATTTTAAACAATAACATTTCATGTTGTATGCAAACAATTGAATGAAGACAAATCGTCCTGTTTGATTTTTTTTAATCTACACTACAAACAATAATATTTCATAGATATTGTATGAAACGAGTTAAGTGAAATGCTTTTATGTTGTAGTAAGACAGAAGATTCCTCCGTATTTATTCTAAATGGGGAAACCTACCATATCTTTTGCATTCCAGCCGAGACATTTTAAAGATTTTAACATTCCCATAAGCACTATTGTTCGAATATATCTGGAATATTGTTCAACGGATATATTTGACATATTGCTTTTTCTTTTTTTCTTTTCATAAGTTTTAATCATAAATGTTACTGTTATGCTTGCCGGCTGTAAAATTGCGTCACTTGACAGATCGTCTAATGAAAGTAAATAGACACTGTGCTGTGGCAGACAATATAAACAATATCTGACAATAGAATTGGGCATCCATACATTAGGAGCTCAGGGCATTAAACGTTGTGTGGCGAAACCTGCACTGACCATTTGATTGTAAGCCATCAATTTTTAAAAATGCATTTGTAAGACCTGCATTTTCATTTGCTACAAATAGTTTTTCCTCATCGGAATTAAGCTTTTCCAGTAACTGTCAAACGGCCTCCTTGTATTCTTGTGTGCATATGGATTTTTGTGTAGTTCTTTTCTTTTTCACTTGCTGTCACATAACTCTACAGAATTATCCAGTATGACGCCCACATTTTCAGCAAATGTGATTGAGATTTGTATGTGTAGACTTTCATAGCTATCCTGCACTATTTAGATTTCTATATATGTTTAACTTTTGAAATACTGCCCCGATATGCATGTCTTTATCAATTGTTAGTTATTTTTGCTACACTTTATTACGAAATTTGTCGGGTTTTATTTATATGAATTGCACGAAACTAAGTTGATAACTGCCTGGGTCAAATATTTTATTTTTATACGATTTAAAGATATAATCGTCAAAGATTGACGTTTTAATACAAATAAATGTAAATTGACAGAATAGAACTATGATAATATTTTATAAATTGTGTTTTTCATATCTATCACTAAAAGTGATTAATAACAAGAATAAATAATAATGTTTACGTATTGAATATGAGTTTTCTTGTATGTTTTATTAACGTTGATTTTCCAGAAAAAGAATATCCATATCCTTCACAAAAAATGGCTTTTCATTAGTGTGAATTTTCAAATGTCTCACAAATTTTAATTTTTGACAAAAGAAATAACGACACACTTAACAACAATGCAGCATTTCCCTTATATGAGTTAAGCTCATATTTGAAACTAACGTTGATTTTTGAGAACAAGAATATCCACAGACTTCATAAAAATGTGGCTTTTCATTTAGGTTTTATTTTACTTCAGTCAAAGATCGCAAAAATTAAGGGAATCACTTTGAGAAGGTGCACCATTCCTCGTAAAACCTACTGTGAGTTTGCCATAGAAAGGAGATATAATTTGGGCAGCGAATACTATGTGATGTGAATTTGAATATTTTCTCAGGGTTTACTTCTAGGGAAAAGTATCCTCCTGCCAGGTCGTTCAGTGTGAGTTTTCAAATGTCTCACTAACTTTGATTTTTGACAACAGGAATATCCACACAATTCACAAGAATGTGGCTTTTCTCCCATATGAGTGCTCATATGTGAAATTAACGTTGATTTTTGAACACAAGAATATCCACAAACTTCACATAAATGTGGCTTTTCTCCAGTGTGAATTTTAAAATGTCTAACTAAGTCTGATTTTTCAGAACAAGAATATCCACAAACTTCACAAGAATGTGGCTTTTCCCCAGTGTGAGTTCTCATATGTCTTACTACGTGTGCCTTTTCAGAAAAAGAATATCCACACACTTGACAAACATGTGGCTTTTCACCAGTATGAGTTCTAATATGTCTTAATAAAGACTGTTTTCTTGAAAAAGAATATCCACAGACTTTACAAGAATGTGGCTTTTCCCCAGTGTGAGTTCTCATATGTATCACTATGTCTGATTTTTCAGAACAAGAATATCCACATACTTCACAAGAATGTGGCTTTTCTCTTTTTTTTGTTTTATTTTCTCCAGTATGATTTCTCATGTGTCTCACTAATTTTGATTTTTCAGAACAAGAATATTCACACATTTCACAAGAGTATGGCTTTTCACCAGTGTGAGTTCTTATATGTCTCACTAACGATGATTTCACAGCACAAGAATATTCACACACGTTACAAGAATATGGTTTTTCTCCAGTGTGAGTTCTTATATGTCTCACTAATGATGATTTGTCAAAACAAGAATATCCACACACTTCACAAGAATGTGTCATTTCCTCAGTGTGATATGTTATGTTTTAATAAGGGTGATTAATAAAAACCAGAATATCCATACAAAAATGTCGCTTTCTTCCAGTGTAAATTCTGATACTTTTACTTAAGTTAAGAATGTGGTTTTCTCATACGTTACAAAGAATTTATAAAGTGTTACTTTTCTAAAAGATAATTTTCCGGGTTTGTAGAAAATATTCTTTTTCAAAATTTGTAATTTGCTCTTTTGTTACCTTTTGGTTTATTTGAATATTTGACATTATAAATTTATATTACCTTCGAATCGTGTTATGTTTTCACCAGTGTCTTAAGAATTCTTAAAATAGCAGTGTTAACTTTAATAAATTTTTCAACAGATGTCGCTCTAGATTTCCAAATAGAGTAATATTTTTTTCGCAGGATAGTGTTTAAAGCCAACGATTCTCCATTAAAATTGAATTAAAGGGTTCAATCAGGAACATCTGTAAAAAATAATGAAATTCAATATTTAAAGTATTTGCATTAACATATTAGCGGTATGTTTTTAAATTTTGTTAATATTATTGGATATGTTTTATCGTCATTAAATCTATTTTTTATTTTGGTAATATTATTAGATTGTTTCTTTATTGTTAATAAATGTTTTTCAATTTTGTTAATATTATTGGATTATCTTTTATTGTTATTAAATATGTTTTTATTAATATTATTGGACTGTTTCTTTATTGTTATTAAATATTTTTTAAAATTTTATTAATATTATTGGATTGTTACTCTATTGTAACTAAATGTTTTTATTTTGATAATATTATTAGATTGTTTGTTTATTGTTATTAAATATATTTTTATTTTGTTGATATTATTGGATTATTTCTTTATTGTTATTAAATATTTTTTAAATTTTGTTAATATTATTGGATTGTTTCTTTACTGTTATTAAATATTTTTTTATTTTTATTAATATTATTGGATTGTTACTTTATTGTTATTAAATATTTTTATTTTGATAATATTATTGGATTGTTTCTTCATTGTTATTAAATATGTTTTTATTTTGTAAATACTATTTGTTCCATTATTTTTATTAAATAAGTGTTTTTGTTAATATTATTGAATTGTTTCTTTATTGTTATTAAATATTTTTTTATATTTTTTAATATTATTTGATTGTTTCTTTATTGTTATTAAATGTGTTTTTTTTATTTTACTAATATTATTGGATTGTTTCTTTATTGTTATTAATTTTTTTTATTTTATTAATATTATTGGATTGTTTCTTTATTATTATTAAATATGTTTTTATTTTGTTAATAATAATGGATTCTTTATTTATTATTTTTTTTATTTTGTTAATATTATTGTATTGTTTATTTATTGTTATAAAATATTTTTATTTTGTTAATATTATAGGATTGTTTCTTTATTGTTATTAAATATTTTTTTATTTTATTAATATTATTTGATTGTTATTTTATTGTTATTAAATGTTTTTTTTTTATTTTATTAATATTATTGGATTCTTACTTTATAGTTATTAAATATGTGTTTATTTTGTTAATATTATTGGATTGTTTCTTTACTGTTATTAAATATGTGTTTATTTTGTTAATATTATTTGATTGTTTTTTATTGTTATTAAATATGTTTTTTGTTTTGTTAATATTATTTGATTGTTTCTTTATTGTTATTAAATATATTTTGTTTTATTAATATTATTGGATTGTTTTTTATAGTTATTTAATATGTTTTTTATTAGTTAATATTATTGGATTGTTTTTATTGCTATTAAATATGTTTTTATTTTGTTAATATTATTGGATTGTTTCCTTATTGTTATTAAATATGTTTTTATTTTATTTTATTAATATCATTGGATTGTTTCTTTATTGATATTTTATATGTGTTTATTTTGTTAATATTATTGGATTGTTTCTTTATTGTTATTAAATATGTTTTTTATTTGTTAATATTATTGGATTGTTTCTTTACTGTTATTTAATATGTGTTTATTTTGTTAATATTATAGGATTGTTTCTTTATTGTTATTAAATATGTTTTTTATTTGTTAATATTATTGGATTGTTTCTTTACTGTTATTAAATATGTGTTTATTTTGTTAATATTATTGGATTGTTTCTTTATTGTTATTAAATATATTTTTATATTTTGTTAATATTATAGGATTGTTTCTTTATTGTTATTAAATATGTTTTTATTTTGTTAATATTATTGGATTGTTTCTTTACTGTTATTAAATATGTGTTTATTTTGTTAATATTATTGGATTGTTTCTTTATTGTTGTTAAATATGTTTTTATTTTGTTAATATTATTGGATTGTTTCTTTATTGTTATTAAATATGTGTTTATTTTGTTAATATTATTGGATTGTTTCTTTATTGTTATTAAATATGTTTTTTGTTTTATTAATATTATTTGATTGTTTCTTTATTGTTATTAAATATATTTTGTTTTATTAATATTATTGGATTGTTTTTTATAGTTATTAAATATGTTTTTTATTAGTTAGTATTATTGGATTGTTTTTATTGCTATTAAATATTTTTTATTTTGTTAATATTATTGGATTGTTTCTTTATTGTTATTAAATATGTGTTTATTTTGTTAATATTATTGGAGTGTTTCTTTATTGTTATTAAATATGTTTTTTATTTTGTTAATATTATTGGATTGTTTCTTTACTGTTATTAAATTTGTGTTTATTTTGTTAATATTATTGGATTGTTTCTTTATTGTTATTAAATATATTTTTATTTTGTTAATATTATTGGATTGTTTCTTTATTGTTATTAAATATGTGTTTATTTTGTTAATATTATTGGAGTGTTTCTTTATTGTTATTAAATATGTTTTTTATTTTGTTAATATTATTGGATTGTTTCTTTTTTGTTATTAAATATGTTTTTTTTATTTTGTTAATATTATTGGATTGTTTCTTTACTGTTATTAAATATATTTTTATTTTGTTAATATTATTGGATTGTTTCTTTATTGTTATTAAATATGTGTTTATTTTGTTAATATTATTGGAGTGTTTCTTTATTGTTATTAAATATGTTTTTTATTTTGTTAATATTATTTGATTGTTTATTTTTTGTTATTTAATGTTTTTTTTATTTTGTTAATATTATTGGATTGTTTCTTTACTGTTATTAAATATGTGTTTATTTTGTTAATATTATTGGATTGTTTCTTTATTGTTATTAAATATGTGTTTATTTTGTTAATATTATTGGAGTGTTTCTTTATTGTTATTAAATATGTTTTTTATTTTGTTACTATTATAGGATTGTTTCTTTATTGTTATTAAATATGTTTTTTTATTTTGTTAATATTATTGTTTTTTTTTCTTTATTGTTATTAAATATGTGTTTATTTTGTTACTATTATTGGATTGTTTCTTTTTTTATTAAATATTTTTTATTTTATTGGCTTGTCACTGGTCCTGTAAATTTGTTTGCTATAATAACGTGTAGCTGTACTTCACGATGTAGGATAGCAAGAGGCAGTTGCATAAAACATGGCATACACTTTTCAAACTTGCGTGCTAATTGTGAAGGCGTCCACTTCATCAATTAACCATAGCCAGATTTTGATGGTGGTGAAGTTACCTTTAACTAGTTCTTGATAAGAAATGTTTTTTGATTCGTTCTTTGGTGGGTATGCAAGTACCTTGTGCTGTGGTTGGTATGTAAGTACCTTGTGCCAGCATTCAACCAACTGATTATTCCTTTATTGTAAATTGTACTTATTTTGTACCTATTTTTATAAAATGTCAGGAATTAATGTGAAAATTTTCGCCTTGAAAAAGACTACTTAATCTGTTTTTGTATGTCTTATATTCATATTTGTAGAAGAAATAAGGAAAACGCATGAAAACAATATGGCAAGGGTTAGTCATTTTCTGGTGTTCATTATTAAGCATATAATAGATTAAGCTATCTATCATTACAATTTAAAACATCAAGAAAATGTCAAGATGTCTAAGAGTGGATCCTGTGTGAGTTTCCCCGCAAAACCATTTTTTTTTCTAATTTAATAAATTTTTTTTTTGTCAGAATATAAACGTTTATTTTTGTCAGTCATTGTCAGGTATAATGCACATACTTATCAGGAAATGTCAAGCATTTTTTGTTTCCAAATTTTAATATTAAGTTGTATTATAAAGATGGCGGTAAAGTTAATTGTGGTAAACATTATTTTTTTATCTGAAAGAGAGGTTATTTATGCCGAATATGCAAGTTAAAAATTTTTACTAGTAATTTGTTTGAGGTAAAGTACAGCTAGATTGTAAATGTTTGTGAATATTTTTTCTACATTAAGTTACTGCTCATTTGTGATGACCAATAAATATGTGCTTATTTTTTGTAAATTTTATAAAAGAAATTGATGGATAATGTGATTTACAAATATTTTTCTACATTTGTGATGACCAATAAATATGTGCTTATTTTATGTAAATTTTATAAAAGAAATTGATGCATAATGTGATTTACAAATATTTTTCTACATTTGTGATGGCCAATAAATATGTGCTTATTTTTTGTAAATTTTATAAAAGAAATTGATGCATAATGTGATTTACAAATATTTATCTACATTTGTGAAGGCCAATAAATATATGCTTATTTTTTGTAAATTTTATAAAAGAAATTGATGCATAATGTTATTTACAAATATTTTTCTACATTTGTTATGGCCAATAAATATGTGCTCATTTTATGTAAATTTTATAAAAGAAATTGATGCATAATGTGATTTACAAGTATTTTTCTACATTTGTGATGGTCAATAAATATGTGCTTATTTTATGTAAATTTTATAAAAGAAATTGATGCATAATGTGATTTACAAATATTTTTCTACATTTGTGATGGCCAACACATATGTAATTATTTTTTGTAAATTTTATAAAAGAAATTGATGCATAATGTGATTTACAAATATTTATCTACATTTGTGATGGCCAATAAATATATGCTTATTTTTTGTAAATTTTATAAAAGAAATTGATGCATAATGTTATTACAAATATTTTTCTACATTTGTTATGGCCAATAAATATGTGCTCATTTTATGTAAATTTTATAAAAGAAATTGATGCATAATGTGATTTACAAGTATTTTTCTACATTTGTGATGGTCAATAAATATGTGCTTTTGTAAATTTTATAAAAGAAATTGATGCATAATGTGATTTACAAATATTTATCTACATTTGTGATGGCCAATAAATATGCGCTTATTTTTTGTAAATTTTATAAAAGAAATTGATGCATAATGTGATTTACAAATATTTATCAACATTTGTGATGGGCAATAAGTCTGTGCTTATTTTTTGTAAATTTTATAAAAGAAATTGATGCATAATGTGATTTACAAATATTTATCTACATTTGTGATCGCCAATAAATATGTGCTTATTTTTTGTAAATTTTATAAAAGAAATTGATGCAAAATGTGATTTACAAATATTTATCAAAATTTGTGATGGGCAATAAATATGTGCTTATTTTATGTAAATTTTATAAAAGAAATTGATGCATAATGTGATTTACAAATATTTATCTACATTTGTGATGGCCAATACATATGTGCTTATTTTTTGTAAATTTTATAAAAGAAATTGATGCATAATGTGATTTACAAATATTTTTCTACATTTGTGATGGCCAATAAATATGTGCTCATTTTATGTAAATTTTATAAAAGAAATTGATGCATAATGTGATTTACAAGTATTTTTCTACATTTATGATGGTCAATAAATATGTGCTTTTGTAAATTTTATAAAAGAAATTGATGCATAATGTGATTTACAAATATTTTTCTACATTTGTGATGGTCAATAAATATGTGCTTTTGTAAATTTTATAAAAGAAATTGATGGATAATGTGATTTACAAATATTTTTCTACATTTGTGATGACCAATAAATATGTGCTTATTTTTTGTAAATTTTATAAAAGAAATTGATGGATAATGTGATTTACAAATATTTATCTACATTTGTGATGGCCAATAAATATGTGCTCATTTTATGTAAATTTTATAAACGATATTGATGCATTATGTGATTTACAAATATTTTTCTACATTTGTGATGGCCAATAAATATATGCATATTTTTTGTAAATTTTATAAAAGAAATTGATGCATAATGTGATTTACAAATATTTATCTACATTTGTGATGGGCAATAAATATGCGCTTATTTTTTGTAAATTTTATAAAAGAAATTGATGCATAATGTGATTTACAAATATTTATCAACATTTGTGATGGGCAATAAATCTGTGCTTATTTTTTGTAAATTTTATAAAAGAAATTGATGCATAATGTGATTTACAAATATTTATCTACATTTGTGATGGCCAATAAATATGTGCTTATTATTTGTAAATTTTATAAAAGAAATTGATGCTAAATGTGATTTACAAATATTTATCAAAATTTGTGATGGGCAATAAATATGTGCTTATTTTTTGTAAATTTTATAAAAGAAATTGATGCATAATATGATTTACAAATATTTATCTACATTTGTGATGAGCAATAAATATGTGCTTATTTTTTGTAAATTTTATAAAAGAAATTGATGCATAATATGATTTACAAATATTTTTCTACATTTGTGATGACCAATAAATATGTGCTTATTTTTTGTAAATTTTATAAAAGAAATTGATGCATAATATGATTTACAAATATTTATCTACATTTGTGATGACCAATAAATATGTGCTTATTTTTTGTAAATTTTATAAAGGAAATTGATGCATAATGTGATTTACAAATATTTTTCTACATTTGTGATGGTCAATAAATATGTGCTTTTGTAAATTTTACAAAAGAAATTGATTCATAATGTGATTTACAAATATTTATCTACATTTGTGATGGGCAATAAATCTGTGCTTATTTTTTGTAAATTTTATAAAAGAAATTGATGCATAATGTGATTTACAAATATTTATCTACATTTGTGATGGGCAATAAATATGCGCTTATTTTTTGTAAATTTTATAAAAGAAATTGATGCATAATGTGATTTACAAATATTTATCTACATTTGTGATGGGCAATAAATCTGTGCTTATTTTTTGTAAATTTTATAAAAGAAATTGATGCATAATGTGATTTACAAATATTTATCTACATTTGTGATGGCCAATAAATATGTGCTTATTATTTGTAAATTTTATAAAAGAAATTGATGCAAAATGTGATTTACAAATATTTATCAAAATTTGTGATGGGCAATAAATATGTGCTTATTTTTTGTAAATTTTATAAAAGAAATTGATGCATAATGTGATTTACAAATATTTTTCTACATTTGTGATGGCCAATAAATATGTGCTCATTTTATATAAATTTTATAAAAGAAATTGATGCATAATGTGATTTACAAATATTTTTCTACATTTTTGATGGTCAATAAATATGTGCTTTTGTAAATTTTATAAAAGAAATTGATGCATAATGTGATTTACAAATATTTATCTACATTTGTGATGGCCAATAAATATGTGCTTATTTTTTGTAAATTTTATAAAAGAAATTGATGCATAATGTGATTTACAAATATTTTTCTACATTTGTGATGGCCAATAAATATGTGCTTATTTTTTGTAAATTTTATAAAAGAAATTGATGCATAATGTGATTTACAAATATTTTTCTACATTTGTGATGGCCAATAAATATGTGCTCATTTTATATAAATTTTATAAAAGAAATTGATGCATAATGTGATTTACAAATATTTATCTACATTTTTGATGGTCAATAAATATGTGCTTTTGTAAATTTTATAAAAGAAATTGATGCATAATGTGATTTACAAATATTTTTTTACATTTGTGATGACCAATAAATATGTGCTTTTTTTTTGTAAATTTTATAAAAGAAATTGATGCATAATGTTATTTACAAATATTTTTCTACATTTGTTATGGCCAATAAATATGTGCTAATTTTATGTAAATTTTATAAAAGAAATTGATGCATAATGTGATTTACAAATATTTATCTACATTTGTGATGGTCAATAAATATGTGCCTTTGTAAATTTTATAAAAGAAATTGATGCATAATGTGATTTACAAATATTTATCTACATTTGTGATGGGCAATAAATATGCGCTTATTTTTTGTAAATTTTATAAAAGAAATTGAGGCATAATGTGATTTACAAATATTTATCTACATTTGTGATGGCCAATAAATATGTGCTTATTTTTTGTAAATTTTATAAAAGAAATTGATGCACAATGTGATTTACAAATATTTATCAAAATTTGTGATGGGCAATAAATATGTGCTTATTTTTTGTAAATTTTATAAAAGAAATTGATGCATAATATGATTTACAAATATTTATCTACATTTGTGATGGCCAATAAATATGTGCTTATTTTTTGTAAATTTTATAAAAGAAATTGATGCATAATGTGATTTACAAATATATTTGTACATTTGTGATGGCCAATAAATATGTTCTCATTTTATGTAAATTTTATAAAAGAAATTGATGCATAATGTGATTTACAAGTATTTTTCTACATTTGTGATGGTCAATAAATATGTGCTTTTGTAAATTTTTTAAAAGAAATTGATGCATAATGTGATTTACAAATATTTTTCTACGTTTGTGATGGTCAATAAATATGTGCTTTTGTAAATTGTTTAAAAGAAATTGATGCATAATGTGATTTACAAATATTTATCTACATTTGTGATGGCCAATAAATATGTGCTTATTTTTTGTAACTTTTATAAAAGAAATTGATGCATAATGTGATTTACAAATATTTTTCTACATTTGTGATGGTCAATAAATATGTTCTCATTTTATGTAAATTTTATAAAAGAAATTGATGCATAATGTTATTTACAAGTATTTTTCTACATTTGTGATGGTCAATAAATATGTGCTTTTGTAAATTTTATAAAAGAAATTGATGCATAATGTGATTTACAAGTATTTTTCTACATTTATGATGGTCAATAAATATGTGCTTTTTTAAATTTTATAAAAGAAATTGATGCATAATGTGATTTACAAATATTTTTCTACATTTGTGATGGGCAATAAATATGTGCTCATTTCATGTAAATTTTATAAAAGAAATTGATGGATAATGTGATTTACAAATATTTTTCTACATTTGTGATGACCAATAAATATGTGCTTATTTTATGTAAATTTTATAAAATAAATTGATGGATAATGTGATTTACAAATATTTTTCTACATTTGTGATGACCAATAAATATGTGCTCATTTCATGTAAATTTTATAAAAGAAATTGATGGATAATGTGATTTACAAATATTTTTCTACATTTGTGATTACCAATAAATATGTGCTCATTTTATGTAAATTTTATAAAAGAAATTGATGCATAATGTGATTTACAAATATTTATCTACATTTGCGATGGGCAATAAATATGTGCTTATTTTTTGTAAATTTTATAAAAGAAATTGATGCATAATGTGATTTACAAATATTTATCAAAATTTGTGATGGGCAATAAATATGTGCTTATTTTTTGTAAATTTTATAAAAGAAATTGATGCATAATGTGATTTACAAATATTTTTCTACATTTTTATTCATCCTTATTGTAAAATATTAAATACTAGATAAAAAACAAAAAAATCATACGTAATTCTCAAGCAATATAACAGGTAAGAGTTGACAGAAAACATTTTTAATAAAAAACAATTAAATATAGTAAAAAAGTGTTGTTAATAATTCGATCAACTTCAAATTAAATTATTATATCTATACGAAGCATCTTTACTTTCTCTGAAATCAAATTTTATAAAATTACAAAATTGTTTTATAATCTCAATGTCAGATTGAATAATATAATTCTTTTTTTTTAATCAGAGATTCATATTTTTTTATTTACGTTTGTTATAAAGAACGACAGAATTAATATTTTTTAAAGATTTTACTATAAAAGCTATTGATTAGATGTTTTCAAAGAAAGAAAAGATAAAAACTATAATTTTTTATTGGATGACAATAAAAAATAAATCTATTTAAATGTTTAAGATTATTTTAAAAGTTATTTAATAGAATTTAAATTGCTTTAAAAGTTATTGAATTACTTTTTTTTAGTTTAAAGAAAAAAAGATAGAAACAATGTTTTTATTGGACTGCAATTTATTTAAATGTGGTGAACTAATATTTTCAAGTTAAATTAAAGGTTTTAAAATAATATTCTTTGACAAAATCTAAATATCAGATTAAAAAAAAATATATTTTTTAGGAGATTTTTTTTAATCAGAGATTCATACGTTATTATTTGAGCACGGTAACATAAATGCATAAGTGGCATTTTTCTTCTTTTTTTGATTGGAGATTCATACTTTGATGCAAATGCGCTTATTGATCCGCGCTATTTTTTAAATAATATTTTCCAGTTTAATTAGAGTTTTATGGGTCTTTTTTATTTATAAGTTCTACAGCAGAGGTAGGAAAACCTCTCCCCACGTTTAGAATGGCTTTCTAAATGATAACGTTATTATCTCAGCACGGATCTATAAGTGCAGTAGTACCCTTTTTTAAAACACATCCGTTATAAAGCATGGTGGAATCACTATATTTCATTGCAATAAGAATGAACTTATTTTAATGTTTAAGATTATTTAAAAGTTTATTGAACAAAATTTTAGTGTAAAAAAAGAAAAAAAAATACAAACTTACCTTTTTCCCCGGAATTCAATGCAAAAACAAAGAAGTGGGACGAATTCGTTTTTTTTTTCTTTTGTATTCAAAACAGAAAATTTGTTTTTTTTAGTAAATTGATAAAACTTTTGTTTTGTGTGTCCAATTCTTAAAGAAATAAAATATATGAAAATATTAAAGAATTAAAATTAAATAAAAGTACGATCTAAACGTGAAATCGTTAAAAAGAAAGGTAACTGCTAAAGAACAATGGATTTAGGTCATCGTAACACGGTGTAATCATTATTTCGTTCCTCGTGTAAAAATGTCCGTCTGTTACGGCGTGGGACCAGATCAACATTAAGTATCATCACTGCTACGACGGTGAACATTTAAAACGGCAGTTGTCGCCGGTGTTAATATGTTGATGAGACTACGTTTTTCTATCGACATCAACAAAATATTAAAAACGTGTCAAAATCAGCATCAAGACGAAGTCGAATATAACACTAATAATACGGTTTTTATTTAACATAATAAAGAGTAATGAGTCATGTTTTTATTGTTGACGTTTTTTTTTATGCAACACACGAGTAAAAAAGTAATAAATTAATAAATCGTCCGATATGTTTAATATGTAAAAATGTTCTGGAAAGAAATTTCAGAAATAAAGCACAGTTTATAACTATGTATAGTCACTAGGACTCTTTATATATTTTAAAAACAGTCTGACAGGATTTAAATTTAAATGTAAATAAATGCAAGAGAAATAAATCTTTCTCTGATTGAGGCAGAATGTAATTTTTGCAAAATAAGTCTTTCTTTTCTTTTACGAAAAGGAAAAGTTTGTTTATTTTAATCGGTTCCATGAATATATCTGATGCAATACAAAGTTGTATATTTTCTTTTATCCAGGGAGTTGTATAACTTTCAGGTGCAAGGTGCAAAAAATCATATTAACGGTTTTTACGTTGCGAGACAGAGCAAGCGTCGAGCTGCTTTTCTGCACTACAAGGGAATTCTGACTCCACTGGTTGGGTATCGCGCACAGTGCCTTTTTTATAGGTGTCAGACTGGCTCCAGCGAAAGCTGTTAGAAAAATATTTTTGAAATTCGCTTTCTTTGAATGCCGATTGGATGAAAAGTCAACACGCTGTCACGTGATACTGCTATTAACTACGTCCATGACAATTGCCAAATTTTAGTATTTATACCCGCATAATTTGCGTGGGTGTAAATAATAGATATACGAACAACTGGACTGCTCCTTGTCTTTAATGTCTGTGATGGGTCGCTACATGTCCTTTCGCTTAGTGTGCTGAATTGTTTTCCTATCAAATTTAGATTATATTTGTCGATGTTTAAGGCTTGTGGGGATTGCTTTATTAAAGTTATCTTTTGTGTGTCCAATTAATCACACACACACACACATTTACTCACATAAATTAATATACGAAAGTATAAATTTATGCCTTAAATTTAAGTATTTACTTCAACAGGGCTCAATACGTAGGTAGAGCTAGTTAGTAAGTTATAAAATATATATGGCGATTGAGCTACACTGAATATTCCGCGTTTCATCCACTATAGGATTCTTCAGGCTCATATTCTGTTTTTCTATGTTCATATTTTTCCCGTGTTTTCATGAAAATGTGTAGCGTATTTTCATCAGTTACATGGTTAGGAATCCTATACTCCACAGATATTCTCATTTTTACATCAGTGCAGAATACATGAATACGAAAATGAAGTTCACAAAACTACTAAAAGACAATCATACTATAATGTGAACATTGGTTAAAAACTAAGAAAATATAGTAATAGACATTATCATTATTATTATTATTATTATTTCACTTAGTAAGAGTTGTCTCACAGGCCATCATCAGTGTGTGTTCTCTGTGGTGTTCCCTGGAGACCAAATGACAACAAGTCTCCCAGATTTCTAGTGTTCTCCACCTCTTGTGCAGATGATTGCACGTTATCATCGGTCATTGGTGTTTCCTGGAGTTTAGGTAACAAAATGCCTCCCCAAGGTACCAGATTTGAACCGCACGCTTCCAGTGAAGATCTGCTTAGTACTCTCCCACCTCGGTCTTTCCATCCTCCCTTACCATTCACAACTAGTTGATGTGGCACCAGATGACGCTGTCTAGACCAATTTTTTATTATTATTTTTATAATGATGATGATGACGATAATAAAGGTGCTTGTGCAGTGTATGCCCGTGCATGCTAAATAGAATTTCAAAGTTAAATTAAATTTTTATGGTATATTTTGGGTTTTTTTTTTACTATACACAGATTCGAAAGATTTGTCAAAAAACAAATATATAACAAATAAATGTTATCAAAGGCAAGATAAGTAACTTTTCAAACGAACTGGATAAGGTTTTAGTGTTTTATTTAATGTAATATGTTTATGTTGTTCGGAAATCATAGTGTTTATTGATATGTCATCCTATGTCACGGTATATATATTGACCGAGTTTCTAACAGTATTTTGTATAGTTTTTAGATTTCCCAAACAAGGTATTCAACAGTGAGTTCGCCGCCATTTGCCTTTTTCAAACATATCCCTTGTATATTTGTCTTCTTTGACAACTTTTTTCATTAAATTGTTATTTGAAAATGCATAATAGTTACGAAGCCTCCCCAATGGCTTTCTCAATAATATTATTTCAGCACGGTGCAAACAACATTTATTTATAAGATAAAACACAAGAATGTACTCTTTAATTTTAGTTCATATCAAAACATTAATTAAAACTGATTAGTTAATGAATTTTAATTAATTTGTGTTGTTCGTCTCGGGAGAGAATAGAAAATTTCCTATTTCATTTCCTGTTTCAGTCATGTAAATTATTTAGTTAAAAAAACACTGTCGTGAAAAATGCTTCTAATTTTAAAATATTTAGAAATACTCAATGAAAAGTTTTATTTATTAAAAGAACCGACCGAAAAATTTTCTTATATAAAAATTGTTTATTTTGCAATAAAAAAAAGACTAATCTGAAATATGCCTCAAACGTTAGGTTTTCCTCAGGAGCATAGTGCAATGTATCAATAGCTGACCAGATTCACTAAAACTTGTGTTATCCAATCTATTTTTTATATGACTGGCTTTGTTGCTCTAAATGTAATTTTTTCAATTCCAATATTTGTTCATTAATTTCTTTCCTATCTCTTTCCTGTTTTTCTTCGAAGAATTTCATTAACTCTAACTGCTTTTCGAATATTTGTTCATTCATTTTTTTCTCTTCCTTATTTTTCTTCAAAATATTTCATCAAATTTAAATGTTTCTTTTCGTTTTGTTTCTGTATTGCCAATTGTTTCTCTTCGTTTTGCTTCTGTATAGCCAATTGTTTATCTCGTATTGCCAATTGCTTTTTTGGAACCTTTTTTCAAGTTCTAATCGCTGACTTTGTTGGAATTTAACCATTTCCAAATTTTTTTTGCAAAATTGTCCATTTTGATTGTTTTTGGACGGTATGGAATTACTTAATATGACAAAATGAGTTTTTTTCAGAAACAACCACATTCCTTGATTTACTTTTCTTATAGGATCGACTCTATAGGAAATAAAAATCTTTACACAGTTCGTATTAAGGAATATTTATTTCATATTTATTTCTTCGTGTGGCAATTTTTCTGGGAAAATAATTTGGCGTTTTCATTTATACAGAAAGCAGTAGATTTCCTTTGTCATTTTTCAATTTTCATAATGTGTAGGTACTGGGTAAAATTCCTTGTTGATCCTACATATTTTTTCCGCTTTTTTCTTTTAGTTATTTTTCTGTGAAAGAGAGTTTATAGCATTTATTCAATATATGCTTGCCTTTTTTATCTCTGTGCGAAAAAGAAGGTCCTTTTCTCGTTAACACTTTATTTATCATGTTTAGCGAAATCGTTTTTTCTTCTTTGACGTGCAGTCCCATCGACCAGTGAAAAGATTATCTTAATCGGAGTAAAATCTGACGTTTTTTAAAAATTTCTGTAAATACCTGCTTTAGCCAATAAAATAAAATATACTATCAGTTACTTTTTCAGTAGTTTTTTTTCCAACGCTAATACCTTTTAACCATACGACGTATAAGGGATGGAAAAAAGTTATTGAAAACTTGATGTCCTAAATTCAGTAGTAATAATTCTCCATGCAATTCGTCCTATGCGTTCTGTTTCAACTCGTAGTTATAACCAAGATACTTACAATATTTTACAGTATTTTTCAGTACAAACTTTTCAGCAAACTGATTGAGATTTGTACATTGTCATCCTATACCATTTCCATTTTATATCTGCTTTTGATATACTTGACTATACTGCTTTCATATGAATATCGTTCATTTTAATGAGACATTCACTCAATTCTTTTCGTGGTACACATGCTTTGACGGAATATTTTTTTGTTAATTGTTAATTATTTTTGCAATATTTTATTTACGAGAAATAATGGACAAGAATTTGATTCCCCCCGCTGGAGCTACTTTTGGATTTCAGTACATTGTTTTGTGCTTTTGTACCCGTTTTTCACAGCAGTTGAATATTTCAGTGATTGAATCTTGGTAATTTTTTATGCCAAACATTCTCTTCTTAGTTCAGTTACTCCAACCAAGAGATCTTTTTAGGATTTTAACCGTCCCTGTAAGTACCATTGTTTGTATTTCCCTCGCAATTGGTTCCCTGCGTATATTCGCCAGACATTTTATGAAATTATTTTGCTCTTATAATGACTAAAATGATTGAGATGTACAGATTCCAGTTTCGTTTCATGTGCTGTATATAGGTCTTTGGTTTTCTCCCTCTCAATTCTGTTAAGGCCAGAACCATTAAGGGCACTTACTTTAAATGGATATGCCCCCTCTTGTCCTATATAACTATGTCAGACTAAATAGCTCCGTTTTCCAGGTATATAGCTGTAAACCGTTGGTAATCATAGTGGATGGTGTATGATTTATTTCCAACTGTCATTTCTGGTACATATGATATCCTAGACGTTCTACTACATTTGATATTCATGTTTTAAGAGATTTTTAGTAGAGATATTAACACACGCTATTTTGTCGCATTGTATGCCATCGCCCAACAAGACTTTACAACGGAACGTCAGTGTGAGTCCTCATATGTCTCACTAAAGATGATTTTAGAGAACAAGAAAATCCACACACTTCACAAGAATGTGGCTTCTCCCCAGTGTGAGTTCTCATATGATTCAGTAAAGATGATTTTTGAGAACAAGAAAATCCACACACTTCACAAGAATGTGGCTTCTCTCCAGTGTGAGTTCTCATATGTGTCACTAAATTTGACTTTACAGAAAAAGAATACCCGCATACTTCACAGGAATGTGGCTTTTCCCCAGTGTGAATTCTCATATGTTTCACTAAATTTGACTTTTCAAAAGTAGAATATCGACACACTGCACAGGAATGTGGTTTTTCCCCAGTGTGGGTTCTCATATGTCTCGCTAAATTTGATTTTTCAGAACAAGAATATTCACACACTTCACAAGAATATGTCTTTTCACAAGAGTGTGTTCTTATATGTATAACTAGCGATGTTTTTAAGGAACAAGTATATCCACACACTTCACAAGTATGTAGCTTTTTCCCAGTGTGAATTCTCATATGTCTCACTAAACATGATTTATGAGAAGAAGTATATTCACACACTTCACAAGAATATGGTTTTTCTCCAGTGTGCGTCCTAATATGATTTAGTAACTTTGATTTTTCAGAACAAGAATACCCACATACTTCACATGAATGTGGCTTTTCCCCAGTGTGAGTCTTAATATGACTTACTAACTTTGATTTTTGAGAGAAAGAAAATCCACAAACTTCACAAGAATGTGGCTTTTCTCCAGTGTGAGTCCTAATATGACTTAATAGGTTTGATTTTTCAGAAAAAGAATGGCCGCATACTTCACAAGTATGTGGCTTTTCCCCAGTGTGACGTCTCATATGTTTCATTAAATTATATTTTTCGGAACAAGAATAACCACACACTACACAAGAATGTGGCTTTTCCCCAGTATGCCTTCTCCTATGTCTCACTAAAGATGATTTTTCAGAACAAGAATATCTACACACTTTACAAGAATATGGCTTTTCTCCAGTGTGAATTCTCATATGTATTACTAACTTTGATTTTTGAGAAGAGGAAAAATCACACACTTCACAATAATGTGACTTTTCCATAGTGTTATCACTTATTTTTGTCACTATTGTTTATTTATTAAAACAAGATTATTCTCCCACGTCACAAGACTTTCACTTTTTTTAAGTGTGTATCATATGTTTAAAAAATCTGTTGGTTAAGAACAATAATATAAACACTTTACAACAAAGTCGTATTTCTCCAGCGTGTGTATTTATATGACTTGTTCTATTGTATTTGGTAAAGTAATTATATCTACATACTTTATATGAATGGAAAATTTCCATATATCTCAATAACAGATTCTACACATATTATAAGAATGTTGTTTTTTATTTCAATTTTCTTATTAATTTGTTCAAGTTTGAGCAGCCTACCAGATGCCAAGTATTAAGACATAATTTTATAAATTTTTACTGAGCGAACTTTGCAAAGTGCTACTTCAAAGAATTTTGCATTCATATGGTGTTACTTTTCTATGAGATTTTTTGAAGTTTTGTAGTTTCCCATAGTGTAGAAAATATTGTCTTTTTAACTTTGAATCGATCTCTTGTTACCTTCTAATGTATTCGGACATTAAACACATATTTAAGAACAAAATATATTACCTTTTACATGTGTCATGATATCACACGTTTCCAAAAAATTGTTAATAGTCTCAGTATAAGACATCTTTCAACAAATGTTGCCATAGTCTTCCAAATAAAGTAAGGTTTGTAATGTTTAATGAAAAAAATACTCCATTAAAATTGAATAGTTATGCTCAATCAGGAACATCTGTAAAAATAAAAAAAATAATTCAATATTTTTAATATTTTCATTCACATATTAGTATTCTCTTTATTTTTGTCAATATTATTGCATTAAACTTAACATTCATTTAATATAAATAATATGAGGCATGTTATAAAAGGGGCCACATATTTTCTAACTTAACACCAAGCTAGTTGGTACAGCTTTTGTTTAAGATATAGTTGAAATTAGTTATGAGATCTTAATAAGGAATAAAATGTTTCAACTTATATATAAAATACTACACTATACGATACTAAAATACAATATATATATATATATATATATATATATATATATATATATATATATATATATATATATATAGTCATCCACAAACAGTACTGTTTCGCTGTTTCATAGCTCATCAGTGCAGCTAGACAGGAAACTACCCCAAGCCAGGATAGAAACCCGATCGCCGAAATGGCAGTCAAGGCTTCTCACCATTATACTATATGGCTGATACACACACACATATATATATACATATATATATATATATATATATATATATATATATATATATATTTCATGAGCTGAAAAGCTATTGCAAACATCTATATGAGTACTTTAACCATAGTTCCTGATTTCAAAAGGCGAAAAATTAAAAGATACATCTGCCTTACTTCTAATGCTAGGTTTATTTATGGTGTCTTTTACATTTAATAAAAACCCTTCACAATATTTGCTGACGAGGAAACCTTGTTTGTTAAAAAACTATATGTAATAATTATTGTCCGTAACTTGATGTCTACCACAATAAAAACACTGTTTTCCGAAACGATCGTACAAATAATTGATTTTGTTGTTGTTCCTTCTTATGAAACGGATTTTAAATTTGATTATAATTTGATTTTAAAATTATCAATCACATTACTAAATATATATATATATATATATACATATATATATTGTATTTTGTAATATTGTATATATATATTATTTCATATATATATATATATATATATATATATATTGTATTTTATAGTAAGGTATTTATATACTATAAAATACAATATATATATTGTATTTTTAGTATTATATATTGTAGAATTTATCTAGAAGTGTAAACGTTTTATATATATATATGTATACATATATATATGTATATATATATGAATGAATAGATGTTAATGTAAATTATATATCCAATATATATATATATATATATATATATGTGTGTGTGTGTGTGTGTGTGTGTGTGTGTATCTTATGGTAACAATGCAAGTAACTTGCAATAATTCTATCAAAAAGTATTTATTGAAGACAAGTTTTCCGAACTTATGATTTATTTATTAAAAAAGCTACAACGAAATTCTATACATTTTTACTTTGTATTTTTATAGCGTTTTGTTTTTATCTTATATATTTTTTTTAATTTGTCATTCCATTATTTCATCTAAGGTTTGTTTGAGAAAATATATCCGTTCTTTATAGGGTTTTGTTTTTATCTTATATATTTGTCAATTTGTCAATTCTATTATTTCATCTAAGATTTGTTTGAGAAAATATATTCGTTCACCTCTAATGCATCTGAATATAAAAGATTTGCAAAGTCGTTTAACGTGTTAATTCTTCAGTTGTTTTTAAATATCAGTAAAATAAATGTTTATTTTATTAATTATACATAATGGAAATAATTTGAGGACATAACAAAGAGTTTTTTAAGGTTGGTTTTCTCAACATTTTAATAAAATAACTTTTAACTGAGAGTATTATAAACGTCCACAAATCCCACATCAACATATGCATTGGTTATTGTTTTCATATATGGGCGGGTAAAACAACCCAAATAATCTTCGTCGTAGATAAGGTTGAAAAGGAGTCTTACTTAGCTCCTCTCTATCACATCGCAACAATATTACACTCCTATGACTGTTTTACAAGTTATTTGATAGAATATACATTGATGAATTTATAGTAATTGTACACCCATTCAAATACATTGATGAATTTATAGTAATTGTACACCCATTCAAATACATTGATGAATTTATAGTAATTGTACACCCATTCAAATTACATTGATGAATTTATAGTAATTGTACACCCATTCAAAGTACATTAATGAATTTATAGTAATTGTACACCCATTCAAAGTACATTAATGAATTTATAGTAATTGTACACCCATTCAAAGTACATTGATGAATTTATAGTAATTGTACACCCATTCAAAGTGCATTGATGAATTTATAGTAATTGTACACCCATTCAAAGTACATTAATGAATTTATAGTAATTGTACACCCATTCAAAGTATATACTTCCTAATAACCCTGCAAGAAAAGGATACTCCTATCCTTGCCGACGTCTCTATATGTTTTAAGCCTTTTACTCTAAGAGGTGTCTCCTTTGGACTGACAAGTTGCAATTCCCTACATGTTATCTGCTTATCAGACTAATGAAATGCATAGTTTAAATTTATGTGTACAGACGCCGGTCTGCTACTCGCTTAGTAATAGTACGTCTACTAAATAGTAGTCCTTCAACCATATGTAAATACGTTTTGTTTGGATTGAAATTAACAGAAACACTGCCTTGAATGTTTTATTTATAAATATATGTTCACGTCTAATTGATATGAACGTGAAATATTTAAATCAGATGCGTTTAACTTATAAACATGAATGTTAGTTCTGTAAAATTTGGTAAGATTAAATATTTAAAATTCTATGAAAGATTATAAAATTTATATCAATCTTATTATTTAAGTATTCAATACAACTAAGGCATGTAGATTGATGCTGTCATTTTCTTTCCTTGTGACACCTATATTTTCTATTTATATATTTCTCAATTTGTCAAATCCTATATTTCTATTTATATATTTCAAAATTTTTCAAATCCTATTATTCCAAACTAATGTTTTATAAAAGTAATATCCATCTTATCTCCAATTCAGCTTAACATAAAATTATTTGTAACTATAATCGTTTACCTTATTAGACTTTTAATGTTTTATTTTTAATGATCTCATTTTTATTATTTAAAGAATATAATTTTTATATATATTTCTTAGATGATTGTAACAATGTACTGTTATCTTAAAATATTTATTACCTTTTTCGTTTTATTATTTGGTTTTCAGAATCAATGTCAATTCAATTGATTAAAGTACAAGTATGTTAGGTTATTTTTATGAAAATCACTACATAAACAAACTAAAGATAGTTAAAGCAATGGCAGCTGATACCTTTTTATCTTAGTCTAGAAAAGATGTAAGAAAACAAGATAGCTTAGTACTGATAAGAAAGTGTTAGTTTCAAAACCTTGATCAACTGTTTAGTGATAATGTTATGCAGAACGTCTTCAAAACCTTGATCAACTGTTTAGTGATAATGTTATGCATAACGTCTTCAAAACGATCAACTGTTTAGTGATAATGTTATGCAGAACGTCTTCAAAACGATCAACTGTTTAGTGATAATGTTATGCAGAACGTCTTCAAAACGATCAACTGTTTAGTGCTAATGTTATGCAGAACGTCTTTAAAACGATCAACTGTTTAGTGATAATGTTATGCAGAACGTCTTCAAAACGATCAACTGTTTAGTGATAATGTTATGCAGAACGTCTTCAAAACGATCAACTGTTTAGTGCTAATGTTATGCAGAACGTCTTCAAAACATTGATCAACTGTTTAGTGCTAATGTTATGCAGAACGTCTCCAACACGATCAACTGTTTAGTGATAATGTCATGAAGAACGTCTTCAAAACGATCAACTGTTTAGTGATAATGTTATGCAGAACGTCTTCAAAACGATCAACTGTTTAGTGATAATGTTATGCATAACGTCTTCAAAACGATCAACTGTTTAGTGATAATGTTATGCAGAACGTCTTCAAAACGATCAACTGTTTAGTGATAATGTTATGCAGAACGTCTTCAAAACGATCAACTGTTTAGTGATAATGTTATGCAGAACGTCTTCAAAACGATCAACTGTTTAATGCTAATGTTATGCAGAACGTCTTCAAAACGATCAACTGTTTAGTGATAATGTTATGCAGAACGTCTTCAAAACGATCAACTGTTTAGTGATAATGTTATGCAGAACGTCTTCAAAACGATCAACTGTTTAGTGATAATGTAATGCAGAACGTCTTCAAAACGATCAACTGTTTAGTGATAATGTTATGCAGAACATCTTCAAAACGATCAACTGTTTAGTGATAATGTTATGCAGAGCGTCTTCAAAACGATCAACTGTTTAGTGATAATGTTATGCAGAACGTCTTCAAAACGATCAACTGTTTAGTGATAATGTTATGCAGAACGTCTTCAAAACGATCAACTGTTTAGTGCTAATGTTATGCATAATGTCTTCAAAACGATCAAGTGTTTAGTGCTAATGTTATGCATAACGTCTTCAAAACCTTCATCAACTGTTTAGTGCTAATGTTATGCATAACGTCTTCAAAACCATCAAGTGTTTAGTGATAATGTTATGCATAACGTCTTCAAAACCTTGATCAACTGTTTAGTGCTAATGTTATGCATAACGTCTTCAAAGCCTTGATCAACTGTTTAGTGCTAATGTTATGCATAACGTCTTCAAAACGATCAACTGCTTAGTGCTAATGTTATGCATAACGTCTTCAAAACGATCAACTGTTTAGTGCTAATCTTATACATAACGTCTTCAAAACCTTGATCAACTGCTTAGTGCTAATGTTATGCAGAACGTCTTCAAAACGATCAACTATTTAGTGCTAATGTTATGCATAACGTCTCCAAAACCATCAACTGTTTAGTGCTAATGTTATGCATAACGTCTTCAAAACGATCAACTGTTTAGTGCTAATTTTATGCAGAACGTCTTCAAAACGATCAACTGTTTAGTGATAATGTTATGCATAACGTCTTCTAAACCTTGATCAACTGTTTAGTGCTAATGTTATGCATAACGTCTTCAAAACCATCAACTGTTTAGTGATAATGTTATGCATAACGTCTTCAAAACGATCAAATGTTTAGTGCTAATGTTATGGATTACGTCTTCAAAACCTTGATCAACTGCTTAGTGCTAATGTTATGCATAACGTCTTCAAAACGATCAACTGTTTAGTGATAATGTTATGCATAACGTCTCCAAAACCATCAACTGTTTAGTGCTAATGTTATACATAACGTCTTCAAAACATTGATCAACTGTTTAGTGCTAATGTTATGCATAACGTCTTCAAAGCATTGATCAACAGTTTAGTGCTTATGTTATGCATAACGTCTTCAAAACCTTGATCAACTGTTTAGTGCTTATGTTATGCATAACGTCTCCAAAACCATCAACTGCTTAGTGCTAATGTTATGCATAACGTCTTCAAAACGATCAACTGTTTAGTGCTAATGTTATGCATAACGTCTTCAAAACCTAGATAACCGCTCCAAATTTCAACATTATCAACTAATCTAGAGATTTATTTTTAACATAAATAATTTTTTATTCATAACCTAATATATTGATTTGAAATCAATATATCTTTTTTATTTTTTTATTCAATTCTCACCCCAAACAATGCACAGTACCACTTTGAAGCAGGGGGCTACTATTAGGGAATTAATTAGCGGGGTCATTATGAGGGGAGAAGAGTAGAAAGATGTTTGTTAACATTACACTTGAACTTCTGCATATCATTGCAGTTGGGAAAGCAGAATCCCGGAAGGGAGTTCTAAAGACCCGCAGTTCTGGGGAAGAAACTATTGGAGTAAAAGGCTTTCTTGCACCTAGGAATCTCTACTGTACAGGGATGAGACTTAGTAGCTTGTCGGGTTTGTCGGGGGTAGTTACGTCGGGGAGGTACAAGTGTTTGCAGTTCGTCAGAGCATTCACCATCAAAGTAGTTGTAGAACAGGCAGAGGGATGCAACATCTCGTCGATGGGACAGAGGTTAAAGCCTATATGACAGTTCAGGACCTATCAAGTTGCCGACTCTTTTTTGAACCCTGTCCAGGAGCGAGAGACAAGCAGCAGATGCACCAGCCCAGATGTGACAACAGTACTCCATACATGGGCGAATGGTTGCCTTATAGAGGTATAGGATACTGGCAGGCGTAAGTAGTTTTCTAACACGGTAGAGGGAGCCAACCTTCCTTGCAGCAGCCTTGGCAATGCTCTCAATGTATCTATTCCAGTTCATATTCCCTGTAAACGTTAGGCCGAGGAGTTTAAAAGAAGTACTTTCAGGCAATGTGTTCTTGGCCATTGCTATTGGTGGTAGAGAAGGTTTCTTGTAGTTATTGAAGGAAACAAGCTTAGTCTTAGCAGCATTGAATGTGACCAACCATTTTTGTCCCGATTCCACTACGGATTGGAGGTCGTCCTCTAGTGTTTCTGCCATTTCCTTGGATATGTGTTCATTTGTTTTCCCCTCATATCTGTTATAGAGAGTGGTGTCATCGGCAAATATACCCATCTCCGAAACAATATTATCAGGGAGGTCGTTTATGAATATCAGGAATAATAGAGGTCCAAGGATAGACCCCTGAGGTACTCCCGCATTTATGTCATATTGTTTGGATGTATGTCCGTCGAGGACAACTTTGATTTTTCTATTACTTAAGAAGGATTTAATTACATTATGAATTCTTCCAGTGATTCCATATGATCTAATTTTCCTTAGAAGACCATCGTGCCATACCCTGTCAAAAGCCTTAGATATATCAAGGGCCACCGCTCTACCCTCCCCTGTTTTATCCAATGAACGGTATATACGTTCAGAAACTACAGTTAAGATATCTGCTATTGAACGGGCTTGCCTGAATCCATATTGTTTGTCAGTCAGGAGTTTAGCAGTTGTTAGGTGCTGGACTAGGGCTTGATTAACTAAGGACTCAAATATTTTGGCGAAAAGCGGGAGGAGGCTAATGGGGCGATAATTTAGTGGGTCAGTTCTTTCACCAGAATTCTTGAAGACTGGTACCACAGAGGCGGTTTTCTAGCAGTCGGGAAAACAAGATTCGTTAAGGCATTTATTGTAAAGTTTGGACAGAACTGGAGCAACCTCGGCAGAGCATTTTTTTAATAGCACAGCCGGGATGAGATCTGGTCCACATGCTTTTGAGGTGTCTAGGTTTTTTATAATAGCATGTACCTGAGAAGGGGTGATTTTCAAATCGTCAAGTGTGGCGTCTGTTTGCAGAGGAAAATCAGGGAGTAAGTGGTGTACCGAGTTCAGTGTGGAGTTTGAGGCAAACCGACTGGCAAGCAGATTAGCCTTGTCAGTTGCCGTGCAAGCAACCTCATGATTGTTTGTTAGTGGGGGAATAATTGACTGTCCATTATTAACTACGCTGTTGTAGATTTTCCAAAAATCCCGGGTTCCTAATTTCTGTGCTTCGATGCGCTTTCTGGTGGTTTCAGAGTAATTTGTCTTAGCTGTGTCTATCACTCTCTTACAATTATTTCTAGCTTCTATAAACTTCTGTTTATTTGAGCTGGACTTATGTCGGTTGAATCTGCGGAACGCATGCTGCCTTTGACAAATGGCAGCTGCACAAGCAGAAGTAAACCATTGGGGAGAGTGGGGCTTGCTATAGTATTTCCGTGCGGGAACATGTGCTTCAATAGCAGTTTTGAACCATTCAGTTGTCTCATTTGCACACTGTTCCGCTGGAAGAGTAAAGGTATTTGGCCATGGGGCATCTCTGATGAGCTCCCTGATGGCTTCCCAGTCAGCCGTTTTGTAATACCTCGTTGTTTTGAGTAGTGGGTCTTCAGTTTAAGGGCGAGAATTTAGGTTGATTTCTACCATTATCACAGCGTGATCAGCATTCCCGAGTGGGCTGAGGGCATTTGTTGTACAGTCATTGGGAACCGTTGTCAGAAACAGATCTAGAAGTGAGGCATGTTGATCGTGCTGGTCTGGGAAACGTGTCGGAAATGTAACCAACTGAGATAGGGAATGAGATATAGAGAAGCTATGAGTTGCGCTACCAGCTACGTCTGTGTGATTTGAGAATCCTAGCCAGTTACTGTGGTGGACATCGAAGTCACCAAATACATGTATTTGTGCGCTAGTATCGAGGGAGAGTGCTATATCTATGCTGTCTGAGACTTTGTTTATACGGGTAGTCTTGGTTTGAGGGAGAGCGGTAGAGAAAATACAAGTAGCTAATATTGTGTTGTATATTTAGTCTGAAGCACATAAAGGCCTGACCCTCTGATTCTAGTTTTATTTCTCTAGTTAGGGGGAGGGTGTTTCGAATATAGACTCCAAGTCCATGCATATGTCTGTCCGAGTCCTTACGGTAGAGTGGGAGATAACCAGGCATGTTAAAGTGGTTAGAGGGAATGGAGCAGTGAAGGTTAGTTTTACTTAATGCTAAGATATCCGGGTGTTTACAAGGAGAAATGACTCAACATCATCTAAGTTAGTTCTAAGCCCGCGGATATTAGTAAATGCAAGCCTCAAGGGAGGAGGCAGGTTGGTTTTCTTTGAGTTTGGTCCTGGTTTAAACGTAACTTTTGCTTGAGCTGTCATTTCATTTTATTTTATTTAAATGTTTCAGTTAGGGTGGATGAGAGAGGGGGTGCTGGACAAGTAGTTGTGCATAATACCAGACATGCAATACAAGTAGACCATCAGCTGTCCTCACCCACAGGATTGTGGCCTCAGGAAAGCCCACCTGGGATGAGTGCAGGGTCCCTTTCCATGCACGACATGGCACTACAAACATCCCGATATTTTACAACTGTTGATGGAGCAGCCGCTCTAAGCGCTACCAAAGAGTTAGGGCCCCTGTACTATCAGTCGGAAACAGCAGCCAGGAACTGTCAATCCGGTACCCTCAATCCATTAGGCAAAGCCAGCCCAGTCCAACTGCACCGACATATATGGCACTGAAGCACCCCACTGTGTCCAGTTTAGGGGGATGGGATGTGGCGGGAGTTGGGAAAAGTGGCGTTCATTGCTCTAGTCAGGAAACAAGGTCAACCACTGGGTGATTGAGACGAGTCCCTGTGATAGTACCTCTACACCTGGCCAATAGGCAAAGAAGGAGTATGAAAGCCGGGCGATAGACAGAGTCTATCTCCTCCTTAAGCAGTTTAGGTTTGCCAACCGGTGATTTGTTTGAGTCACCAGCTCTAGGAAGGTTGTCATCCAGGACTGAAGAGGCCTCCCTCCCCTAGGTTTAGTTTCAGAGTTTTCAATCTCCTAGACGGATGACCTGGGAAGACCTACGGGTCCATCAGCTCCGAGGGGGTTCACCCCGCGCCTGGGTCCTAATCCAGGTATTTCTGCGACCCCGCATGGGTAGTTAATATTTATTGGTTTTTTATCAGGCTATGAATAAAAATTAGTTACGTTAAAAATAAATTTTAAAAAATCGATTTTTCCTCGTAGACAACTGCCCAGTTGAGGGTGAAGGAATTTATGTTTTTGGCTAATTTTTCGATGTTTGTCGCCCGAGCCATCAAACCTCACACTGATACCGATCTCGTGAAGACAGTCGTCTCGGACCAAAGTTTTAGGTAGACATACAAGCATACATTTAAACAGACAGGTCAGATTTATATAATAGATAACATTATTATTTAGAAAGCTATTATTAAATTTGTACATTCATCTAACAATTAAATAAATTAAAAAGTGCATTAAGTAGTCAACAAACAACCCCGAAAAACCGGACAAAAACAAAAAAAATCTATAGCAAATGATTGTTATTAAAGGCAACATAATAAACTCTTCTACCTACTTGGATGAGATTTTTTTGTTTTAACTTATTTTTAAGCGTTTGTTTAATTTCACAAAGCATAAAAATGGCTGATATAAAACAGTAATCTAGGATGTCACGATAATCGCTTAAAAATCGATACTTAAATAAAATACTGGTAGAAAACCACAAAATTAACACTTTTGAAAAGTTGTGTTATGTCCAACCATTTTTAAGGTATCTTTGGTTTATTAAATTATTAAGTGAAATTCCAAATAGTTAACAACTCAAAAAAAAAAAAAACGTAAGAAAGCAAAAAAAAAAATGATATGAGCCACCCATCTCTTCCCCATTCAACCCAAAATTGAAAACTACAAATGATTACAGGTATTATTGCCTGCTAACTGGTTATTAAATCGATGCTTATTTTATGTTAAATTTATATAGAAAAGTGATTCCACGTCCTAAAATCTTAAATGTTCATTATTATTTGTCGTGTCTTTGAACGATATTTATTTTAATTATTGAAACGTAATAGCCAAAATACTTAATTTTTTTTCATTTATTTTTTTTTAGAGAGTAAACAACGCGGGGTTACATTGTAAAAGATTTACAAATGTATTTTTCTACATTAAGATTCAATGAATAGTTGAGATGGTCAATAAATCTTTGATCATCTTATGTAAACTTTATAAGAGAAAGCGATCCCCATTCTAAAATTACTTTATTTATTTATTTATTGTTTTAGAGAGTGAACAACGCTGAGTTACATTGTAACGATTTACAAATATATTTTTATACATTAAGTTACTGATAATTAATGATGGTCAATAAATATTTGATCATTTTATGTAAACTTTATAAAAGAAAGTTATCCCCATTCTAAAAGTTTAAATATGGGATAAAACATACAAAATCAAACGAAATTCTCTAGCGACATAATAGGTAAGTGTAGACAGAAAAAAAGATTTTTATGTTAAAGCAATTAGGTATGTGTGCACTTATGTTACCGCGCTGAAATAACAACCTTATTATTCAGAAAGTTATTCCTAACATGGAGAGAGGAAAGTGTTTGTAACTATTCTGTACTTCCACCTAATAATTTAATAAAATACGATCTGGTAAAATTCGAATTTAACTTAAAAATACGATTTTTAAAAATAGAACAGAAACATAAGTGGATAATCATTTAACAATTAAATACTAGAAAATTATTATTATTATTGGCAGGATTGCAGTTTACAGGGAAATGAAGGGACGCAACTCCTGCCAAACTAAAAAGGACGCAAACAGAATCACCGGGGGGCACCTGTTTCAATTTTTAAATTACAAATTTTAACCGAACCTACTACACGTGGAATAATATAACAAGTTTTAAGATTTCTTTTGAATAGTTCATTTCTTTCTAATTCCTTTGTTTTTTATTCGTTTTACTTCTAAATTATTTTCTTCTTTAATTTTTTGTTTTTACAATCTTTTATTATACTTTTATTCTTTACGTTTTATTTTTTTACCAAAATGAGAACTACTATCGTTGACCACGTTATGTCTACGACTGAAGTGGAAGAGCAGAAGTGGACCTATGAGCATTTGTATAATTTGCTGCCACCAAATAACGAGGTACAGTTACAAACAGCGGCCTCATTGGGACTCATACCGAATAGGAGTTTCTGCAGCTCGTGTGAGAGAGATCGAATTCTCTATAAAAACGGAGCCAAAGGGGATGGTTTTGCGTGGAAGTGTCCTGTCTGTAAGAAGGGTGGTTTGCCAAGGATGGGTTCCTTTTTACAGAGAAGTCATCTGACAATAAAGCAGATATTAGTTATTTTGCTCAGTTGGAGCATGGAGATGCCGCAGATTAAAATTAAACAGGAAGCAAGTGTGAGTAACCATACAATCGTAGATTGGATGTCATTCATAAGAGAAGTCTGTGAACAGGACATGCTGGACCATCCCATCATGTTAGGTGGGAGAGACGAACATTCGACACCTAAAGAAGTGGAGGTGGATGAGTCATATTTTTTCCGACGAAAGTATAATAGGGGACGTGTGAGGAAGGGCGTTTGGCTTTTTGGCGCAGTGGAAAGAGGCTCGAATTTGTGCAATTTCGCAATAGTGGAAAATAGGGATCGAGATACCCTGTTTCCAATCATGAATTCATGGTGCCTGCCAGGAACAAGAATTATTTCTGACGGTTGGGCGGCTTACCAAGGACTTGATCGACTCGCTCAAGGAATTTATGAGCACGACACTGTCGTCCACGAAGACAACTTCGTTGATCCGTTGGACCATTCAGTGCACACACAGACTATTGAAGGACTATGGTCACACGCCAAAAAACATATACGAATGTTCGGGAATCGATAAAATATGTTCGGCTTGCATCTGATGGAATTTTTATGGCGAAAAAGAGAGAAGGGTGAATGTTTTCCACGAATCATCAGATGCATCCGCGAACAGTATTCGTTTTAAAAATTAACTGTTTAATAAAGTTCTATGTTCTTAAAATAATTCTATGTTCTTAAAATAATTCTTTCTTAAAATAATTCATAACTGTTTTTCGTTTTAAAAATTAACTGTTTAATAAAATTCTATGTTCTTCAAATAATTCTATGTTATTAAAATAATTCTTTCTTAAAATAATTTATAACTGTTTTATAAAGTTCTATGTTCTTCCTTTGTTAAAAAAATAACTTATTCAAACAGTTCATTTAAATTAACAAGAAAAAGAAAAATTGAAACAGGTGCCCCCCCGGTGATTCTGTTTGCGTCCTTTTTAGTTTGGCAGGAGTTGCGTCCCTTGATTTCCCTGTAAACTGCAATCCTGCCTTATTATTATTATTATTATTATTATTATTATTATTGTTATTGTTATTATTATTATTATTATTGTTATTATTTTCATTATTATTATCATTATCATTATTATTACTTATTTTGTGATCTGTTTCCTTCGAATTGAATTATTGTGTTTACGGAAACATGCAGTGTTTACCGATGTATTGGAAAATTTAAAATTGCGCCCACCTCTCTCTCTCTCTCCCTTTCACACGGTAAGTTTGAGAAAAGAAGTTTAAAATAAAAAAAAAACTAGACAAAATACTGCTTGAAACTCGCTCAATATATGTTACCGTGACATAGGTTGACACATATTGAATGTGTCATATTTGTGAGAAAATAAAAGTAAAAATAAAAAAAGGAGATTGCTTACTTGGTGGCGCCGGCCTCGAGGGCGGAATTCTAATCTGAGTGGTTGAGAGAACGAGTCTCTTATAGACTTGGAGGAGTAGGGGGAGGCACTATTCTTCTGTTATAAAAAGAATTGTGTCTCCGACTAGCACCAGTCCTGTTAACGACTTACTGGTGAACGGTTGGCACAAATTAGTTACTCGCTGCTCGCCGTACTACAAAACTTGTTACTCGACCCAGTAGGGGGGGTCGCATAGGGCATCCTTTGCAACCCCTCGGAGCTTACGCTATCACCGGGTAATCTACTTTACCCTCTAAATAGTTTTTTTTCCACATCTTGCAAAGGGTTTGCTGCTTACTCTTTCGTCGGTTAACTACTGTCATGAACGTCACGAAAGAGCAGCTCCTACGCAGAAGGGAGTCATTGACTCAGAAGATTCAGGGACGACTGAAGATGTGTCGTGATGGAGTTAGGCCATCGGCGTACTCATTCTTAAGGACGGAGATTCGACAATTCATTGTCGAGTTAGAGACTTGTATCACACAGCTGGAGTTAGGCTCCTTTGATGAGAGTACACCTGCCGAGATTGAGGGTGCTTGGCTGCCTCAACTAAAGGATTATTATGAAGACTTGGGCGATTTGGATCAAGCATACCGACAGCCAGAGCCCAGCCCTTACTCGGAATCTGCCTTTGAGTTCTCAAGGGCTTCTACAACTACCGGGAGAGGTTCTTCCTTCATTGTTAAACCCCCACGTATACAGATCACAGGGCCTACATTTAGCGGACAGGAAATGGAGTCCGACCGCATGAGTTTCAGAAACTTCTTGACTAGGTTTGAGAACTGCGTGATCGGCATGGCCAATGATGCCGAGAGGTTGAACTTCTTGAAGTGTTCACTATCAGACAGAGCCTTGAGGCTGGTAAATCACCTGAGTTGCACTGACACCAATTACCAGCAAGCCATGGCTATACTGAAGAGGGAGTATCTGGACCTGGATGAAATCATTGACCAAATATTCCAGGATATTCTGGACTATGTACCAAAGAAAAGTGGAGCCCTTTTTGAGCTGGGGGACTTCGTTACCAGGACGGCATCGCTGTTGGAAGAGCTGGGGAATTCCTTTTCGTGTGACTTTTCTGTGGACGATTCTGGCGGAGCCAGATTGATGGCTAAGATTCTGTTTAGGAAATTTCCTCTCGAACTGAAAGGCGAGATAATAGCGCTAACAAATAGACGGGTGCCACCTTTGTCCTCCATATTGAGGCTAACTGGAGAAGCGATAAAGAGATTGCAGATTAAGGGCGGTGTCTCCACTGCATTTACATCAACAGTAAGACAGAATACGTCTCAAAAGTTTGGTAGGGGGAACGCTATTACTCCTTCTTTTCATGTGGATGTGAATAATGCAACTTCAACCGGGTATTCCCGCACGTTGCCACCCATTCTCTCAGTTACATTCTCTTGTGGACCAAAGACAGTGTCAGTGAATTGCCTACTGGACACGGGTAGCGGGCGGACATATCTGGCGGCAGATGTACTGAGAACTTTGGGCCCAATCGAAACCCTTGGTGTCAATTGTCAGCTGAGATTGTCTACCTTTCTAGGTGAGTGTCAGCGTGGGTTCACAGAGGTAGTCCTGGGAGTTGACTTGGGTTCTGGAAGGACTGTGACATCTCCTGTCTTGGTAGCCGATGGTATGGACTTGTCGGTTCGAGTGGCCAACCTGGAATCTCTATTGCGTGTCTTTCAGGATGCAAAATATGATTTGGCCGGCCAGTTTGAGACCGGAAAGGAATTAATACCGATCAAGGGAATAATTGGGTTAGACCTGATTGAACACCTGGACTCATTAAAGCTGATCCCGTGTTTGAATGGATGGGCCTTTGCAACCCCGCCTGGATTGGTCCCGTTTGGAGCAGTGGACTCTTTTTTCTTGGAAGATAAACCCCTCTCTGAGGTTACTCACCTCTCGTTTAATTCGGTAATGGAACATACCCCCCGGGTCGATTCATCACATTTATGTTTTGTCCTTGAAACACAATCAACATACCTGGATCCCATGGCGGAGTGCTTTCCTGACAGTATGGTACAAAGAGGACTAGAACAAATGTTTACGTTGGAATCTCTGGGGCTTCCCAGTCAGGAGGACTTTTCTGATTACGATAAAGTTCAGATGAAGCGATTTGAGGAAACGATAGAGCTTCGGGATGGAAGCTATTATGTGGAGCTCCCCTGGCATCACGATAGATTAGCCAGAGTCCCCTCTAATCATGCAACTTCCTTGCATGTTTTAGACCGGGTAGCAGCAACCTTGACTAAAAGAAAAATATATGATGAATATTTGGAGGTGTTTCGTCAGCAACAGGAGGACGGTATAATTGAAGAGATTTTTGTCTCCCCTCAGGAGTTCGACAAATATGTGTGGATACCACATAGACCAGTTTTCAAGTCGGACCCTACGGCAACTACCAGGATAAGACCAGTGTTCAACTGTAGTTTGAAGACAGGAGATGGATTATCGCTGAACGAAGCAGCATATTCTGGCGTTAACTTAACAGGGGACATCTTAAAGTTGTTGCTGGCCTTTAGAGCCAACAATTATGTGCTACTAGCAGACATTCGCCGAGCCTTCCTAATGATTCGGCTTAAGCTGGAGGCGGATAGGAACCGGTTTTGCTTTTTTCTTAAACAAGGAAATTGTTTGCGCTGCTTCCGCTATACCACCTTGATATTCGGGTTTACTTCCAGCCCATTTGTGTTGGGGTGCATCTTAAAATTGCATGCGGCAAAATACCCTCAAGATGCTTGCCGCAGAATGATGGAGGACCGGTTTTATGTGGATAACCTTGTGGCATCCGTGGCAGACGCGAGTGAGCTTACTACATTGTATTCCCTTGTTAGAGAGCGTTTGCTGGAAGGGGGCTTTATTATCCAGTCATGCAACTCAAACAGTCAGGCGCTCCGCAATAGGATGAAGGAGGATGGTACTCTAAGTATCCATGAAGAGGAGTGGGAGAGAGTACTGGGCTACCGATACTCCCCACATTCGGAGGAGTTGTATGTCGCTCCGGTAAAGTGCAATCCTGACGTGACAACTAAGAGAGGTGTTCTTTCAGAGTCAGCTAAGGTCTTCGATCCGTTGTCCCTATGTCTCCCGGTTACTATCCGCAGTAGAGTGCTAATCAGGTCCATGTGGAAGAATGGTGCAGGTTGGGATGATCCACTCCAGCCAGCGATCTTGAGCGATTGGAGAGAGCTAGCCAGGGACCTTTCAGGGTTGAGTGATTTCCGTTTTTTGCGCAAGGCGCTTATGGCAGGGCTGCCTGGAGATATGTACCTGTTTTGCGACGCGTCCAAGGAAGCATATGGGTTTGCCGTATATATCGTACAAAATGGTCGGTCATCCTTATTATTTGCGAAAGCTAAGGTGGCACCTATGAAGGACAAGACTTTGCCTGTGTTGGAACTAATGGCCGTTTTCCTCGCCTTCAAGTGTCTCCCCACAATCTTGGACAATTGTGAAGGATTTGTTCCCGAGAATTTGTGTATAGCCACGGATGCACAGGTGGTCTTGTCCTGGATTTTATCTCAAAACATGGCTAGCAAAAATGTTTTTGCAAAAAATAGACTTAAAGACATTCTGCAGATGAAAGTGGAGTTGGAGTCTCGCTATGGCTTGAAGACTCTCTTCAGATATGTTGATAGTACACTCAACCCGGCGGATTTGTTAACAAGAGGATTAACATTGAGGAAGTTCCAATCCAGGATGGAATTTTGGTGTTCAGGCCCTTCCTGGCTATGCGAAGGAATATCTCAATGGCCAGGACAGGATATGCCCTGTTTGAGTGAGATATGCCAGCGAATGACCCGCAGTTCAGCAAATTGTTCTTTGATCCATGATCAAGAGTACACTTCGGCCATACCTTTTCAGAGGTTTTCCTCATTCTCTGGTTTACTGACTGTTACTGCCTTGGTGTTTAAGTTCCTAGCCATCCGATTTAATCGACAATGGGACTACAACTCTAAGGCAGCGATCTACCTTATGAAGACAGTGCAACGGCAAGAATTTCCCGTGGAAGTGGAGTACCTAAAGGAGCCGAGTGGTAAACCCATGCCAGTTAGGGTTCGTGCTCTGGATCTTTTTCTGGACCCTGACGGTTTGATTCGATCTCGGGGAAGAATCAACCAATCTTCCCACTTTGGTTATGAAGTTAAAAACCCCATTCTGATAGGGAAACATCATCCTGTTACCAGACTCATCATTTTAGATTGTCATGAAAGGTGTTGCCACCTTGGAACGGGGTCAACTCTAGCGGAGTTGAGGCGAAGCGGTTATTGGGTCCCGCAGGGTCGACAAGCTGTGAATAAGGTACTGGCTGTTTGTGCCAGATGTAAACGTTATAATTCAACGCCAGTGACGCCGAATGCTGCTGCTGCCCTGCCGTCGCACCGTACCGATTTCAGAGTCCCCTATCAACACACTGGGATTGATTTTACTGGCCATCTTTGGGTGAGTGACGGGAAACGAGATACGAAAATGTACTTGCTCCTGTTCACTTGTTTGAATATCAGAGCAATACACATTGAAGTAGTTCCCAACATGAGCGTACCCTCTTTCTTCCAGGCACTGGTTCGATTTACTAACCGATATGGCGTTCCCGAAACCCTTTATAGTGACAACGCGAAAACGTTTATAGGAAGTGGAAAGATTTTCGATCGTCTCTCTCTTTTTACGGACTATCAAAGAAAATACGGTCCTTGTAAGTTAAAACTTAAAACCATTCCCTTGTTCTCTCCTTGGTATGGAGGAACATGGGAGCGATGTATCAAGACCATGAAGAATTGCCTATTTAAGATTCTTGGCAGGGGTAGATTGGATTACTTTACCCTTCTGACAGTGTTATCGGATATTCAGAGGTCTGTTAATAACCGGCCTCTTACTTACCAGGTGTCAGCCGACAAAAATGCTACTCCAATTACCCCTAATATGTTCCTTAAGCCCAATCAGAGCCCCGGGCTATTGATACGACTGGATAGAGAGGATAGAACAACCTTGTTGCCTCCCAGCAGGGAGAGGCTAATTCAAACCTTGGAACTTAGGGACCAATGTCTGACAGATTTCCACAAACTATGGTATGAGGAGTACCTGCTAGAGCTGGGAAGGAAGATTCCTGGTCGATCCCGACTCAGTACAAGAACCCGCCTCCAGAAGGATGATGTTGTGCTGATTAAGAGTCCTTTGAAACCCAGACCGTTTTGGGTCTTAGGAACTATTACTGAACTGATTCCAGGTCATGATGGTGTCGTTAGAGCAGCACGTGTACAAAAAGGGGAGGGCTTGGAGGAAGTACATTCCCTGAAACATCTGTACCCCTTAGAGCTTTCTAGGACTCCTGAAGGACCTCCTGTTGCGGAGGGAGGGGAGACGTTGGATTCACCCCCTAGTGTTGAAGAGCAGGTCTGGTTGTGTCCCCTGTGCAGCTCTCCGCAGCAGAATCAGAATATGATCGGGTGTGACTCGTGCGACGATTGGTACCATTTCCGATGTGTCGGTATCGACTCAGAACCTCCCAACATGCAAAAGTGGTATTGCCCAGAATGTGCGCCCCTTAAAAAACGACGGGGTAGACCTAGCCTGCTGCCTGCTTGATTGATGTCTGGACTGATCGACTACTGCTATATTGTACTAACAGTTGTTTTTTGATTAAGTGTTTTGGTGGTCTGTCATTTTTATGTAACTTTTCTTTTTCTTTTCTCTCTTCTACCTTTTGTTTTTTTTTCTCGTTTTTGTCGGGAGTGTGTGAGAAAATAAAAGTAAAAATAAAAAAAGGAGATTGCTTACTTGGTGGCGCCGGCCTCGAGGGCGGAATTCTAATCTGAGTGGTTGAGAGAACGAGTCTCTTATAGACTTGGAGGAGTAGGGGGAGGCACTATTCTTCTGTTATAAAAAGAATTGTGTCTCCGACTAGCACCAGTCCTGTTAACGACTTACTGGTGAACGGTTGGCACAAATTAGTTACTCGCTGCTCGCCGTACTACAAAACTTGTTACTCGACCCAGTAGGGGGGGTCGCATAGGGCATCCTTTGCAACCCCTCGGAGCTTACGCTATCACCGGGTAATCTACTTTACCCTCTAAATAGTTTTTTTTCCACATCTTGAATCGGTGGGTTTTAACAGTATTTTGTATATTTTTTAATTTTTTTAAACTCCTTTTCTCAAATTTTCCGTGTGAAAGAGAGAGTCGGGAACCATTTTAAATTTTACAAGACATCGGTAAACACTATGCTTTCCGAGCTGAATAACATGTTAAATTAAATAAAAACACTAGGTAGAAAAGTAACTTATCTTGCCTTTGATAACATTTATTCGTTATATATTTGTTTTTTGACATTTTTTTCGAATCTATGCGTACAGCGTACAGTAATGCAAATAAAAAACCAAAAAAACAAAAAACACTTATCTTTTATCCCAGGAATTAAAGCAAATAAACTGGAAAATCACACTTTATATTCACGTTTCTTATAAATCATATAGAATCAATATTTTTATTGCATTGCACAAAAAAAAATGAAATGAATAAACATAATTTAATATTTAAGGTTATAAAAAAATCGGATTAGAAATGTAAACAAAAATATTTAAAAACTTACCTTTCATTCCAGTTTCAATACGAAAAAAAATCGGGTTGAATTCTTTGTTCTTTTGTGTTCAAAACAGAAAATTTGTTAGAATTTCTTTAATAAATTGATACAACTTTTGTTTTGTGTGTCAAATTCATTAATAAATAAAATATATGAAAATATAAAAGAATCAAAATTAAAAGATGAAAAACACGATTTAAACGTGAAATTATTTAAATAGAAAATCAACTGCTAAAGAACAAAGAACTTAAGGTCATCGTAATAACACGGTGAAATCATTATTTCGTTCCTCGTGTAAAAATGTCTGTTTATTATTAAAACGTATCGAATTGTTTTCCTATCAAGTTCAGATTATATTTGTCAATGTTTAAAGCTTGTTTTCGATATCTTTTGTAAATTTCTATTTTGTATGTCTAATTCATTAAAAATTAAAATACATGAAAACAAAAATCAGATTAATTAAAAAAACAAAACAAAAAAAAACTGAACATTTCATTATTATTCTAATTAGTCAAACTACCGTTAACATCCAAAATGAGAATAGTAGTCTAAATAATTCAATATATAATATAATATAATATAATATAATATAATATAATATAATCCTTATAATAAAAACAACAACAAAAAACGCGAAGTTAGTATAATTACAAGAAATTACAAGAAAGTAAACTATAATCATTACATTATGAAACTTGAAACTGATTCGGTTGAACTTACGATTTCCGCTCAACAAATTTCATAGTAACATTTATTGAGTAGTTTCCTACCAATATTTTGTTTTATTTCTTATTTTGAAGCGATTATCGAGTCTTCAAAGACATTGCGGTAAGCTTTTCTTGTTCTCCAACAGCGTTCAACATTACATGTTTTTCGCCTTCGGGACAAGCTCACAGTGTAGTATCTGTTCTTCAGTTGCTGCATTTCAATTTCTTGTTCTCTCTCAGTGGAGGAGAAATCCTTCACGACTGAGACAAGTTTTATTTTTGTTCCTTTTCTCCACGTTAAAAACAACCTTGGTGTCTAACTCTGTCCCATGGGGAGACATTGTAAATATGAACATTATACATTAACTAAAAACACTGCAAACGTATCCATTTACTAGCAAAGATATCCGCGCTTCTTCTTCGCATGGGACTTTGCTGCGCACTCGCCCTTCCCCCGCCGACCTCCCCCCAATGTAAACAAAATGTTTGTTTTTTTGGTGGGGGTGAACGATAGCTTTTGTAAATTTCTATTTTGTATGTCTAATTCATTAAAATTAAAATATACGCCAATTATGTGAACACAAATTTCGTCTCGCAATTTCATTAGTTTCGTACGATGAAAATTTTATTAAAATTATTACTGGTTTATTTTGCTCTTCTTTTAAATGGTACAAAAGTTATATTGATAATATTAAATCAAAATAAAGTTACATCGTTTTACATATAGGGGGGGTAATTCTGTGGTGACTTTAGGTAGTGCCTAGTGATATCATATATGGCAAAAAAAATTATATTTTATATTAAATAAATTATGAAGAAAATCTGTTTCGCAGGCAATTAAATACACTTGCTATGGTATAATTACAATAAATCCTGGTCAATTTTATAAACAAAAAAGAAGCAAATAATGTATGGGATGATGGATTTTGACACATGGAAAATTGGACTTGTGTCTGACTAACTCTGTCCTTGTGGGTATGCAAGTAAATGAGGACATTAGTTTTAATTATTTATCTCTAACCCCATACCCCTCTTCTCCCGGGCATCGGCGTTGAAAATAAGGGGAAATTATGTATTCTGGAGCAGAAGTTCTTCAAACAAAAAAAATAACTTATGAATTATATCGGCGTACTTATAGTTTAAATGAGCAAAGAAAACAACGGTATATATGAATAATCAGAGGGAGAAAGAGGAAGGATAAAGAATGAAAAAAAGATATATTAGGTAAATGAGGGAGAGAGAAAGGAGAAATTAAAGAAGGGGTGAACGCGAATGTGATGGAGCAATAGCGTAAATATGAATAATCACCCTTGAAAATTCCTTTAAAATTACCAATTAATTAGGTTTTCTGCGGGATAAAAACGAAAATGACGTTTGAAATTACGGCAAATGAGTAGTTTCCAAGATATGAAGAAATGTTAGTTTTTAAAAAGTGGGGGATCACTTTTCTATAATAATGTAACGTAAAATGAGCACCCACTTTGTGATTACCACATGATGAGAGGTGGATGACAAAGGAAGAAATAAACAGATGCGGAGGAAAAAATCGAACAAAAAAAACGAGGGGTTGAGAAATGGGTGGAATGGAGAATAGTTGTAAGAGAATTAGAATAAATGAGGGATTTGGGAGTGAGTGGAAGGAAGAGTAGTCTCGAGGAAGAGAGAATGAGATTAGGAGAGAGGCAGAATTAGAAAAGTGAGAGGGGGAAAGAGAGAGGGATAAAGATAGAATGAAAAAAGATATATTAGGTAAATGAGAGAGAGATAGAGAGAGAGATAGATAGAGAGAGAGAGAGAGAGAAAGAGAGAGAGAGAAAGAAAGGAGAAATAGAAGAAGGGGTGAAGCAACAGAGGAAGACAGAGATTTCGAAAAAAAAAGTAAGTAACAGATCAAGCGCGGTAGAGAGTAAGGATATATATATATATATATATATATATATATATATATATATATATATATATTATTATTATTATTATTATTATTATTATTATTATTATTATTATTATTATTATCATCATTGATAGAATTGTTTAAACAAAACCCAGATGTGTCAACCAAAGAGTGTTCAATGTTTAGACAGAGCAATATGAGTATGACATATATATATATATATATATATATTATATATTATATATATATATATATATATATATATATATATATATATATATATATATATACAGAGAGAGAGAGAGAGAGAGAGGAGTAGTAGGAAAAGATATATTGAGAAAAATAGGGGAAAATCTTTTAGGTGAAATTATCTATACCAGCATGAATAACATCTAATGTCATTTTATCTCCGCATTTGTTCAATTTTATTTTAAGAACTTTAATATTTTTACAAGAAGTAAAGAAGGATTCACTCTCCATGATTGACCACAAAGAATAATCAAGAACGTTAAGATCACGTGATGAGGTCATTCTTGTTTGCTGATCCAGGACTAAAGTTGTCTGTGTTACTTAAGCGGTTTCGCACCATCTTGCAATCAGCAAATACAGAATTATACAATCGGGTCAATTCACTTTTAAAAATGTCCTCAATGTAACGTTCTTTGTTAAGAACAAGAAAAAATAGTCTATTGGCATTTTAAAAAAATTGATGGAGATTTCCCTCTTTCAGAAATGGCTGCTCAGACCATCACTGATGATGATTTCTTCATTTTGAAAATCTTTCCGGCATTATCAGGTATTCTCACAAGGACATTTTCATTTTGATGCTTGTTGGATGTTGAAGTGAGAATAACTTTTCATCTGTGAAGATGATATTATTGAGCGTGCCTTGTCTGATAATAAGGTTTAACAAGAGTCGATTTCTGATGAGTTTCTTTGCAATTGTGGCTGCAGAGAGAACTGTCGCTTTTGGAGCTTATAAGATGACATTAAAAGGTCACTTTGACATATCCTTCACATCGTCCTTGGTGATGTTTGTGCTTTGTTCGCCATTTGTCACATGCATCTTTTTGGATTTCGTCTGATTTTGCCCTAACATTTTTGATAAGTTTATGTGTTCTTAAGGTGTGGGGACGTTGTTTATCTTTGATCAATGAAGTTTACAGGTAATTAGTAATCGTCCTTTTTATAAACATTTTGTTGATTTTGAGTTTTGTTTCCCCCAACTTGAATATTTCTTGTGCCGTACGTCATTCTCGTGTTGCTCTATGGTTAATCTTCTCTCCAATTCAACATTGTTTAAAAATTAACATCTTTTGTTTCTAAAAAATAAGAAATCATACATTACATTATCATATAAAGACAATTAAATAGTAAATTTATTTTAATATTATCATAATAAATAGTTCAGAAATTTTGTAACAGGGCTTATGTCCACACTGTATATCGAAAGAAGACACTTTCAGTAGCTGTAGGCGACAGCTAGACGAATTCCTCACGATTAAACGTTGATTACATTTACATGCAAATTAGATACAATCAGAACGTTGGAATTGAAGTGGATTATAAACTGGTCGAGAGAAATTGCCTATTTCTTGCTATTACAGAGATTAAGCGGAGGGAGTACAGACCTACGAGTGAGAGGTACTTGGAAAAAGTAGGGAAGGATTTCTGATTTTGATTGTATTATCGAGGTGAGCGCGAACGCAGACCCCACACTTAGAAATAGCATGTCCGAGTCATCCACATTTGGGACGATCGCAAAGGTCAACCCAACCGCAGTGCAATGGATGGGCCTCGCTCTGGGGGAACGACCTTAATGATCACCGTTACCCCTGCGTAAGGTAAGTATGATATTTAGCCCCTCGTCCCCGGCCTTGGCATTATCTACTGCCAAGGCCTCATTTGGGGTACGAAGACGCTTAGGCACAAAGGCCAGTAAGGGGAAGTGGGGAAAAAAGGGGTCTTTTCTAGTCCTTAGCTAGACTTGCGTAAGATAGCAAGTACTTTATTATAAAACCTATACTAGAGTTTCTATCACGCACTGTTTCGCCTAACATTCTTACCCGGACCTACTTAAAATAACAGCTCCCCAGCTTACGGGATGGCAGGCGACATTCACACTGTGATAAAGGAAAAAAGAACATATAAAATTATATACAAGAAATAAAAAGGGAAAAATATGTACAAACTAAAGGTTTTTTTTTTTTTGTTTTTTTTTTTTTATTAATTAAATGGGGGTGAGATGATGGGGAGGGGGGCAAACTAGAATACACCCAAAAAGAAAGAAAAATAAAATAAATTAACAAAATGCCTATGGGGGCGGGTTAGTAAGGGGACCCTCCCTACCTAACAGCTGGTCTGTCATATGAAACGCCTACTGTCTTCCGGTCCTCTTCCCCCGGGGGGAAAGGGTGAAAGCAAGCAGGTCGTTCCCTAAAGGGGAGTGGAGGAACTAGGGACATGTATGGAAAATAAATTAGGGTCGGGGATAATAGGGATGGATGGCGTCTTCCAAGATAATGTACGTAATGGGCAAAATAGGCCTGGGACAAAATAAAACAAGTGGACTTTTGGGCATCTTTGGAAGCTCTCCTAGTGCCAATCTATCAAAAAATAAAAAGCTATGGGAACAGGATCCTCACGCATACTACCCTAATCTAGGCCCTATAAAAAGCACAAGCTATCCACTCTTGGTGGTTACTACCTATCTAGCCTTAAAACTACCCAATATTATAAGGTAAACCTTATATTACTTGTCTTGATTGGACTGGGTTCCGAGAAAAAAGAAACCTCAGCACCCTAGGACCAATACCACTAGGGTGGAAACACGAACTTAAATCTAGCGCCTCGTCGGATGCACAAACTAGTGTTGTGCACCCATCTCCTATCAAAGTCGATGTGGGGCAATCTTTTCCAATCACATCTGATTTTCGTTTTAAGTTGATGCTTAAAACGAACAACCAGATCGTGATCAGAAACGGATTGCCCCCTATAGACAATGTCCAGACGTGAAACCCACGTCACTAACCTAGCCACCGCTAGGATCGCTAGAAACCCCAACCGTTTCTCCCTGTCAAACGGCGGATCCACATTATCGACTACGTATGCTAAATCAAGTGGCACCGACGGCTCGGGGTCGATGCGAGCCGTTACCCCTTCGACATACTCCCAGAGACTCCGAACCCCGCTGCAAAGAAAGAAGCGTGTTCTCTCGTCTCCTCCTCCTCTTCATCATTGCAGCGTGGGCACGGGGGATAGTAATAATCCCTATCATGATCGTCCCTGGCTAGTTTGCCGAAGAGTGGCAGCGCGTCTCGGACTAGCCTCCACGTAAGCGAAAATTCAGCGTTATTGATATAGCTACTGGCAGGCGCCCAACTCCACAGCGAGAGAACTTCCCCCCTCGACAGATGTAGTCGCTCCACCAGCGGGTCTTTTGCAGTCCCCTCCACTACATCCCTATATAGCAACCACCTAGGCCGTGCAAGGTCACTGGACCCCGGCAATGCCCTAAGGGCGGCTCGGCATTCGGTCAGGAAACACCTTTCCCCCGCCGGTCTTCTGCGACCTTCAGCGGCAGGGTTGGATATGAGCCGTGGGAAAGCTTGCTCCACGACTGGTACCCAGGGCGTTTCCTCCATCAGTGTCCGACTCAGGAATGCCAATCTTTCTGCGTGCTTGTGACTTAGCAGATCAGGCATCCCCAAGCCTCCCTCGCTAAGCTTCTGTGTACAGACCTGTCTACGGACATACGGCTTTCCTTCTACCCAAAGAAGTTTGAATAGGAGATGCTCTAAAGCCTTACAGCGGTCCGCAGGCAGGGGAAGAACAGATAGACGGTAAAGGATCAGCGGAAACACGTATGTAGCACATGCCTCCGCACGACCCTTCAAGGACAATTTCCTCCGAATCCAAGTCCCTACTGACGACTCGACCTTAGTCTGTACTTCCGACCAATTCTTGTCCAGCTGGAGGTCCGGCCAGAACCACACACCGAGGATCTTTACTGGGCCATCTGTCCAGCCGAACGCACCTGGAAGCGAGTTTACCCCGGTCCAGGCGCCCAACCGCAGGCCAACGGACTTGCTGCAATTGATCACGGCCCCTGTGACAACTTCATACTCAGCGATCGCCTCTATCACCGCTTCAATGTCGGTTCGTCGTGCGACGAACACGGTGACGTCATCGGCGTACGCGGACACCCTGGCAACTTTGCCGCCAGGCAGAGCTATGCCGCGTAGGACTGGTCTCGCCTCCTCGTCCCTTAATTTGCGAAGGAAGGGCTCCAACGCCAGGACATAAAGCAGAGGCGACAGCGGACAACCCTGCCGCACCGACCGGGAGACCCCAAAGGACTCCGACAACCTACCATTAACTTGCACCACCACCGCGGGATCACGATACAGGGCGGAGATCCACTTGCGGAAGTCCGGACCAAAGCCGGCGGTTTCCACAACAGCCCTCAGGAACCCATGGTCCACCCTGTCGAACGCCTTGGACTGATCTAAATTGATCAGCGCGGCTTCTGTGTCGTCTTCTACCCCCTCTAAGATCGTGCGAATCAAGTGCAGATTGTTTTGAATCGATCGATCCTTCACAGCGTAGTTCTGATCCGGTTCGAGCAAGTCGCCGATAACAGCCTGCAGTCGATTCGCAAGAACGCGGGACAAAATCTTGAAGTCTGCGTTAAGCAGAGTGATGGGCCTATAGTCATCTAGATTCCCCCCTCCATGTTGGTTCCCCTTCTTCAGAAGCGTGACCACTCCTTTGGTTACCTGCCTCGGGATCGAGTCCTGGGCAAACCAGTGGTTAAACACGCCCGTCAGAAGGGGCACAAACATGGGCGACAGCCTCAAGAACAGTTCGTAAGGTAAACCATCGAGCCCCGGAGATTTGTTGCGGCCAACCTGCTTCAACGCAGTAATGACCTCACGCTCCGTAACCATCCCCTCGCAGCTAGCCGCTCGGGCCGCAGTAAGGCGGGGCGAGCCAGCTAAATAGCTGCCAAACTCCTGGCCGCGGAGTCTGGGTAGTTTGGTGAAGCGCTCCTCCAAATGTTGCCGAAACCCATTGCAGATCTCCCGTGTCGACACGAGAGGACGCCCTCCCAGGTTATTCACCTCCCGAATGTACCCGTCCGAGCCACGTCTTAGGGCAGCCTTACGCTCAACAGCGTCAACGTTCACGGCTTCGTTGGAAACTCTTTCTAACCTAGCCCTAATTAACTGACCTTCATATCGCTCGCTAGCCAAGCGATTGAGGTCCCCCTTAACTAGAGCTAGTTCTAGGGAATCCCCCCCTGCCACCGCCCGGGTCAATCTATCCTCTAAGTGCCTTTTGGTCCGAGCCCTAGTTAACGCGAGGCGTTGGCTGTATTGGACACAAAAGCGCCTAATGGTAGCCTTAAGATTAACCCACCATCTACTCTCGGTAACCGCCCCCACTAACTCCCTCTGAATTAGTAATGTCAGCTGCTCCCGGAAGTCGACCGACTCCAATAAGGAGGCGTTCATCTTCCAGTAGCCAGCCAACCTAGGCCTATTACCTAATTTCAAACGGGCCAACACAAGTTTGTGGTCCGAATGACCTAACCAGTGGAACGTGGGACAAGATAGGAAATCTGTGTCGCCCCTTCTAATTAACATCCTGTCCAAGTATGAACTTGTAAAGGCGGCCGAGCTAGATTGCCACGTCCACATCTCCCTCCCGGGGTGATCCAGACGAAACCTGTCGACCAGATCGCACGAGGCCATCAGGTTAGACAGGCTGCTTTCACACCCTCTCGACCCTCTAACCCCCCCGACCTTATCTATGCTGGGGTCCAGGATGGCATTCCAGTCCCCCATTAAAACTACCCGCTCCGGACCCGAAGAGAGAAACACCTCCACCCGCCGAAAAAAGGAAACCCTCTCGCTGGGGATGTTAGGCGCATAAACTGCCACGATCCGAAACGCGCCACTTTTAACGGCAACATCGACCACGACCAGCCTCCCATGAGCGTCCGCGTGGACAAGTGTAACCGTCGCAGACAGAGTGCGACTCACTAGTACAGAAACCCCCCCGGCTATAGAGACTGCCATATGCTGAGTAAACATCAAAATCGTTCACCAGCACATCGCAGTCCCCGGCCCCAACAAAGTGGGTCTCTTGCAAGGTGGCTATGTCTACCTCAAGGGCCACGAGATCCCTCAGCACGCGAACAGCCTTGCTTCGGGATCTCATGCCCCTCGCATTTAAACTAGCTAAATTTAAGCTCGTTTCCATGTTTCCACTGCCTAGTAGTATTCCTCTACTAGGGGTCTAAAGTCCTCGGGAGAGAGGACGTCGAAGGTCTGGCCCAGACTGCCCTTGAGCAGGTCGGGCGTAAGCCGCCCGTTCCTGGCCAGACCCCCCACGTCCAAGGGGAACGTCAATTTAATTGCCCTATAGAAGGAGGGGTGAACGTAAATAGGGACCCGACCTTCACATTGCTTAGCAATTTTTTTCAGAGATGGGTGCTCCTCGTCCATGAGCCTGAAGCCCGGGAAAGTTGTTTTTCCTGCCTCCAGCATCCTCCATAGTGCCTTTGATCTTCCTCCCCTATTTGGCCGCACGAAGGTGATGAGATTCGGGGCGTCGGCGAAATTCGGGGGTCCGTGATGTTCTTGGAGTCTACCGTTGTTAACTTTTCTAGCTGCCGGAGATTCTTTTTCTGCGTACCGTTTAGGTCCCCGACAGCTAGTTCTGCGTCACAAAGGCGCTCCCCAGGCCAAAAAGGATATTTTCTTGTTTTTTCCGTCCTGGAGGGCGCCTTTTCTTCCACTGCTTTCTGCGCCGACGCCGCTTGTTGGTCTTCCGGAGCTATTCTTTCCGGCTCCGGACTGTTGAATAGGGGAGGGGTAGGCTGAGCTTCTTTGGTGAGAGATACTGGAGGCTCAGCTGTTACGTCTTCCATAGACTCAGGGGGAGTCTCATTGGTGTTTTCTTCTAGAGGAAGCTCCTGTTCTGTGTCTTTCGGCAGCTCCTTCCTCTCTCGCTTCTCCTTGTTCTTGAGTTTTGGGGCACGGTCTTCTTCCTCCGACTCTGAGGAGCTTACCGGGAGCTTCCTCTTAGTAGTCGCCGCAACTGCCCTCGGTGTTGTGGGGGCCACCTCCGTCTTCTTGCCTTTTGCGGCGACTTTGCTCCATTCGGTCTCCCCCTTTGTCTTCGCCGGCTTCTGTCCTTCCTTGGGTTGTTCTGTTTTTGGACTCGTAGCTGTTTCCTTTGTTTTCGGAGCGTCCTTTCTTGTAGGACAGAAGCGGGCCATGTGTCCGGGCTTCAGGCAAAGCCAGCACAGCGGTCTTCTCCCCTCTACTATTACTGCCATGTTCCAGCCCTCACATGTCAGCTGGGCAGGGATCTGGTGGAAATTTTTTCTGTCTATCCTTATGTAGATCTTGTATGTCCCCGTGATGATGTTCCGGGGACCCTTGACAGGATGTACACCTTCGACCTGCCCAAACTGCGAGAATGTTGCGCCTAGCAGATCCTCCCCGATAAAACACGGGACCGACGTAAGGTAAGTATAGTTTTCATGTGCCCACCACTGTTTTTATATCACACTTCTATACTAACCACCGACAAACACCAATAAAAAGCTAAAATACCTCCACATAATTCTTACCAATATCAGTAGATCACAACATTTCATTCACTAATAACAACAATTCCTAACAAATAATTTATTATCATTTAAACTTACCAATATTTTCACAAAATACCTCAATTCTTAACGGAACTTTCATTTTACTGTAATATTCAATATCAAGGTCGTTTACATGTGAACAACATAAATTCATAATCTTTTCAATGAGAACAAATACAAACGAATGAAAACTTTTTTTCAATATTTTTATTTTTTGATTTCTTGATTAAACTGTACAAGCACCCATTAATCATATCAAAGCACGGATGAAACAAAAATAAATTAAAAATTACGATCTAAAGAGTTATTTTCCCGCACAGGAACAGTAATTTAAAAAATGCCAATAGACGCTATATTTTTTTTTCATATGGAATAATTTGCGTCGTCGTCGTCGTCGTCGTCGATGTAATCGATAATATAGCATAGTTCCTGGCTTTACTATATTTGTGACGACAGAAGAAAAACAGGTTTAGTTTATCAATTTTTATGTAATTACGAAAAAAACAAAAAACAAAAAAAAAACAATTATTTGTTCTGCTAATTTGCTAACGCTCTTTCAAGAACAATAACAAAATAACCAAATTTTTATGTGTAAGTATTTTATACACTAGAATCATGTATACAGATTTTTGTACCAATAAATTTTATTCACTTTTATTTTTGAGAAAAAATATTTTTCTACGCCACACAGTTTTATGATATATATATATATATATATATATATATATATATATATATATATATATATATATATATATATATATATATATATATGTCATAAAATAGATATATTAGGGTGCAAACAAATTACAAGTCGATCTGAATGTTGTTCAGTATCGATTTGTGTTCTCTTATATTTTTCCCCATATTCCCATCTGCGAGTGGGGACATTTTACAACATTGTGTTACTTCTCTATCAAAGGATACCTCTTTTACAACATTGCACTACTTCTTTATCAAAGAAGGAGGTAATACATAGGAGGGCGCAAACATGACAAGTAAAACCAGAATGGTGATAAGGCGGCACAACGTTGAAATGCGTAAACAAACTAGAAACAGGTACTACTAAACTTCCATCGTTAGTCGTTGATTGCATGTAAAACATCAGGTTTAAGTCTGGAATTATAAGTTAAGGTCATCGTAAAGTTAACGGAATCGAATCTGATAAAAATAAGTCGCAATTTTCATAATGTGATCATGTGATTATTGTTTTGTTTCTTGTTGGTTCAAATCTAGTTTTTGTTATTTGATTGACTTCGCTATTTGTTCAATTCCTTCCTTTTTGAATTGTTTATGTGAAATATTCAGTTTTGCATTTTTTGATATTTGGATTACTGTTCTCATCTTGGATGTAAACAGTAGTTCGACTAATCCAAATCATAATGAAATGTTCAATCTTTTACACGAGGAACAAAATAATGATTACACCGTTTTACGATGAACATAAGTTCTTTGTTCTGAAGCAGTTGATTTTTTCTTCTTATAATAATTTCACGTTTAAATCGTGTTTTTTCTTTTAATTTTGATTCTTTTATATTTTCATATATTTAATTGCTTAATGAATTGGACACACAAAACAAAATTTGTATCAATTTACTAAAGATTATATTAAGAAATCCTAACAAACAAACACATTTTCTGCGTTGGACACAAGAGAAAAACGATTTTTTTCGCATTAAATTCCTGGAATGAAAGGTAAGTTTATTTTTTTCACTTTACAAAAATATTATTCAACAACTTTAAAATAATCTTAAAGATTAAAATATGTTTATTTTTTTATTGCAATACAATATGAAAGGGAAGTTATTTTTTACGCTTTAAAAAATCCCATTCAATAACTTTTAAAATAATCTGAAACACTTTTTTTTTGCAATCTCCCTAAAAAAATATTGGTTCTTAAAATAATAGTAATCATAAAAAGGGTTTAATGTTATTGATTTCCAATAAAAATGTTGAATTCGTGAATAGAAAAGTGTTTATTTTAGAAAATCCTGTTTACCATAAAAACAATAATTTGATTCGAAGTTGGTTGAATTGTAAGACAACTGAACAAAAAAATTTTTTTTTCGGCATTTAATATATATATATATATATATATATATATATATATATATATATGTATATATATATGTGTGTGTGTATGTGTGTGTGTATGTATATATATGTGTGTATGTATATATATATGTGTGTATATATATATATGTGTGTGTATATATGTGTGTGTGTGTATATATGTGTGTGTGTATATATATATGTGTGTGTGTGTATATATGTGTGTGTGTATATATGTGTGTGTGTATATATATATGTGTGTGTATATATATATGTGTGTGTATATATATATATGTATGTGTGTATATATATGTATATGTATATATATGTTTATATATATGTGTGTATAAATGTATATATGTGTGTGTATGTATATATATGTATATGTATATATATGTACATATATATATGTATATGTATATATACGTATATGTATATATATGTATATGTATGTATATATATGTATGTGTGTATATATACATATGTATGTATATATGTATATGTATGTGTATATATATGTATATGTATGTATATATATATATGTATGTATATATGTATATGTATGTATATATGTATATGTATGTATATATGTATATGTATGTATATATGTATATGTATGTATATATGTATATATATATGTATATGTATGTATATATATGTATATGTATGTATATATATGTATGTATATATATATGTATATGTATGTATATATATGTATATGTATGTATGTATATATGAATATATATGTATACATATGTATGTATATGTATATGACAGATTTAGCTGTCGTACAAAGCTAAAACTCTGTAACACCATCAGGTACAGATACTCCCTCGGGCTATAAGAAAAAAAAACGGTCCTATTGTGATGGAAACGTTGTGACGCGTGTAGGTCTGAAATGCAAGATGCATGTAGTAATATATCTGCCATTATTATATGTATCTATGTATATATATATATATATATATATATATATATATATATATATGTGTATGTATAGGTGTATATATGTGTATGTACATGTGTATGTGTGTATATTTATGTTTATATGTATGTGTTTGTGTGTATGTCTATGTATGTGTGCATGTATGGATATGTGCGTGTGTATGTGTATTTATGCATGTGTGTATGTGTGCATATATATATGTGTATGTGTGGGCATGTATGTATGTATGTGTGTATGAATTCATATTTACGTTCATGAATGTATATGTAGGTAAGTGTGTGTGTATATATATATATGTAGTACTGGGTTACATGGTACCAGTAGCATATGACATGACCTGACATGGTCGGGTCACCGGCGACTAAACTGGTGCCCCCACCAGACTTGTTTGGTTAGGAGGGCGACTAGTCTCCCTGGAGGATTAAAAACAAGACCTTCCAAAGGGCGAATGAACTCTTTTCTGGGTCAACGGCCAACTAGCACCATGGTATGTTTGTGTGTGTGTATATGTGTATTGGGGGGGGCTCCTGTAAGCCGTGGTGAAGGCAACCTTTCTAGGAGAAGCAAATCTCTCATTTAAAAAACCATATAGCGGGAGGCCAGTACCTGCATTAAGCTGGTCTGCAGTTTAATTTGTTGCTGGATCTCAACATTTTGAACCGAGAGACAGACTTAACTGTCATACAAAGCTAAGACTCTGTAATATCATCTTTGTATAGATACTCCCTCAGGCATTTGGGCTCATGGATTTTAATGTCTGAGGGAGTAGCACTCGTTTGACAAGACGTTGCAATCATCATCATATATGTATGTGCGTATGTGTACGTATGGATGTATGTATCTATATGTGTGTATGTATCCGTAGGTGTGTATGTATGTATATCTGTATGTATGCATGTGTGTCTGTATACGTATGTATGTTTATTCATGGTGTATGTACATGTATGTGTATGTTTACAGATATGTATGTGTGTATCTGTATATATGTATATTTGTGTTTAAATATATATATATGTGTGTATGCATGCCAATGACCGTCTTGTGTATGTTTATGTATAAGTATGTCTATGTATGCATATATGTAATGTGTATGTATGTATGCATATATGTGGGTTATTTGTATGTGTGTATGTGTATATATGCGTGCATGCATATATATATATATATATATATATATATATATATATATATATATACACATATGTATATATACCAGTGACCATCTTCAGTGTCATGTCTGCTTGTGCGTGTGAATTTTTTTTCCGGCAGGACTAAAGTTAAGGTTATCTTTGGGCTCATAGACTTTCAGTACCTGAGGGAGTGGCACTCGTCTGACATGACAAGACGTTGCAATCATATTAATGTATATATATATATATGTATAGAGGTTGTATGCATATATATGTATATGTATATATATATGTATGTATATATATGTATCTATATGTGTATATATATGTATATATCTATATACATATGTATGTATATATATATATATATATATATATATATATATATATATATATATATACATATGTATATAGATATATACATATACATAATTTTATATAGATATACAGTTCTGGGGAAGAAACAATTAAAATAGAATGCTTTCATACATCTAGTGATCTCTACTATAAAGGGGTGGGATTTAGCTGCTTATCGGGTTTGTCACGGATATTTTCATTAAGGGCGTGCAAGAGTTTGTAGAGGTATAGGATATTTTCAAGTGTAAGTAATTTTCTAGCAGGGTAGAGAGAGCCCACCTTCTTTGCAGCAGTCTTGGCAATGATCTCATGTTTCCTTCCTTAGACTCGTCTAGTTGAAAAAATTATCAATAATTTCCCCCACTCTTAATCTGTAATTTTCTAGCAGGGTAGAGACAGCCCACTTTCTTTGCAACAGTCTTGGCAATGATCTCGGTGTATCTATTCTAACTCATGTTTCCTTCCTTAGACTCGTCAATAATTTCCCCCACTCTTAATCTGTGCCTGAACATTAACATAGATTCCATGAACAAAGTTTCTTTCTTAGAATACAAACCTGTGGAACTCTTCCATTTGCCTGCTTTCTAGCTGACTATAATATCGTCATTTTCAAGTTCAACCTAAACATGTTCTTAATGATGCATTTCCCTTAAGTAATCCAATTTACCAACAATTACGACGACAGTGTTACATTGACCACTGTATGCTTATTAACCCCTATCCTCGAGTGGCATCTGGGCCTTAATAATTGTGACTCTTTTGTAAATAACATCATAAGTCAAACGTAGGTATCTAAAATTTCCAATGTAAAATTTTCACTGACTCTAAAAATTACAATAATTCATTATGATTTCTTAAACTTGAAAAAATATATTAATTATTGTGTAGAAACAACTTTAAAAAATAGCAATTGTTACAAACTATTAAAAACTGGGATCGCAAATTTAAATCCAACATCTTTCAGCATATTGTAAGAACATATTCTGTTGAGATCATACAATTCTATCAAGTTTCCTCTGTGAACAACTTGTGCTTTAGTTCAAATTAAATAACTTTATATCTCTTAAGTCTGCACTTTATAAACCACACACAAAAAACTCAAAGATAATGATAATCATATGAAATCATATTGAATTCAATAAAAAAAAATCAATAGCAATTAAAATCATGTGAAATCATATTTAATTCAATAAAAATTCAATAATAATCATAATCAAATGAAATAATATTTAATTCAATAAAAAACTCAAAAATCATGAAAATCATAATTCAATAAAAACTCAATAATAATGATGATCATATGAAATAATATTTAATTAAATAAAAAACTCAATAATAATGATAATCATATGAAATAATATTTAATTCAATAAAAACTCAATAATAATTATAATCATATGAAATATTTTATTAAATAAAAAACTAAATAATAAGGATAATCATAGGAAATAATATTTAATTTAATAAAAAAAACTCAATAATAATGATAATCATATTAAATAATATTACATTCAATAAAAACTCAATAACAATTATAATCACATAAAATAATATGTAATTCAATAAAAAACTCAGTAATAATGATAATCATACGAAATTATATTTTATTCAATAAAAAACTCAATAATAATGAAAATCATATGAAATAATATTTAATTCAATAAAAAACTTAATAATAATGAAAATTCATATGAAATAATATTTAATTCAATAAAAAACTCAATAATAATGATAATCATATGAAATCATATTGAATTCGATAAAAAAATCAATAATAATTAAAATCATGTGAAATTAATTTTCATTCAATAAAAACTCAATAATAATGATAATCAAATGAAATAATATTTAATTCAATAAAAAACTAAAAAATCATGAAAATCATAATTCAATAAAAATTAAATAATAATGATGATCATATGAAATAATATTTGATTAAATAAAAACTCAATAATAATGATAATCCTATGGAATAATATTTAATTAAATAAAAATTCAATAATAATGATAATCATATGAAATATTTTATTAATAAAAACTCAATAATAATGATAATCATATGAAATAATATTTAATTCAATAAAAAACTAAAAAAATCATGAAAGTCATAATTCATTAAAACTCAATAATAATGACAATCATATGAAATAATATTTAATGCAATAAAAACTCAATAATAATGATAATCATATGAAATAAGATTCAATTAAATAACAACTCAATAATAATGATAATCATATGAAATAATACTTAATTCAATAAAAAAACTCAATAATGATAATCATAGGAAATCATATTTAATTCAATAAAAAACTAAATAATACTAATCATATGAAATAATATTTTATTAAAAAAATCAATAATAATGATAATCATATGAAATAATATTTAATTAAATGAAAACCTCACGTTTATAATGTATATATTCAACAAAGATATCTTAAAATGGCAACGGTTTATTAAACTCAATAAAAATGATTTACATTTTCAGAGTATATGTAACTTTATTAAACATTAAATTAACATACATATTGTTTAAATTACTGCGTCTTACACGTGTTTCATTGCATAAACCATAAAAATCATCAGACTTTTCATTCATCAAGGAAAAAAATGTTCATTTTTTTCTTGGTTCAAAAATGAAACGTAATTTTAAAGCGAATGAAAAAGGTTTAAAAGATATAAATATCCCAAAGCACATGAGAAAAGTTAAGGAAAAGTAATTTTAAAACGAATTAAAAAGGTTTAAAAGACAGTAATAAATCTACTGGTTATAGATACAACATTAATATGCAGAACTAAGAAGTTGTTCGTAGACCATGAGTTGAATAGGCTAATTTTACAGGTAATATTTAAATTCATATTAAGTCTAAAACAGTAGAAGCCTTACAAGCAAAAAACAAACTCTTTCTGACGAACCTCGATATATTTCTCTATAACAATGGTAAATATTACATGACGATTTTCACGTTTATAATGTATATATTCAATAAAGATATCTTAAAATTGCAACGGTTTATTAAACTCAATAAAAATGATTTACATTTTCAGAGCATATTTGACTTTATTAAACATTAAATTCACATACATATTGTTTAAATTACTGCGTCTTACACGTGTTTCATTGCATAAACCATAAAAATCATCAGGATTTTCATTCATCAAAGAAAAAAATGTTCATTTTTTTCTTGGTTCAAAAATGAAACGTAATTAAAGTTAAGTAATTTGAAAACGAATTAAAAAGGTTTAAAAGAGCATTAATGCAGAAGAAAGAGAGAAGATTAGTTTGTAGACCATGAGTTTAATAGTTCAATTTCACAGGTCATATTTAAATTCATACTAAGCTTTCAACATTAATACATTTTAATATTTTATACTATTAGAAGATGAAAATAATTAGGATAAAAATCATAAAGAAACTAAAAAAATATACGAATAAATAAAATATGCTAAAAAAAGTTGGATGAAATAATTCGTTGAATGCTAGTAACAATTTCTTGAATTTAAAAAAATTAAGAAATTATTTTAATAAAAATTAAAAATAACTACAAAGAATATATACGATAATAAGAATATAATGTATATGGTATACAAATGTGTATTACCAGACGTTGATTAAAAAAATGAAATTCTGATAATCGAATATTACAATTGCTGATATTGTTTGTATAATAAAATATAAGAATTATAATAATGCATTCAAAAGTGTTGGATGAAATAATTTGTTGAATGAAAAAATGTTGATTTCTAAAATAAAAGTAAAAAAAGAACCTAATTCTGTTGCATTAAGTTCGCTATTTTGACTATTAAAAATATGTCATGTTATGAAAATATCAAGTTTAATATCAAACATATTATGAATAAGCGGCTAAAGTTCCACATATATGACTTAAAACGAAAGCTCTTTTAAAAGACCGTGTTATTATCCATTGCTAAGTAACTAGATTATATATTCATTTGTATTATTAACTTGAATTTACTTAGTATTTAAATTCATTTTTATTGTATTATAAACTTATTATATTTCCATCGTTAGCAATATATTTTTATAATTACCAGTAGCAACTATAGTAGTTGTATGTTTATTGTTCCTATAAATTCTTACTATTGTTATTAATATCAGTAGCAAATTCTTACTACATTATTGTTTATTTTACTTTATTAATTGCATAATTTCTTCATCTATTACAAAATACTATGAATATTATTTTTAATCTAAACAATATATATGTGAATTAAGTGTTTATTTTTGAGATTTTTAAATGTGTTATAAAGTTATGTTTCTGGTTTTGTTGGCATGATTAAAATAAACCTTGATATTAAAATGAAAAATTTCATTTATTTTTTATTTGCAGACGTTCCTGTTTGAATGTTTTTGATGAATATTAAGGGACCATCCTTCTTAAACAGTATACTATACACAACTATTTCCTTACATCGATGACAACAAAAACGGTAGCAGACAACTTTATTAGATATATATGTGTGAAGAGTTTTTTTTCTGGATTGTTTAGCAAATAGCGATAAGAACACATATTAAAATTTGAGAAATTTCTGTTTAATGTTTTAATAAATAATAAGATATCGAATTTTACATTTCAGAAAAATATACTGATTTACAAAGTAGAATATTTTAACTTTTACACTACGAAATATCTCTTATCAAACGAATAAAACGTTACACAATTAAAATTTCTTTAGCATAAATCTAACTTCCATAAAACTGGATATTTATACTACGAAATATCTCTTATCCACCCAATTAAGTGATAGAAATTGAAATTTCTTTAGCATAAAATAAAACTTGCATCAACAACTCCAGATTAAAACTGAAAAGTCAGGATAAAATCTCATATTGCTTATAACTTGGTTGTGATAACTTGCGCCAGGAGCAATTTAATTTTAATATAAATGTAAACATTACAGATAAGCCACATTATTGTCAGGTTTGTGGCTATTCTTGTTATAAAAAATCAAAATTAGTGATACATATGACAACTCACCCTGGGGAAAAGCAACATTCTTGTGAAGTGTGTCGATATTCTTTTATTCAAAAAATCACAATTAGTGATACATATGAGAACACACACAGGGAAAAGCCACATTCTTGTGAAGTGTGTGGATATTCTTGTTCGCGAAAATCATTATTAGGGATACATATGAAAACTTACACTGGGGAAAAGCCACATTCTTGTGAGGTGTGTGGATATTCTTGTTCGCGAAAATCATTATTAATGATACATATGAAAACTCACACTGGTGAAAAGCCACATTCTTGTGAAGTGTGTGGATATTCTTGTTCTCAAAAATCAAATTTAGTGACACATATGAGAACTCACACTGGGGAAAAGTCACATTCCTGTGAGGTGTGTGGATATTCTTGTTCTCACAAATCATCATTGGTGAAACATATGAGAACTCACACTGGAGAAAAACCACATTCTTGTGAAGTATGTGGATATTCTTGTTCTCAAAAATCAGTATTAGTGACACATAGGAGAACTCACACTGGGGAAAAGCCACATTCTTGTGAAGTGTGTGGATATTCTTGTTCTCAAAAATCACATTTAGTGTCACATATTAGAACTCACACTGGGGAAAAGCCATATTCTTGTGATGTGTGTGGATATTCTTGTTCGCGAAAATCATTATTAGTGATACATATGAAAACTCACACTGGTGAAAAGCCACATTCTTGTGACATGTGTGGATATTCTTGTTCTCAAAAATCAGTATTAGTGACACATAGGAGAACTCACACTGGGGAAAAGCCATATTCTTGTGACGTGTGTGTATATTCTTCTTCGCGAAAATCATCATTAGTGATACATATGAGAACTCACACTGGGGAAAAGCCATATTCTTGTGAAGTGTGTGGACATTCTTGTTCTCAAAAATCATTATTAGTAACACATATGAGAACTCACACCGGGGAAAAGCCACACTCTTGTGAGGTGTGTGGATATTCTTGTTCGCAAAAATCATTATTAGTTACACATATGAGGACTCACGCTGAGGAGAATTGAATGCCTACTAGACAGTAACCTCGGGTGTATTCAGTCTCACTGTACAGGGGTTTACCAGGGACTCTGATATGAGAATACTTTTAATTTGCAATTTAAAGTAAAACGTGATCAAATATTCGAATTTAAATGAAAATGAAAAATAAAACTAAATCAACAAACTGGCAGGATGTCGCCCAGGTAAAAAGATCCCATCAGCTAATCACGGAGTCATAGGAAAATAACGGCGCATCTTCTCCTAGGTATGTTGCCACAAATAACAACACTAAGCTGGACATATCAGTCAAATTCTTGTCCTGTAATCCGGCAAACAAAGACTACGAGGAAAAGACTATATGACAAAGTAAATGGGTCTATTCGGTAAAAGAAAACAATTTTTTTATTGTCTCCTATACTAAACGTATGAGATATGGGGGAGGAAAAAGCTAAAGTATTTGACGCCCAATTTAAATCGTCAACCTTACTAAAAGAGAAAACTTCACTAAGAGCTTACTTTCAATTGTATCCCAAGTACATAAATATCTCTCAAAAGATGTTAGAGAGTCAATCAAGAAGAAAGTTTTTAGTGAAGCAGCGATTGATTTTACCAAATAGAACACTGCATAATTTGCCCAAATCCAGTGAAGTAGAGAGGATTTGGTCAATGGAATATGCCAAAATAAAATATAAAAAACTAACAGAACGTTGTAAGCAATGGAAAAAGATTTATTAAACACCACTGTCCAGACAAGAAAGAGATTGAGAAGGAAAAGATAACATGTCAGAAGTCTTATTTTCTGAGGAACATTTTTTCTGTGGAGCAAATATCCCAGCTAAAAGAAGATGTCCAGGAAATGACTAAAAACGATATTTGTCCAATCAGTAATCCCGTCCCTATACCCAAAATCTGGCAAACCCAACAGGAAGACACTACAACACATTCTCACCTGACACAACTCATCCAGGATAGAAGTGGCACGAAGTCTGACTGTTGAAGATCGGCCAAGACTGATAAAAATTCAAATGAATAAAGCCTACAAGATGCTTGTTTCAAAAGTCCATTATGCCTTCACAAGAATCTCTGCCATTTATGCACCATTGAGTGAAATAAATCATACAACATACGGATCAGCATGGTTTATTCAGTTAAAACTCTTACACCAACATAGTAAAAATGGAAACATGGAGATAAAAAACCTTGACACCTCAAAAGCATGTGGACCCGATCTTATCCCAGCTGTGCTATTAAAAAAGTGCTCAGCCGAAGTAGCTCCAGTTCTCTCCAAACTCTACAACAAATGTCTTAATGAAGCTTGCTTTCCGGGCTGTTGGAAAACTGCTTCTGTTGTACCAGTATTCAAGAATTCTGGCGAAAGGACAGACCCATCAAATTATCGCCCCATTAGCCTCCTCCCACTTTTTGCCAAAATATTTGAGACCATAATTAACCATGTTCTAGTCCATCATCATACAGATGCTAAACTACTGACTGACAAACAATATGGATTTAGACAAGCCCGTTCCACAGCAGACATCCTCACCGTGATCTCTGAACGTATATACCAATCACTGGACAAAGCGGGGGAAGGCAGAGCGGTAGCTCTAGATATATCTAAGGCTTTTGACAGGGTATGGCATGAGGGTCTCCTCAGTAAAATCAGATCATACGGTATCACTGGTAGAATGCTTAACATAATTAAATCCTTCTTAGATAAGAGAAAAATCCAGGTAGTCCTCGACGGTCGCACATCTAAACAATATGATATAAATGCGGGAGTGCCCCAGGGTTCTATCCTTGGACCTCTATTGTTCCTGATATTCATAAATGACCTCCCCGACAACATTGCCTCTGAGATGGGTATATATGCTGATGACACTACACTCTATGGCAGACACGACAGGAAGACGAATGAACACATTTCTAAAGAAATTGCAGAAACACTAGAGGAAGACCTCCAATCTGTAGTGGAATGGGGACAAAAGTGGTTGGTCGCGTTCAATGCTGCCAAGACTAAACTAGTTTCATTCAATAATTACAAGAAACCCTCTCTACCACCAATAGCAATGGCCAACGACTCTTTATCTGAGAGTCCATCTTTCAAACTCCTTGGCCTAACGTTCACAGGAAACATGAGTTGAAACAATTACATTGAAGGCATTGCCAGGGCAAGAAAGGTAGGCTCTCTCTACCGTGCTAGAAAACTACTAACACCCGAAAGTATCCTGTACCTCTATAAGGCCACCATTCGCCCATGTATGGAGTATTGCTGCCACATCTGGGATGGTGCATCTGCTACTAGTCTCTCGCTCCTTGACAAGGTTCAAAAGAGAGTCGCAAACCTGATAGGCCCTGAACTGGCATCTAAGCTTCAGCCTATGTCCCATCGACGAAATGTTGCATCCCTCTGCCTTTTCTACAAGTATTTTAGTGGTGAATGCTCTGATGAACTGCAATCACCTGTGCCCCCACGACGCGAGCACCCTCGACAAACCCGACAGGCTACTAGATCCCGCCCCCACACTGTAGAGGTCCCTAGATGTAAAAGATCTTTTTACTCCAATAGTTTCTTCCCCAGAACCGCAAGACTCTGGAATTCCATTCCAGGTCCCTGCTTCCCCAACAGTACTGACGTGCAGAAGTTCAAGTGTAACGTGAACCGACACCTTGCTGCCCAAATCCCTACATAGTACCCCAGTAGTTGTTGCCCCTGATAGTAGCCCCCTACACCAAAGTGGCAATTTGCCTTGTTTGGGGTGAAAATGTAATAAAAAAAAATCATATAACCCAGCCAAGAAATGAAAACTGTAACAAGAAATAGATAAAACCCGAAAGGAAACTGCCCAGATATCTGCATTCCTGTCGTGTGAAACCCCAGGTGAATAAGTTTAAAACTTACTATTCCTTCCAAAACCCAGCGCAGATGTCAGAAAATCAGGCTGACATAAAAGCCTTAGCTGCACAAAAAAAACCCAAAACTGTAAAGCAAAAAGTACAAATAGACTTTTGCCACAAACCCAAGAATTGTTTATAGGAACCTCGTTAGAGAAGAAATAAAGCTAAGCTTCCCATCAACTCCAGCAGATTTTGAAAACTTCTGGAGGCAACTCTATGGGGGACACTAAAGTACATAAAGAAAACAATTAGATAAATAATACTACTGCTAGTGCACTCATGTTGAAGTCCTCAACTGTCTTTTGGTGAATCTCTGCAAACCTGTGTTTTTGTACTGGTTACATTGTCAGATTATTCACTGATGTTATTTCATCCAACACTGGCTTACTTGTTGGTGCTGATGAAAGCATATCTGCTAATGAGATATCTTTATCTGGCTTATATTGGAGTATGTAATTGTATTTCTGTGTCCATAGTAGGAGGTTATGTAGCCGTTTTAGTGCTGTTGATCGTGGCTTTTTGCTGATTGGGACGAGGGGCTTGTGGTCAGTCAAAACTACCACTTCTATTTGTTGAGTATAGTGGCGGAATTTTTCTAGACCATATACAACTGCCAGCATATACTTCTCAATTTGTGCATATATGTGTGTTCGTCCACTGATATTGACCTACATTTAAACGCAACTGGTTTGTCAACTTGTGTTAGCGCTGCTCCTAACCATACTCACATGCATCATTCTCCAGCGTCACTTTCTTGTGGGGGTCGTAGTATGTAAGAATGGATGAGTTCGTGATTGTTTGTCTTACAGTCTTGAAAGGTGCTTGTTGGGAATCTGACGATATCCATGAAACAGAGTGTAAACATGTAGAGTGGCTGAAATGAGCTCAAACCACAATCAAGGAATGCGACTAGATACAGCCCAGGTGATGAGGGTACGTAAAACCAGTTGAACGAAGGAACCAGTCCCCAAAAGAAAATGTCTTTTGTGGTTATACACACGCGCCAAAACACAGCAGAGGCCCAACCTATGGCAAACTGGGGCATGCATGCAGCAAGAAGGATGAGGAAAAAACAGGGACACAAAAACACACGAACAAATGAAAGCAAGAAGATCGTTGCACCTCAACCACGAGTACATCAATTAGACACATCATCATCAGAGAAGGATAAAGACTAAGTGAATACAATAAAACCGCCAAAGACAAAACAGTAAAATGAGGTCAAATGCCTTATGCTTTTGAATAAAAAAGTTGTTTTTTCAGATTGACACAAGGGCATTTATTAATACTTCCAATAAAAAGTTTTCCAAGAGGATGAAATCCTATAAAGAGGTCTCATCAATGTTGAACAAGTCGTTGATGAAACAACTCGTTGTAGATCATCAAGATATTGGCATGTTGAGCTCGATGATGCATCCACCTTTCAGAATGCTTTGACCAATACTGTTGGCGTCGGTTATATTTGACCTGAACTCCTCAGCAAACATATTCCACAGAAAGCTGAATGAACAATTTCAAGTCATACAGGGAGTAGTTATTGTAGATGATCTAGTAATTTATTGGAAATTCGAAAAAAAACATGACAGGCAGCTCCCCAAATTACTCCAGAAATGGTAAACAATAGGAGTAAAACGTAACCCAGAAAAACTAGAGACCCGAATAAACGGGATCACTTTCATGGGCATCATATCACCAAAAATGGCATAGAATTCGACCTAGAAAAAGTGAGGCCTATCATGCACTTGTTTAACGTTGGCAAAAGTGTTGATTCTAATGGTTTTTATTTAAATCAATATTTGTTTTATTTAGCTCATCTGAGTTTAAACGTTTAAAACCGCAAAAACTTTCTTGTCGACCTAATAGTTTTCCCCACATTTAGAAGACTAGTGTGTAACTCGTACGAAGGCAAATAAAATTTATTTTATGCAATTTTCGCTTTTCTTTTTGTTTTTAATACTGCCTATAACACGATTCTTATTCTTTTCACAAAAAAGCAAAGAAAAGTTATTTGCTTGTTTTATTTTAACTCCAAACTCTCTTTTGCATTCATGGTTGGTATTTTTGGATTATTAAAAGTATCAATAAATTTAGTGTATTCGTATATAAAAACAACTATCAAGTTTAATCCGAAATTTTTATGGAAAAAAATTTTTCATTGTGTTCTTTTAAAACTATTGTGTTTCATTAAGCATACCCGTTTATGATACATCAAATTGCAATTAAACGAAATTATTACAATTTGTGTCATCCATAATTTTTGTTAAATTTATTCTATTTCAATAAGCATAACATTTTATGATACATCAAATTACAATTAAACGATTTTTTTTTCATTCAACTTTCACCCCAAACAAGGCACAGTGCCACTTTGAAGCAGGGGCATACTATCAGGGACTTAATTAGCGGGGTCATTTTGAAGGGAGATGAGTAGAAAGATGTTTGTTAGCATTACACTTGCACTTCTGCATATCAGTGCAGTTGGGAAAGCAGAATCCCGGAAGGGAGTTCCAAAGACCCACAGTTCTGGGGAAGAAACTATTGGAGTAAAAGTCTTTCTTGCACCTAGGGATCTCTACTGTAAAGAGATGAGACTTAGTAGCTTGTCGGGTTTGTCGGGGTAGTTACGTCGGGGAGGTACAAGTGTTTGCAGTTTGTCAGAGACTTCACCATTAAAGTATTTGTAGAACACGCAGAGGGATGCAACATCTCGTCGATGGGACAGAGGCTGAATCCTAGATGACAGTTCAGGACCTATCAGGTTGGCGACTCTCTTTTGAACCCTTTCCAGGAGCGAGAAACAAGCAGCAGATGTACCTGCCCAGATGTGACAACAGTACTCTATACATGGGCGAATGGTTGCCTTATAGAGGTATAGGATACTGTTAGGCGTAAGTAGTTTTCTAGCACGGTAGAGGGAGCCAGCCTTCCTTGCAACAGCCTTGGCAATGTATCTATTCCAGTTCATATTCCCTGTAAACGTTAGGCCGAGGAGTTTAAAAGAAGTATTTTCAGGCAATGTGTTCTTTGCCATTGCTATTGGTGGTAGAGAAGGTTTCTTGTAGTTATTGAAGGAAACAAGCTTAGTCTTAGCAGCATTGAATGTGACCATCCATTTTTGTCCCGATTCCACTACAGATTGGAGGTCATCATCTAGTTTTTCTGCCATTTCCTTTTATATGTGTTCATTTGTTTTCCCCTCATATCTGTTATAGAGAGTGGTGTCATCGGCAAATATACCCATCTCCGAAACTATTTTATCAGGGAGGTTATTTATGAATATCAGGAATAATAGAGGTCCAAGGATAGACCCCTGAGGTACTCCCGCATTTATGTCATATTGTTTAGATGTACGACCGTCGAGGACAACTTTGATTTTTCTATTACTTAAGAAGAATTTAATTACATTATGAGTGCTTTCATTGATTCCATATGACCTAATTTTCCTTAGAAGACCATCGTGCCATACCTGTTAAAACCCTTAAATATATCAAGGGCTACTGCTCTACCCTCCCCTGTTTTGTCCAATGAACGGTATATACGTTCAGAAACTACAGTTAAGATATCTGCTGTTGAACGGGCTTACAATTCGTGTCATCCATCATTTTAGTGAAATTTATTCTATTTCAATAAGCATACCCTTTTATGATACATCAAATTGCAATTAAACAAAATTATGACAATTCGTGTCATCCATAAATTTTTTGAAAATTCTTCTATTTAAATAAGCATACCCTTTTATGATACATCAAATTGCAATTAAACGAAATAAAATTTTTCAATGCATTTTTGGTAATATGCCATATAAATGTCTTTTTTAATTTTTTTTTATTTTTATATAAACTTTTTTTTCGGTGATTGTACCTATACATGGGTTAGACAGAAGTATTTGGCTGTCTGAAATCTCAAACTAATATGTGACTGATGTTTGATATTTATTTTAATAAGAATAAAACATGCAATTTAGTATCAGTTCAAAGTCCAATCAGTTTTAAGATTATCATGAAAAACGTGTTCTAAGAGATTCGTAATATAATAAGATCACGGCAAACAAGTCACTACTGTAAATTATCATCTTCCTACGACAAACAGTACAATTATGTCTATTCATAGACTGCTACAATGTTAAACTGATATCAACATAAAAATGTATATTTACTGATTTTACAATGAAAATCTCATCAATTTTCTTATACAAACGAGAAATTTCTATTATTGATTTAGATAAACACTTAAAAATCGAACAGCATTAACAAAGTTATTATTCATCCGTAAAAGTCCAATCTCTTAAAAATATAGAAACAAAGTTATACAGTGATAAAATAATTTTATTTTCAAACTGTCCAAGTTATTCAACCGAGAAATAGTTATAAAAATGGAATTGAAAAATGCATACAAAAATTTACCAAACAATTGAAACATGACAATGAAATTAGAAAACCTGGGGATTTTACAATAATTGTAGAATAATATTGCGAGAATATCGATTGTATCAACCAGAACTATTAATATATGTGTGGTATTTGTTGGCATATAGTATGCTGTCGTTTTCTTCAATGTCAATGTATTTCTAGGGTTCGTGTTCTTCTAGATCTCTGATGTTATTGTTTTCATTTAGCTCCATATTCTCGGTATATATCTTTTTTCCAGATCTGAGCGTACACGTGGCACATTTATCTGGGCCAAACTTCATTTCGATGCCATTAGAGAAGGTATGTACTACCTAGCATACGCCTTAAGATCATCCATGAAATGCGGATGGTTAACTGTATTGCTTGGAAGTTAACGACGGTTCTGACTAAAGTTGTAATTTCTCAGACTGTTATTCAGTGCATCTATTGCTATGAATAAAAAATAAGAGACGTTTACATAAGAGATGATTGTCTTTCCTCTTTGTGACTTCGTAATATGGTTGTTTTCCACACCGGATGGATCTTGCATATTTCAAGGCACCAAAGTAATAATGACTGTCAAATGCCTCATTGTTATCGATCCATAAAATTCGAAGGTTTATTTGCCTCCTTGTAGGTGGTTGTATTTATCTGGGCGTTATGTCTCCTTCATCTCGGATATGAGGCTGGTGTCCCCCTCTGTCAGCAAGGGTTGTGATCATCTATCAACATTCTGCTGAAACAGTCGCTGTAGTTTCGGTTGAGAGCAGTAAAATGCATCAGCCACATACTTCACAAGTATGCAACGTTTAACCAGTGTGAGTTCACAAATATATCACCAACTTTTTTTTTGAGAACCACAAACTTTACAAAATGTGATGTTTCCCCTTTTGTTTATTCTCTTTCAGGGACACTTGAACTCTTAATATATTGACTCATGTTTACTATAGTGGCTCGAGATGCATGGTTGAATTCAGTGAGGCCTAAGCCCCCTTTTTTTCGTGGTAGGTATATCCTGTCTATGCATTGGTTTCGGTATGTTACCTTATGTAGGGATAGTTGTTTCCTGGTCTTGGTATCGAACCTGTTTATGTTATATTGAGGCCAGTCTATAATACCGAAACTGTACGTTGTATTTTGTTTTTCTCCCTTTTGTATTGTGCATTTAGCACATTTGTCAAATCCAAACTCCATGCAGATATTCTCTGGGAACGTTTTCACAATTTCCATCGGGGAGACAAGGTGTTTTTCTGTCTCTGCATAGAATTTCAGATCGCCCATGAAAAGTAAATGATCAACTCTTTTACTTTGATCTTTTTTTCTGCCTCTACCGAGATTGTACCCAGCATCACATTTTTTAGAAGCTTGCTGAGTGGATCGATTCCAAGGCAAAATAGTAGTGGTGAAAGGCTATCGCCTTGAAATATTCCTCGCTGGATGTTAATGTTTGAAGCCTGTATTGTCCCTTCAATGTGGTGTAGGGAAATAGATGTTTGCCACATTGTCATTTGTTTTTAATAAAGATCTTATATTCTCATGGACATTATACAGCTCATGACAGGGATGAGGCACACTATCAAATGCCTTTTCGTAATCAATCCAGGTCATTTGTCGCTTCCTACAGTCTTCCAGGATTGTTTTGTTCAAAAGAAGTTGATCTTTTGTCCCAAGCTTGTTTTTGTGTACCCTTTGTGCTCCTTCTCAAGGTATTCAGTCAAATGCTGATAAATTGCATCGGCAATTATTCCAGTAAGCCATTTGTATGTGGTTGAAAAGCAGCAGATAGACCGGTATTTATTTGGCAAATGTGTTTCCTGGCTCTTGGGTATAAGAGTTGTTTTGCCAATAGTGAGCCATTCTGGTGGTTTTTCTTTGCCACCAATAATTCGGTTGAATGCTAGGGCATAGTGTTGGTGTAGTGTCGTCAGCCTTTTTAGCCAGAAATTTGGAAGGTTATCAATTCCTGGGCTTTTGAAGTTGTTGTAGTGGATTATCTTTTTATTTACAGCTGCTTTGATAATTTCTAACGTTGGCATTTTTCCTTGCCCTTGACTGATCCTTTTATTGTGCCTATCCGCTCCATCTCCCGATGTTGTTTTGGGTCCTCATACAATGGCCTCCAGAATTTATCGATCTGTTCTTGTGTTGGTGGTGACGTTACTTTGATATTATCTCTCATGTGATTTCGGTACACTATCCTTGGGTTTCTGTCAAACAACCTGTTTATGGACCTGGACTCAATTTTTGTTGCTTATTTTTTATTTGTGCAGATAAGCCCTTCACTTTTGCCTGATTTTCTGCTATATGGACTCTTAGTTGGTTCGTGGTTTGAAGGGAGTATCGCGATTTTAAAGTTCTCACCTTTTTCTTTAAGTTTTGTCCAGGATTTTCGCTCCGCGAGAAATATCTGGGATATTTATTTTCTAAGACCATTTATCCTTTTTTGTAGTTTGGTTTTCCAGACTGCTTCATTTGGTTTAGACCTCCTGTGTGCTCCTTTTTCCTTTCTGGTGTTTGGGGAAGGAGTTTTGTTTGGATAAATCATGCGGCCCCATATGTTGCATAGTTAATTTCTGTTAACGAAGCATCTATTGTTATTAACTTAGAGAGGGCATCGTTCACTTTTACAGCGAGATTTTTGAAGGTCTCGGTCATCTTTATTTGGACCAGTCTGGGTCGGTCTTGTAGTTGTAGATGCCTAGTTCTTTCGATTTGATTGGTTCTCTAGCTCAATCTGTTTTGCATCTATCAATAGATGTTGAGTATTATTTTGGCTCTGTCGTCTCCTCAGAATCTGGTGGTCTTGTTTCTTTGACAGGTTATTCATTGATGAGGAGATTTCGGTGGGTGCTCCTTCTTTCGGTGGAGATTTCTCCATTGTGTCACGTGCCTGTGTCGCAGGGTTTGTTGCTGGGCTATATATATTGGCTGGCTGGTTAGGTTCCTGCATGGGGACGTGGTTGTCGATTGGGCACTCCCCGTTTGTCGCCATCTTTTCTTCCCGGCTCCACTGTGTTTCATGGTGTTCTCCCTGGTCTTTTTGGGAATTGAAGTCTGTTTCAGCCACTTTTATAGCTCTCTTCTTTATCTCATAAATCTCATGTGGATGTATATATTTATCAATTTGTGAGACTATAGAGAGTATTTTTTGGTTGTTGTTGCCTCCAGTTTTTCTCTTAGTAGATCCGTTTTTTATTTGGCCTTCGAATATTTTGTCCTTGCACCAACCCCATTTTTCAAATCTTGAGTATTTGAAGCAGTGAAGGATTTTTGTCTTTACCGCAATCGAATAATTCACTGTTTTATAATTACGTTTTCTTATGGTCTTTGCTTGGTTTTGCCGGAGTCCAGGACCAGAATTTGTCTGGTCAGGTGGATTCTCCAGCATAGTCTTGCTGCCTGTAGTAGTATTACTGGGAAAAGTTACACTGTTATTTTCCACGTATGGCCCAGTGCGTAGCCATGACGAGGGAACCTTTTTTATCCAGGGTGTCGTCATGATGATGATGGTGATGATGTCGTCATGATGATGGTGATGATGTCGTCATGATGATGGTGATGATGTCGTCATGATGATGGTGATGATGTCGTCATGATGATGGTGATGATGCCAGTGTTAACTTTTTATTATTTTCTTGTTCATATATATTTTTGGGAACATTTGGTTGGGGTTTACTTCCTGAAAGAACCATCCTCATATTTGTGTATCAATCCATGTACCTTTACAGGGACACTCTAAGATACACTAATAAACCCCTTTACAGAGAGATCGAAGATACAGGAGGTTTGCATCTAGTAGGCTTTCCTATTCTCTCCTTCGCTTTTTATTTTGTTTTACTTATGTTAGTTTTAAGATATCACTTGATTCTATTATAATTTATATCCGAATAAGAATAGAATAGACACTGTTCCCTTTATGGCTGCTATCTTTATTTCCTTACAACTTGGTTTTCCAGGGATTGCTTCTAAGTATTTTTAAAGGTTCTTTTTTATTAGGCCAGTTGCTCCTGTCACAACTGTTTATTACTTGCAGAGACTATGTTGCTTTAGATCATTTTTAAGGTCCTGATATTTTGTTATCTTTTTCCCGTTCTGCTCTATTAAGACCAAAGTCGTTTGGAACTGTGACGTCGAACATGCGTGCAGTCCTTTCAGGCTTGTTCCATATTACTATATCTAGCTTGATGGCCTTGTCTTTTATGTATCTGCCTGCCTGTATGTCTCTGCCATTGTCGTAGAACGCTGTCACTTTTCCATTTGATGTTATCGGTGGTGGTTCATGTTCCCAGATGTTCCACGACCTATCTAGTTGCATCTCTCCACAGATCTTCCAATGTAAGTATCTACATACTTTGTTATGGCGAGCAGTGTAATGACCATCGGCTAGAAGGATCTTGCATCCAGACATTAGGTGGCTTGGGCTTTCAACAGTTGAGTGACAGAATCTGCATTGGTCGTTTTTTTGCAGACCGGCCATTTTCTTAAATTCATTTGTGAGCAAGCCTTGGTCTTGTGCAGCTATAATTAATCGTTCTTCATCAAATGGAAATTTTCACTTTTAAGCCATTGTAGTGAAGCCTCCTTGTCAATGTAGCTCTGGTTCAGTACTTCCATGAACCTGCCTGCTCTCTTATGTTGTTGCCATCCTTCTAGTCTTGTCTTCAGTTCCCTTTTAGTATACTCCATTCTCTTCTTTCGGGCGATTAGGGTTGATGGGTTATCATATTCTTCTACTGTGTTGTCCAGTGTGTTACCACTGAAATTTTCACCGAGCTTTGTAGTTGACGTCTGCTGGGGCAAACATTTGGTGTGATGTTCATTCACCATTTTTATTTTGGGGTCAGAAAAACATTTGATGTATTGGCCTATGCTTACCACTGAAGCTCGGTATGCGTAGTTTATTTCAGTGAGGCCTAAACCACCTTCTCTCCGTGGTAAGTACAGCCTGTCCATGCACTGATGTTTGTAAATGACTTTATGAAGGGCCAGCACTTTCCGAGTTTTTGCGCCAAGGCTATTGATACAGTTTTGTAGCCAATTAATTATGGCAAATCCATAAGAGACAACAGGTATTGCCAATTAATTGATGGCAGTAATTTTGTTTTTTGCTGATAGTTCTGATGAGAGAACTTTTTTAAGTCGCTTGAAGTATTCTCCCTGTACTTTTTCTCTCATCTTTCCGTGTTCAAGTGTCTCATTCTCCTCCACTCCTAGGTATTTATAGACAGCATCCTCTTCAAGGTCTTCAATAGAGCCATTGTCAAGATTAAGATGTTCTGGTCATGTCTTTCTTCCTTTCTTTATGGTGCACTTAGCGCATTTGTCGAATCCAAACTCCATGAAGATGTCCTCTGTATAAGTTTTAACAATGCCTATCAGAGAGACAAGTTGTTTCTCGAATTCTACATAGAGTGTCAAATCGTCCATAAAGAGTAGATGGTTTACTCTTTCATTTTCTTCCTTCTTTCTGCCCATGCTGCGATTGTATCCAGCATCGGATCGTTTAAGTATCTTACTTAATGGATGCATTGTGAGGCAGAATAGGAGCGGTGAGAGGCTGTCTCCCTGGAATATTCCTCGCTTGATCTTTGTTTGGGGTCTGTATCCTTCCTTCCGTGTGCTGTAATGTAATTGAGGTGCACCATCTGGCCATTTGTTTTTGAAGGAATTATGTAATATCAGTGTGCACATTGTACAACTCAAAACAGCGAAGTATCCAGGAATGAGGTATACTGTCAAAGGCCTTTTTGTAATCAATCCAGGCCATTGACAGATTTCTGTGTCGTCTCCTGCAGTCTTCTAATATGGTTCTGTTTACAAGGAGTTGGTCTTTTGTGCCTAGCTTTTTCCTCGTACACCCCTCTGCTCACTTTCAAGGTAATCACCAGCAATGAGATGGTCGTATGTTGCATCGGCGATTATCCCTGTTTGGAGCTTGTAGGTTGTTGTGAGGCAGCAGATTGGTCTACATATGCTAGCCATGTGGGTGTCCTAATTTTTGGGAATAAGTTATGTACTGCCTACAGTAAGCCACTCGGCGGCTCTTCATCTCAACTGATGATTCTATTGAATGCCTTGGCATAGTGATGATGAAGTGAGCTCAGTTTTTTCAACCAGAAATTTGGTATTTGGTCTATTCCTGGGGTCTTGAAGTTGCTGCATTGAGCTACCTTTCTGCAGACAGCCTCCTTGGTAATTTTTAGAGCTAGCATCTTTTCTTTCTCCTTGTTCTCCTCTTTGATAGTATTTATCCAGTTGTTTTCTGTATGTACTTTAGTGTCCTCATAGAGTGGCCGCCAGAAGTTTTCAACTTCTTCTTGTGTTGGTGGGGAGCTCACCTTTATTTCATCTTTAATGAGGCTCCTATAGACAATTCTTGGGTTTGTTGCAAAAAGTTTATTTATCCTTTTTGCTTCAAAGTTTTTGGTTTTGTTTTTTTATTTGTGCAGCTATGGCTTTTATCTGACGCTGATGTTCTGCCAACTTAGCTATTAGCTGTGCTTGGTCTTGGAGGGAATAATAAGTTTTCAACTTATTCACATTCTTACTAATTTTTTTGCCTGGGGTTTCACAGGATAGGAATGCATATATCTGTGCAGTCTATTTTCTGTTGGAGTTTACGTTTCCAGGCTGGGTTATATGATTTAGCCTTCATGTTTTCTCTTTTACTCTCCTGGTGTTTGGGTAAGAGTTTTAATTGAATAAACCATACTGCCCCGTATGTTGGATGATTTATTTCATTCAATGGTGCGTTAATCGGAGTGATTCTTTCCAGGGCATCGTTGACTTTTGAAACAAGCACCTTGAAGGCTTTATTCATACTAATTTTTACCAGTCTGGGCCGATTTTCAACAGCTAGACATCGTGCTATTTCTATCCTGTTTGCCAGCTCTTCTAGCTCCAACTGGTAAGAGTCAGATCTCACATTTGAAGTGGGGCACACTGTTGGTATGTCTGCCTATGTTAAAATTGTGTTGGGTCTGTTGGGAGTGATTCCTGGGGAGATGCTGCATTGTTTGATGGAATAGCATGTCGGGTATATTTCCGGTTGGTTTTTGGTGGACATCTAAGACTTGGACTTGTTGGCATTGTCCCAGAGAGCTGAGAATTGTTGTAGTGTCTTCTATGTTTGGGTTGGCAGATCTTGGGTATAGGGAGGGGATTGCACATTGGGCAAATGTTTTTAGCAATTTCATGGACATTTTTTTAAATGGAATATTTGCTCACCAGAAAAGACATGGTTCCCCAGAAAATTAGATTTCTGGCGTGTTAAATTTTTCTTCTCAATCCCATTCTTGTTTGGGCAGTGGTGCTTAAAAATATTTTGATATTGCGTACAAATGTCTGTGAGTTTTTGGTATTTTATTTTTGCGTATTCCATTGACCAAATCAATGTCCATTTTTCCTCCCTATTCCACTGGGTTTGGGCGAATTCAGCAGTGTTAGATTTGGTAAAATCAATCGCTGCTTCACTAAAAGTTTTCTTCTTAATTGACTATATAACATCTTTTGGGAGGTATTTATGTACCTAAGATACAATTGAAAGCAAGTTCTTAGTTGTGGTCAGTGATGTTTTCTCTTTTTGTAAGGGTGAAGTTTTTATTTGAGTCTCGAATACTGTATTTTTCCTCCCCCATTTCTCATACCTGGAGTATGCAAAACAGTGAAGAATATTTTTTCTCCTCAAGAGACCACTTGACTTGGTTATAGTCTTTTCTTAGTGGTTCTTGTTTAGTCTGGCCAGATTCCAGGACTAGAATTTAACTGGTCTGGTTGAGTGTCCAGCTAAGTGTTTTCATTCGTGGAAACATCACAAGGAGACGGTGCACAATTATTTTCCTCATATGACCCAGTGCTTAGCCATGCTGAGTGGATCTTTTTATCCTGGGCGATATCCTGTCATTTTGATGATTTAAGTTTTATTTTTCATTTTCATTTAGATTCGAATATTTGGTCAGGGTTTACTTTAAATTAAACATACCAGTGTTCTCATATGTCTTTAATTTTATTTTACTTCAGTCCAAGTTCTCAGAAGTCAAGGGACCCACAATGCGGGGCTAACACTTGAACTCTGTATGGGATACATAGATATTCGAATGTTCCATTTAATTTTTCTATTTTTCAAACACTGAGTTAGAAATTGAGAACATAATTTTCCTCACCCGAATTAACCATTTTCATACGTTGTAGTATAGCTTTCATTTTGGTCTCTTTGTATTATTGGATTCCAGGGCAAGAGATTATTTAATCTGGTGGAGTATCCAGCTTCGTGCTATTACTTGAGGTAATATCACTTGGAGAAGGTGCACCATTCCTCGTAAAAGCTAATTTATGTAAGGCATCGTAAGGGGATGTCATTTGGGCAGTGAATACTATGTGATTTTGAATATTAAGTCAGGGTTTACTTCTATGGAAAAAGTATCTTCATGCCAGGTTTTTCTGACAAACCCCTGAATAGAGAGATCTTAGACACTCGCAGACAGTGTCTAGTAGACATTCAAGTCAGTGTGAGTTCTCATATGTGTTACTAATGCGGATTTTTGAGAAAAAGAATATCTACACACTTAACTAGAATGTGGATTCCCCCTAGTGTGAGTTTTCATATGTGTTACAAAACTTGATTTTTGAGAACAGGAATATCCACACACTTCACAAGAATGTGGCTTTTCCCCAGTGTGAGTTCGCATATGTATCACTAAGTTTGATTTTTTAGAACAAGAATATCCACACATTTCACAAGAATGTGGCTTTTCCCCAGTGTGAGATCGCACATGTCTCACTAATGTTGATTTTTGAGAACAGGAATATCCACACACTTCACAAGAATGTGGCTTTTCCCCAGTGTGAGTTCGCATATGTATCACTAAGTTTGATTTTTTAGAACAAGAATATCCACACACTTCACAAGACTGTGGCTTTTCCCCAGTGTGAGTTCTTATATGTCTCATTAATGTTGATTTTTGAGTACAGAAATATCCACACACTTCACAAGAATGTGGCTTTTCACCAGTGTGAGTTCGCATATGTATCACTAAGTTTGATTTTTTAGAACAAGAATATCCACACACTTCACAAGAATGTGGCTTTTCCCCAGTGTGAGTTCGTATATGTATCACTAATGTTGATTTTTGAGAACAAGAATATCCACATATTCTACAAGAATGTGGCTTTTCCCCAGTGTGACTTCTCATATGTTTCACTAAGGTTAATTTACTAGAAAAAGAATATCCGCAAACTTCACAAGAATGTGGCTTTTCACCAGTGTGAGTTCTTATATGTCTCAATAATGTTGATTTATAAGAACAGGAATACCCACACACTTCACAAGAATATGGTTTTTCCCCAGTGTGAGTTCTTATATGTCTCACTAATGTTGATTTTTGATAACAGGAATATCCACACACTTCACAAGAATGTGGCTTTTGCCCAGTGTGAGTTCGCATATGTATCACTAATGTTGATTTTTTAGAACAAAATATCCACACACTTCACAAGAATGTGGCTTTTCCCCAGTGTGAGTTCGCATATGTATCATTAAATTTAATTTCAGAGAACAAGAATATCCACATATTCTACAAGAATGTGGCTTTTCACCAGTGTGAGTTCTTATATGTCTCACCAATGTAGATTTATAAGAACAGGAATACCCACACACTTCACAAGAATGTGGCTTTTCTCCAGTGTGAGTTCTTATATGTCTCACTAATGTTGATTTTTTATAACAGGAATATCCACACACTTCACAAGAATGTGGCTTTTCCCCAGTCGAAGTTCGCATATGTATGACTAGTGTTGATTTTTTAAAACAAGAATATCCACACACTTCACAAGAATGTGGCTGTTCCCCAGTGTGAGTTCGCAAATGTATCACTAATGTTAATTTTTGAGAACAGGAATATGCACACACTTCACATTAGATTTTATGCTAAAGCAATTTCGTAGTGTAAAAGTTAAAATATTCTATTTTGTAAATTAGCAGATTTTTCGGAAATGTTAAATTCGATATCTCATGATTTATAAAAACATTAAACAAAAATTTCAAATTTAAGTATGATGTTCTTATTACTATTTGCTAAACAATCCGGATAAAATAACTCTTTATACATATATGTATAATAAAGTTTTGTGCGGTTGTTTTGTAGTATGCTACATAAGGAAATAATTGTGTATATAATACTGTTTAAGGAGAAGAATGATCCCTTAATATTCATTGAAAACATTCAAGCAGGAACATCTGCAAATAAAAAATAAATGAAATCTAGTATTTTTTGTATCATTGTTTATTTTAATCGTGTCAACAAAACAAGAAACATAAACACATTAATTCACATTCATATTTAATATCATTAATCGTGCCAACAAGAAACATAACTTTATAAAACATTTAAAAATCACAGAAATAAACACTTAATTCACATTCATATTGTTTAAATGTTTAATTTTATTCATAGTATTTTGTAATAGATAAAGGAATTATGCAATTAATAAAGTAAAATAAACAATAATATAGTAAGAATTTGTAGGAACATTAATACTATAATTAATAAAATATACTGCTACTAATATACATACAATTACCGTATTTGCAACTGAAATTAATAAAAAATATATTGCTAACAATAGAAATATAATAATTTTATAATACATGAAAATTTAATTTAAATACTCAGTAAATTAAATTTAATAATACAAATCAATATATAATCTAGTTACTTAGCAATGCATACTAATATGGTCTTTTAAAATAATTTTGTTTGTATTTCTGTGTTGAAATATAGCTGCTTATTTATGTGTTTGATATTTAACTGGATATTTTCCTTACATTACACATCTGTTAATACTAATAATAGCGAATTTAATGAAACAGAATAAGGTTTTTATTTTTTTTACTATTATTTTAATATAGTAAAAATTTGTAGGAACAATAAGCATACAACTACCATAGTTGCTAATGATAATAATAAAAATATATTGCTAACAATAGAAATATATTAAGTTTATTATACAGGAAAAATGAATTTAAATACTAAGTAAATAAAAGTTAATAATACAAATCAATATATAATCTAGCTTTCATTTTAAGTCATATGTGTGGACATATAACCGCTTATTTATAATGTGTTTGATATTAAACTTGATATTTTCCTAACATTACATATTTATTAATACTTATAATAATGCAACAGAATTAGATTTTTATATTTTTTACTTTTAGAAATTAACAGGTTTTTTTATTCAACCAATTATTTCATCGAACGTTTTTGAATGCATTATTATCATTCCCATATTTTATTATACAATTAATTTAAACAATTGTAATAATCGATTATCGCAATTTTATTTTTCGGAATTTACGTCTGGTAATGCCTACTTGTATACGAACATTTTTTATCAAAATATTGTTTTTTTTTTTTAATTCAACAAATTATTTCATTCAACTTTTTTTTAGAGTCTTTTTCGTATATTTTTTAGTTTCTTTATGATTTTTATCCTAATTATTTTCACCTTATAATAGTATGAATTATTAAAATGTATTAATGCTTAAAACTTAGTATAAATTTAAATATGGTTTGTAAAATGAGCCTATTAAACTCATGGTCTATGAACTAAACTTCTTTTATTCGTCTGCATATTAATGTTGTGTCTATAACCGGTAGATATTTTATTGTCTGTTAAACACTTTTAATTCGCTTTTAAATTACGTTTCATTTATATTTTTACTGAATTCTGGATTTTTATGTCTTTTAAACTTTTTTTAATCACGTTTCCTTTTTAAATCAAGAAAAGTGAAGATTTAAATATGGTCTTTACAATCCAACTATTCAACTCATGGTCTACGAACTAAACTTCTGTCTTTTTTCTGCATATTAATGTTGTATCTATAACCAGTAGACATTTGACTGGTTTTTATGTCTTATAACCCATTTAAATTCGCTTTAACACGTTTCAAATCAACTTTAAAATTACGTTTCCTTTTTGAACCAAAAAAAAAGTGATATTCTTTGATGAACTGATGAAAAGTCTCATGATTTGATTGGTTTATGCAATGAAACGCGTGAAAATGCAAATCGTTTTTATTGATTTTAATAAACCGTTGCACTTTTAAAATATGGATATTGAATAAATACATTATAAACATATTCTGTTTTAAGGAAAACGCGTACATGCGTGCGTGTGTGTGTCTTTGAAAATAATAATGTAATATTTATCATTGTTATAATTTTCTATTTCTTATCGTGTATTTCTCAATGTGTCAATCATATTATTCCAAACTAATTACGAAAAACATCTGTTCATCTCTAATTCAGCTTAACATATTTTTTTAAACTTAATCACATGTAAGATCAGCACATTTAATAATAAATCCATAAAAATGGTTTTATATTTAAAAAGTTAATTCTTTTTTTCTATTTTTAAGGAATATAGTTTTTACAGATTATATAGTGAATTAAATATGGCTTCGTGCAACTATCAAGACCATATGTGTCTTCGACTTCAAAAAAAGTCTCAAGTATATACTCTGCACCAACATACTTACTCCCAACCAATCACACAAACATCAAAATCCAACCATTATCCTTTGTTTATGCTTGTAAGACTTTTACTGTTTAAGACGAAAATACTGAAAATTGGCGTTGGAATGTTTTATTTTAAAATATTTTTTCATTCTTAATTCATCTAAACGTTAAAATTATTTGTAATCATGGACGTGTAACTTATAAGCGAGTTTAATGTTTTATATTTAATATTAGTAAGACAAAATATTTAAATTATTATTAACATACAAAAAACATTAAACCTATATCATTTTGATTTTTAACTAAACATTTGATTACAATACAACTCCCACATATAGATTGATATTTTCTTTGCTTGGGACAATAACATTTTCTATTTCTTCTCGTGTATTTCTCAGTGTGTCAATCCTATTATTCCAAACCAATGAAGAAAAATATTTTTTCATCTCTAGTTCAGCTTAACATATTTTTTAAAACTTAATCACATGTAAGATCAGTACATTTAATAATAAATCTATAAAAATGGTTTTATATTTAGAAAGTTAATTCTCTTTTTCTATTTTTAAGGAATATAGTTTTTAGATATTTTATAGTGAATTGTTTTTACAGATTATATAGTGAATTAATAATATAGGTAATAAAAACAGACAGAATAGAGCTCTACGTTTACAACAAGTCAAACAAGTTAATCTTTGTTTCTGTATTTTGCCGATATTTAATGTGCATTATTTGTCGGCTGTTTTGTGTAGACAGAGCAGCAGCAGACACTGCTAATTGTCGTGAATTTGTCCTTACAACCAGCTTGTTAATGACTTTACAGTGTTTTCTCTTTTTACCGTCGACTGTTTTGAGGGTTTTTACACCTAATGTTTCCATACAATTATCATTATTATTGGGTTTGTTGTATGGAACAAAATATTATTTGTTCGAACATGCTTTTTTTTCTCTCATACACATACCCACCCACACTTACGCACACACATACGCACACACACGCACGTATATACACATCCACGTACACACACACACACACATGCACGCTCGCGTGCGCAAACATACACACATTGGTGACGTCACTTCCTTTTTAGTGAAATCCAGACATGCGCAGTCAGAACACTGATCCCGGTATAAAAGTCAACAACAACGTTCAACTTTCTCTTTCTTTCCTTTTGCCTTGGTTCGTCAACAAGACAAGTTCGGGTCCAAAGCTTGTGGCTTGAAGACACTTCCATGTGGTCGACTGCTACTGTAGACGCGCGGCTTTACATTAATATTATTGAGTTTTTATTGAATTAAATATTATTTAATATGATAGTCATTATTATTCCATATGATTATTATTATTATTGGCTTTTTATAGAATTTAATAGGATTTCATATGATTAGCATTATTATTGAGTTTTTATTGAATTTTATATTGTTTCATATGATTATAATTATTATTGAGTTTTTTAATTAAATATTATTTCATATGATTATAATTATTGAGTTTTTTTATTGAATTAATATTATTTAATATGATTATCATTGTGTTTTTTATTGAATTAAATATTATTTCATATGATTATCATCATTATTGTGTTTTTATTGAATTTAATATTATATCTTATGATTATCATTATTATTGAGTATTTTATTAATTAAATAATATTTCATATGGTTATCATTATTATTGACTTTGTTTTATTGAATTAAATATTATTTCATATGATTATCGTTATTACTGACTTTGTTTTTTTAATTAATTATTATTCCCTATGATTATCATTATTATTTAGTTTTTATTGAATTTAATATTATTTCATATGATTATTATTATTAAGTTTTTTGTTAAATATTATTTAATGTGATTATTATTAATGTTGAGTGTCTTATTGAATTAAATATTATTTCATCTGATTATCATTATTATTGAGTTTTTATTTGATTTAATATTATTTCATATGATTATCATTATTATTGAGTTTTTTAATAGATTTAAATATTCGACCACAATTTAAGGAATTTTTAACAGTTATTTTAAAAAAGTTTATGAAAAGTTTAAAACCAATATACTTTTGGAGTGAGTGAAAATATATGTTTGAAATTTTACAAACTTCTGCTTGACCTATGTTTTTTTTTAATTTCATATATACATGCGTATCTGCGTTTGTTTAAAATTTTTATCTTTTGTGACGTCGCTGAAACATTGATCTTTGAAACGAGAACAAAAAACATCATTTTTTAACTTTTCTAAGACTTGCGAACATGATTTTTCTATTCAATATAAAAATTATTCTAATTAAATCCTTCAATAAAATTAAATCTTTCAATAAAATTATCAGCTTTTCTGTTTGACCTAGCTTTATATTTTTCAGAAAATATTTGGAGCAAACTATTAAATCAAAGGTAACTTAACCCTCTGATGAGAAAAAGAACAGTCTTACTTAAATTTTGTAAATAGAAAACGGGGATCATAAGCTGCTTACCATGTAGCTAATATATATATATATATATATATATATATATATATATATATATATATAAATTACCGCCCTTAGACTCGTAAATCAAATAATAAATAAAGCCAATAACACATGACAATTATCTCCCCTTAAAAACTTGCAAAATAAATATTCTCTCTATATATATTAACTGTAGCGTCTTTAAATCAAAATATGCTTACGGAAACAATTTACTGCACGAGCGTCGCCCTTTTAAAATTCATCATTCAATAAAATAAAAAGCTATAGCAAACATCTAAATGACTACTTTAAACAAAGTTCCTGATTTCAAAAAAAGAAAAACTAAAAGGTAACTATCTCTATATATTTTTAAATCAAATTTATTATGTAAATATAAAAAAATATTTTTTTTCTACTCATTTCTATCTCTAATCTATACTAATTTTCTTATAAATTTTAAATCCAAACCTTTTATTTCAATTTTTCAGATTCATCTGTCTTACTTTTAATGCTAGGTTTATTTTTGGTGTCTTTTCAATTCAATAGAAATCCTCATAAATTTGCTGATGAGGAGACCGTGCTTACCAAAAAAAAACTATATATAATTGTTCTACGTGACTTCATGTATACCACAAATAAAAAGCACGGATTTCCGAAACGATCGTGTACAGATAATTGACTTTGTTGTTGTTCCTTCTTATGAAACTGATTTTTAATTTAATTAAAATTTGATTTTTAAATTTAGAAAAATTTTTTTAATTTTTAAATTATAAATCACATTACTTATATATATATATATATATATATATATATATATATATATATATATATATATATATATATATATATATATGGGAACTTAGCAGAGAAAACCACAAACAAATTGGGTCATAAATTAAAATATTAAACTAAATATTACCAAAGGCAAGATTAATTATTCTTTTATCTACCTGGATAAATGCTGTGTGGTTGAAAATATTTTAAAGCGTCTATTTAAGTCAAAACACGAGTTGGTTAGTTAGACCGACAAGATGGCTGATATTCAAACATTAAACTGGGAAGTCAAATCGCTGAAATCATGAAAACAAAGGAAAATACAGAGACGTTTATACTTGTCGGCCATTTTTTTAAACTGTCCATTACTTGTTAGTCGAACAAATTACAACTTTAAAATACGTTGAAATGCAAAGCTTAGTCCGTTGGGTTGAAGAGTATTTTGCTTTTTGTTAAATTTGTTATAATTTTTAGTTTTTATTATTTCTTTTCGTTTGTTGTCTTCTGTTAAATACCTTATATATTTTATAAACTTATAATTGTTTTTTATATAATAATTATTTTTTAATAATAATAACAATTACAAATACTTACTTCGAACCAAACTTTTTTTTTTACATATAACATTGTCTTGTACTTTAGATATTATGTTCAGGTTCAATTCACTTCTTATGGTCTATGTTGTTTATAAAATGCAAGATGTAACTACAGATTAGGGTTTTTTATGTTCCCGGTTACCATGTTAAGCATGGATTTCTAAATATTAACGTTAGTATTTCAGCACGGTCCGTGTTCTGCATAAGTATCAAAAAGTTAAATTGTAATTTGGGTATTTCGCAGAGAAGCCAACAACCAAGTGTACGAAAAGTATATATATACAAGAAATAAATGTCACCGTAGCCAATAAAAGTTAATTTTATAGCAATACCTGGCTCATTTGTTTTGATTGTAAGTAGTTTTTATTGCTCTTTATTTAATTTCAAAAATTCAGTTTTTTCGAGCGGATTTGAAAAAAAAAAAAAAAAAAAATGGCCCCATCTTTTTTGGACCACGCAAGCCACGTTTTAAATCAACGTCTACAGGTGTTTGGAAATGTTTTTGGTATATATATATATATATTTTTTTTTTTTACGAGAGTGCCCAGAAACACCTTAATCTCCCCATGTTAAGAACAGCTTTAGGAATAAACATACTCAACTTCGGAAGGAAACCTTAAGAGAAAAAAAAAAAAATACCAGAAGAAAATTAAAAACGAGGCTTGGTCCAAAAAAAAAAAAAAATGCGGCCACTTTTTTTCGAATCCGTTTGAAAAATAAAATGAATTTGAGATTAAATAAAGAGCAATACAAACTACTTGAAAACCAAAACAAATGAGCCAGGTAGCTATAACATTAACTTTTATTGGCTACGGTCACATTTATTTCTTGTATATATATATATTTTTTTTTTTTCGTGTAGATTTTTTGTTGACTTCTCTGCTAAATCACCGTAATTCAATTTGAAAGATAAAAAGGTTTGTTAAATTATGTTTATTCGATTTCGGATCCATTTATTGCACAAACTGATTTTAATTTTCCCAATAAAATTGGAAACAAAAAGTAACATTTTATAGCAAATTGCATTCTATAAATTCATGTACATATTTGTAAAAGCGTCGATTTAAAATAGAGAACGTTGAATTGACTTCGCAGCCGTCAGCCATTTTAAATGGAAACTACACATTTTACCGTTTAAATTTCTTTAAGCAAAACTGTCATTCGGTAAAAGGAAAACCGAGATTTTCATAGGAATAAAATAAAAATACATTCATTTTAAATGCGTTCGAAATTAGGGAATAAAATAAAAATACATTCATTTCAAATGTGTTCAAAGTTAGGGAATAAAATAAAAATATATTCATTTAAAATGCGTTAAAATTTAGGGAATAAAATAAAATACATTCATTAAAAATGTGTTCAAAGTTAGGGAACAAAATAAAAATACATTTATTTTAAATGAATTGAATTGTTCAAAGTTAAGGAATAAAACCTTCTTATGCACTTACTGATGCGCGCTATTTTTTAAATCGTATTTCCAAGTTTACTTAAAGTTTTGTTTTTTATTCAATTGTAAGGTTAAAGTACAGCATAGACACAAAAAACGCTCCCCATGGTAAGAATGGCTTTTTAAATAATAACGTTATTATTTCAGCACGGATCAATAAGTGCATGATTACCGAATAAAATATCAAAAAATCTTACCTGTTATTGTATGCAATTCAATACGAAAAAAAAAGCAACAAAAAAATAGGATTTCTTTATTGATTGTTTTCAAAACTGGAAATTTGGTGAGTTTGTAAGAATTTATTCACTAAAGTGATACAATTTCGATGTCGTATGTCCAAGAAAAAACGAAGATTAAAAAGTTAAAGAATTAAAAAGTAAAAAAAAAAAAAAACGATTAAAACGTGAATTTAAAAAAAAAATGATTGAACCAAAAATTAAAGGTTAAAATGAAAGTACCTATTTACTATGCCTCCCCACGGGACAGAGTTAGACACCAGGGTCGTTTTTTAACGTGGAGAAAAGGTACAAAAATAAAAATTGTCTCAGTCGTGAAGGATTTCTTCTCCACCAAAAATTGAAAATGATTAAAAGATTTAAAAAACGATAAAAGATTATAACGAAACGTTGTCAGTTCTTAGGTGTTCGTTAAAACGTTTTGTTTTCACGTTTAGAACGTATTGCCCATTCATAAGCCTAAAATAATTAAGGGCGAAAAAAACGAATAAAACTAAGATATCTTTGTTCTGCGTTAGTTATATGCTAACGGTCAACTTATTTATATATATATATATATATATATATATATATATATATATATATATATATATATATATATATATATATATAGAGAGAGAGAGAGAGAGAGAGAGAGAGATGTGTGTGTATTATATATATATATATATATATATATATATATATATATATGTGTGTGTGTGTGTGTGTATTATATATATATATGTGTGTGTGTGTATTATATATATATATATATGTGTGTGTGTGTGTGTCTGTCTGTATATATATATATATATATGTGTGTGTGTGTGTCTGTCTGTATATATATATATATATGTGTGTGTGTGTGTGTCTGTCTGTATATATATATATATATATATGTATATATATATATATATATATATATACATATGTAAATATAGATATATGCATATATTTACATGTCTATATATCTGAAAAAGTGAGAATTTGTGTGTGTGTGTGTGTCTGTCTGTCTGTCTGTGTACATTTCCCTACACAATAACTCTGTCGATTTTTGTTCTACAGACTTGAGATTTTACATAAGGAGTATTGAGATTTGTAAAACCCTTTTTAATCGGGTTTCGGCCAGATATTTGGCTGTTAAGGGGTTAAAGTTCAACGATTTGACCTGTGAGAATGCTAACTCCTCCGCCAATTTTGAGTCTAAACACTTGAAAATTTAGATATACGTGACTTGGACATTACTCTTACTTTTTAATTTAATGTGAACATAAAAAATAAATGCTAAGGGGTCAAAATTAGGGTCAAATCTTCAGAAAATTGACCTCTGCGGTCTCTACCAAATTACTCAGCCAATTTTTTGTCTAAATATTTGAAATTTACATGAAGTGTATTCAGACATTGGACAAACTTTTAAACTTTTTAATCGGTTTTGGTGCAAATGGTTCGCTGCCAATAGATCAAGGTTAAAAGAGTTGACTTTTTTAGATTCTACTAAACTTCTTCTCGGTCAATTTTTTGTTAAATACTTGAACTTTCATATGAAGGTTACTGGAACAAACATTTTAATTTGATTTTAATCCAAAACAAAAAATGCTAAAACGTCAAAATTGGGGTCAAAGTTTAAAAAAAAAATTCGACCTCTGCGGTCCTTACCAACGTTTCTCTATGGTAATTAGTAAAGCCTATTATATAGAAAGGCATTACCGTGCATGTGCACACTTTTTAATATATACATATGCACATAAAGTTCTGAAGAGTATATAGGGTCCGAGCAATGCCGGGGTGATCTGCTAGTATTATATATATATATATATATATATATATATGTATATATATATATTTATATATATATATATATATACACACCAATCGGTACGGACCCGACTACAGAAGATCAGATAATAAATAAACGTGGATTTATAAGATCAAAGAATCCAACCTTGATCGCCGTTCGGGGCCGGTGGCGCAGTTGATAGAGACGTTTAATCTCTACAGTTCCAGATGAACATTGTCTGAAGATAACGGTTTCAATCCCACCCAAAGCGTGCCAAAATGTGGTGAGACGAGAACAACTACGGATGGCAGTGATGGCTGAGAATGCAGTTAGGAGATTCGAAGTTCCTATCCGTCGCGGTTACCACCTGACGAAGAATAGTTGGCCGAAACGTTGTGAATAAACAAAACCAATAAAAGATCAAAAACAATAACTTATAAAGATGAGATTAATAGTCCGAAATAAAAATAAATTGATTCGCCTTTATTTCTCTATTATTTTACCTGTTCATATTTGACATTTTATTGAAATATTCTAGTGTTATCAAGATCCGCAGCCTAAGAAACAGATCCAACAACAGTGTAATTGACGTGAACATTTATTTATTTCAATTAAAAGTCAAATATAAACAGGTAAAGTTATAGAGGAATAATAGGCGTATTAAATGAGGTATAGGCTGTTAAAACAGTTACATTAATATAGCGTAAATTTGCAGTTTTTTTAAATACAAGTGCGGACTTTCTTTTTGCTGACATATATATATATATATATATATATATATATATATATATGTATATATATTGATCGTCTAGTTAAACAGAACATATAACAAAAAGGACAAAAAATCTCTGAAGTTTAAGATTATTTAATAATGAAGAAACAAAACTTATCTGTTTGAAAATCTGCAACTAAAGATTAGTACAACGTCGTTCCCTAATCTTTAGTTGCAGCTTTTCAAAGGATCCGTCAAGATCAAACAGATAAGTTGCAAAGTTTCACCATTGTTAAGCTGATTTTTACTTTCGACATTTTTCCACATATTCGCAGCCATTATGGTCAGTGGATCGTCCTTCCTCAACTGACTAACGACTGTCGAATCCTTTCTGACTACCAACTATTTACTAATTACTACATGTCTCTCAAACTATCTCGTTACATACTGTTTCGCTGTATCACAACTCATCAGTGCGGCTAGAGAAGCTCGGATTGAAACTCGACCGCCTAAACGACAGTCGGCGCTCTCCACGGTTACACTATTCTACTGCTGCTATGACGGCATGTGAATTAACAATGTTTAAACATTGTCCAAACGTCTAAGCTTTATTTATTTACACAAAAAGCATCGCTTAATACGTTAGTTGCAATTTGCTTACCACTTCTCAATATGCTCAACCTAAGACAGGGAGCGTTATAGTCATCCACATAAAGTATTGTTTCGCTGTATCACAGTTCATCAGTGCAGCTAGACAAGCAACTACCTCGGTGATTCTATGACGGGCAAGTGAATTAACAACGTTAAACATTGTCCAAACGCTTAAGCCCCATTCGTTTACACACAGATTGTATCTGTCTTCTGACTGTGTACTGAAGTTTGTTTTACAAAACTCTTCTGTCAATGTTTGGTAAACAGACTTTTATATTTTTATATACGTGATTTGAACCTGTGGAACAAATTCGATTTAGTATTTCACCGGTACAAATAATTGCTAAGGTGTTAAAATTAAAATAAAAAATTGACGATTCGCATGTCTTAGTCAAATTAAAGTGTCTTTTCATGCATGCGTAAATATACATTTAAACGTTAAAATCGTTTCATTTTTAAACATTTTTCTTTTTAATCCATTTCACGATATTTAGAATGATATCGACTGGAGTTGGACCGTTAAATGTTTGGTGTCTATTCAAGCTGATGGCACCCAAGTCATGTTTTTGTTAAATTTTGTAATCACTACTATATATCGGGTACAATATATTAATCAGCAGTATATTGGCTCTATAATATTAAATATGAAATCTGCGTGAACTAAAATATCATATGTAAGCGTAATTTATAGCCGGAACACGCCGGGTGGCATTACAATATATCATAATATAAAAATCACTATAGAATTGTCGTTATAAGAATAATGAATAATCTACATAAATTAATATATATTGAAACGTATATTACGACCGGGCAAGTTTGTATGATTAAGAAAAACAATTTGTAATTTAGAATTTTTATGAATTTTTTGTAAAACGTTTTCAACTTGCCTTTTTTTTTTAATAATTTTTCTTGAAAAAGTTAGCTACAAACATTTATTAAAGTCCAGCAATCCTATTCACTGTTGCCATTTTTACATAAATTAAATAATCGTACCTGCCTATCTCATCTTTCGGTTTTGCCGACTTCCAGTGAAAAAGCAAATTTTGTGACAGTGTTATTGTTGTTGGTGGTGGTATAACTAAAGCAGAACAAAGATATGTTAGTTTTATTCGGGTTTTCACCTTTGATTATTGTAGTTTTATGAATGGACAATACGTTAAATTTAAAAGAAAACGTTTCCTCACACGTAATTAACGAACTTTTAAGAATTGACAAATTTTCATTGTAAATTTTCAGCATTTTTTTATCTTTTAATCTTTTTTAATCTCATATTTTTTTATTTTTTAATCTTTTTTAATCTCATATTTTTTATCTTTTAATCTTTTTTAATCTCATATTTTTTATTTTTTTATCTTTTTTAATCTCATATTTTTTATCTTTTAATCTTTTTTAATCTCATATTTTTTATCTTTTAATCTTTTTTAATCTCATATTTTTTATCTTTTAATCTTTTTTAATCTCATATTTTTTATCTTTTAATCTTTTTTAATCTCATATTTTTTTTATCTTTTAATCTTTTTTAATCTCATATTTTTGATCTTTTAATCTTTTTTAATCTCATATTTTTTTATCTTTTAATCTTTTTTAATCTCATATTTTTTATCTTTTAATCTTTTTTAATCTCATATTTTTTATTTTTTTATCTTTTTTAATCTCATATTTTTTATCTTTTAATCTTTTTTAATCTCATATTTTTTATCTTTTAATCTTTTTTAATCTCATATTTTTTATCTTTTAATCTTTTTTAATCTCATATTTTTTTATTTTCATTTTAATCTTTCTTTGTTCTTTTTGTCTTTTTATTCACGTTTCAATCGTGTTTTTGATTTAAAACATTTTAAAAAGATTTTTCTTAATGATTTGAACACACGGAATCGAACGTGTATGAATTTACTAAACAAATCCCAAGAAACCGACCAAATTTACAGTTTTGAACAGAAACAAAAAAGAAATTCAAGAATTTTCATGGCATTTTTTTCGTATTGAATCGCTTAGAAGTAAAGGTAAGTTTTTATTTTTTCGATATTTTATTTTCTAACTTTAACAATTTAATGCATATAAAATCATTGTATTTTTATTTTATTTCCTATCTATTAACAATTTAATGCATTTGAAATAAGATTTTTTTTTAATTATTCCAAATAAAAATCTCGATTTCCTCTTTCCCGGATGACAGTCTTGCCTAAAAAAATTTAAACAGTAAAGAAAATTAATTGGAGAATATGTGGTTTTCTACTCAAAATGGCTGCCACTTATACGTTTACTATTTTAAACCGGTGGCCCAAAATGATTCGCGCTATATTTAAATCGTATTTCCAAGTTTAATTAAAGTTTTATTATGTATTTTTTATTCAATTGTAAGGTTAAAGTATAGAATAGGTACAAAACAGCCTCCCCATGTTAAGAATGGCTTTTTATTTAATAATAACGTTATTATTTACGTCCGGATCACTCACTGCCCTAGTACCAGAAATTTAATTGGTAAATGTGTAATTTTCCACTCAAAATGGCTGCCGACTGTTAACGCCACGTTACACGTTTACTAATTTAAACCGGTCGCCCAACATTGTGTACATAAATTTATAGAAAGCAATTTACTATTAAGAATATTTTTTTTTATTTTCAATTTTAATGAAAAAATAAAAATCACTTCGTGTTATAAATTGATTCAAAATTGAACAAATATTAACAACCCTTTTACTCCTTACAAATTAAATTACAACTTTGGTACTGGTGAAGTGAGTGATCCGGACGTAAATAATAACGTTATTATTTAAAAAGCCATTCTTAACATGGGGAGGGGGGGTTTGTACCTATTCTATACGTTAACCTTACAATTGAATAAAAAAATACATAAAACTTTAATTAAACTTGGAAATACAATTTAAAAAATAGGGCGGATCACTCTCTGCACTAGTATCTTAAAGTTTTATGATGTATTTTTTTTTATTCAATTTTAAGGTTAAAAGTATAGAATAGGTAGAAAACACCCTCCCCTCCCCATGGTAAGAATGGCTTTTAAAAAAATAATGTTATTATTTACGTCCGGATCACTCTCTGCTTTAGACCCAACTTTCATTAAACTTGGAAATACGATTTAAAAAATAGCGCGGATCAGTTTCTGCACTAGTACCAAATTTCTTTCAACTTTTTCGAATCTATGTGTACAGTAATTCAAACCCAAATTTCTTTACCATTAAATTTTTTTAATGTTTGGTAAACGCAAGATCTGGAAAAAAGTAAATCAAACTTTTCATAGAAATAAAAAAAAAATCTTATTTTAAATGCATTAAATTTGTTAATTGTAAGGAAATAAAATAAAATAAAATTTTAAAAAATCTTATTTTAAATGCATTAAATTGTTAATTGTTAGGAAATAAAATAAAATAAAATTTTAAAAAATCTTATTTTAAATGCATTAAATTGTTAATTGTTAGGAAATAAAATAAAATAAAATTTTAAAAAATCTTATTTAAATGCATTAAATTTTTAATTGTTAGGAAATAAAATAAAATAAAATTTTAAAAAATCTTATTTAAATGCATTAAATTGTTAATATATCGAAAAATAAAAACTTACCTTTACTTCTAAGCAATTCAATACAAAAAAAAAAGGCCATGAAAATTGGATGATTTCTTTTTTGTTTAAGACTGTCAATTGTGTTCGGTACCTTAGGATTCTTTTGGTAAATTCATACAAATTCGATTCTGCGTGTCCAAATCATTAAGAAAAAGATTTTAGAAATGTGTAAATCAAAAACACGATTGAAACGTGGATTAAAAAAAAAATGACTGAACGAATATTGAAAAATGAAAATAAGATATAAAGATTAAAAAAGATTAAAAGAAAAAAAAACGAAAAACGATTATAATCAAACGTTGTAAATTCTTAAAAGTTCGTTAATTACGTGTGAATAAACGTTTTCCGATGATGTTTGCAACGTATTGTCCATTCAAAAGACGAAAATAATTAAAGGTAAAAAAACGAGTAAAATTAAGGTATTTTTGTTCTGCATTAGTTATATGCTAACGGTCAACACAACAACACTGTCACGAAATTTGCTTTTGCACTGGGACTCGCCACCATCGAAAGATAAGATGGGCAGGCACGATGGGCAATGTTATATTTATGTAAAAATGGCACCACTAAATATGGTTGCTGGAATTTAAGAAATGGCTGTAGCTAAATTTTTCATAAAGAAAAAAAAGCCAAGTTAAAAACGTTTAAAAATCAAGTAATAAAAATGCAAAATTGAAAAAATAAACGAATAAAATTAAGATATCTTTGTTCTGCGTTAGTTATATGTTAACGGTCGACAACAACAACAACACTGTCACGAAATTTGCCTTTGCACTGCAAGTCGGCACGACTAAAAGATGATATAGGCAGGTACGATTGGCAATGTTTAATTTATGTAAAAAAAAAATGGCACCAGTGAATAGGATTGTTGGACTTTAATAAATGTTTGTAGCTAAATTTTTCAGGGGGTTGGGGAAGCTAAGTTAAAAACGTTTAAAAACACAAAGTCATAAAAATGCTACATTGAAAATTGTTTTTGTTAATCATGACTTGTCCGGTCATAAGATACGCTTAAATATATTTTAATTTATGCAGATTTCGTATTTGTGTTTGCCGATGTATTGGAAAGTTAAAAATGGCGGCTGACTCTCTATTTCACACGGTAAGTTTGGGGGGAGGGGTTAAAAATAAAAACTAGACAAAATACTGGTAGAAACTCACTCTAATCTGATAGGCCCTGAACTGGCATCTAATGTTGCATCCCTCTGCCTGTTCTACAAGTATTTTAGTGGAAAATGCTCTGACGAACTGCAAGCACTTGTGCCCCCACGACGTGAGAACCCTCGACAAACCCAACAGGCTGCTAAATCCCACCCCCACATTGTAGAGATCCCTAGATGTAAAAGATCTTTCTAATCAGTAGTTTCTTCCCCAGAACCGTTAGACTTTGGAATTCCATTCCAGGTCCCTGCTTCCCCAAATGTACTGACGTGCAGAAGTTCAAGTGTAACGTGAACCGAGATCTTGCTGCCCAAATCCCTACATAGTACCCCAGTAGTCGTTGCCCTTGATAGTAGCCCCCTACACCAAAGTGGCAATGTTCCTTGTTTGAGGTAAAAATGTAATTTAAAAAAAAAACCCAAACAATTCAACATTCTTATAACGACAATTTTAATAGTGATTTTTATATTATAATACATTTTAATGCCACCCGGCATGTCCAGGTCGTAAACTACGCGTAAATATGATATTTTAGTTCACGCAGATTTCATATTTAATATTATAGAGCCATTATCCTATTGATTAATATATTGTACCCGATATATAGTAGTGATTACAAAAGTTAACAAAAACAGCTTGAATAGAAAGCAAAACATCTAGCGCTCCAGCTCCATTTGAACTATCGTGAAATGGATAAGAAATAGTTAAACAATGAAATGATTTTAACGATTAAATGTATATTTACGCATGCGTGGAAAAACAATTTAATCTGCCTTATACATGCGAATTGTATATATTTCTTTTCGATTTTTACACCTCAACAATTATTTTTACTTTATAAATTTATTTGGTCGATAAAAATAATTGCTAAGATGTTAAAATTGAAAATAATTATTGACAATTCGCATGTATAAATCAAATTAAATTGTGTTTTTATGCATGCGTAAATATACATTTAAACGTTAAAGCCGTTTCATATTTTACTATTTCTTATCCATTTGACGATCGTTTGAATGATTTCGACTGGAGTTGGATCATGAAATGTTTTGCTTTCTATTCAAGCTGATGGTACCCATGTCATTTTTTATTATATTTTGAAATCAGTACTGTATACCGGGCCAGTATTATGGATTTGGTATACAATAATAATCACCATAAAAATGGCGCTGTTAGAATAATGGATATGAAATTTGCATAAATTAAAATATATTTAAGCGTATCTTACGACAGGACAAGTTAGTATGATTAAAAAAAAATAATTTAGTATTTTTCTGGTTTTATTTCTTTTAATCGTTTTTAACTTGGACATTTTTCCTGAAAAAATTAGCTACAAACATTTATTAAAGTCCAGCAATCCTATTTACTGGTGTCATTTTTACATAAATTAAACATTATCAATCTTATTTACTGGTGCCATTTTTACATAAATTAAACATTGCCAATCGTACTTGCCTATCTTATCTTTCGGTTGTGCTGACTTCCAGTGCAAAAGCAAATTTCGTGACAGTGTTGTTGTTGTTGTTGTTGGTGGTGGTGGTCATTAACATATAACTAACGCAGAACAAAGATATTTTAGTTTTATTCGGTTTTTTTTTTCACCTGTAATTATTTTAGTCATGTGAATGGAAAATACGTTGCAAACATCATCGGAAAACGTTTATTCACACGTAATTAACGAACGTTCAAGAATTGACAAATTTTCATTATAAATTTTTATCGTTTTTTAATTATCTTTTAATCTTTTTTCAATACTTTTTATTTACTTTTATATCATTTTATTTTTTAATCTTTTCTAATATCATACTTTTTCATTTTACTATTTTTTAATGTTTTTTAATCCCATATTTTTTAAAAACTTTTTTTCATTTTATATTTCAATGTTCGTTCAGTTTTTTAATCCACGTTTCAATCGTGTTTTTGATTTAAAGATTTTTAAAGCTTTTTTTACATCTTCATTTATTCTTGTGTTTCTTAATTAATTGGACACACGAAATCGAACTTGTATGAATTTACTAAAGAAATCCCAAGAAACCGACCAAATTTACATTTTTGAAGAGAAACAAAAAAGAAATCATCCAATTTTCACGGCGTATTGTTGTATTGAATTGAAGTAAAGGTAAGTTTTTAGTTTTGGATATTTTATTTTATTTCTAACAATTAATAATTTAATGCTTTTAAATCGGATTATTTTTTATTTTATTTCCATAAAAATCTCGATTTCTTCTTTGCCGGAAGACAGTATTGCTTCAGGAATTTTCAAAGGTAAATGCGTAGTTTTCCACTCAAAATGGCTGCCGACTGTGACGTCCACTGACACGTTCTCTATTTTAACCCGGTGCCTCAAAAATGTCTACATGAATGTTCAATTAAGCATTTTTCTGGTTTTATTTAAGCAATTTACTTTTAAGAATATTCTGGGTTTGTATTACTGTACACAGATTCGAAAAAGTTGTCAAAAAAAAAAACAAATATATAACAATTAAATGTTATCAAAGGCAAGATAAGTTACTTTTCTACCAACCTGGATATATTTTCGTGTTTTTATTCAATCTAACATGTTTATTCAGCTCGAAAAACATAGTGTTTACCGATATATTGGAAAATTCAAGATGGCGTCTGACTCTCTCTTAAACATGGTAAGTTTAGGAAAAGGTGTTATAAATAAAAAAAAACTGGATAAAATACTGTTAACACTCGCTCAATATACATATGTTGACATATATTCGGCGGGTTTTTAATAGTATTTTGTATATTTTTTTATTTATACCACCTTTTCTCTAACTTACCGTGTTAAAGATGGAGTGAGGCGCCATCTTGAATTTTCCAATACATCGGTAAACACCATGTTTTTCGAGCGTAATAAACATGTTAGATTGAATAAAAACACGAAAAATATATCCAGTTAGATAGAAAAATAACTTATCTTGCCTTTGATAACATTTATTTGTTATATATTTGTTTTTGATAACTTTTTCGAATCTATGTGTACAGTAATACAAACCCAATATTCTTTTTTTATATTTTCAATTTAATTGAGAAAATAAAAATCTGTGCCAATGCATTTACTGATCCGCGCTATTTTTTTAATCGTATTTCCACATGTAATTAAAGTTTTATATGTTTTTGTATTCAATTGTAAGGTTAAAGTACAGAATAGGTACAAAACACATTCCCCTCCCCATGTTAAGAATCCCTTTTTAAATAATAACTTTATTATTTCAGCACGGATCACTCTCTGCATGAGTACCTCAAATCAGTTACGGTTATGAATCGATCCAAAATTGAATAAATATTAACAATCCTTTTACTTCTTTCAAATTAAATTACCAATTTACTTTTTACTTACGTAACTTAGAAACCTACGCTAACATAGGAAGCGGGGTGGGCTTAAAAAATATTTTCTAGTTTAATCTATAATTAATGAAACATATCATAAAATTGAATTTAACCTACTTATTCTATCTAAAAAAAAATAACTCAAATTACTACATAAAAAAAAACTATTGTAATTATTATTATTATTATTATTATTATTATTATTATTATAAAAGACAATTGTTGTCTTTTTTGTAAAAAAAAATGTTTTCTGACACTAAATCAAATAATAATCTATGATAACAACCGTCCAACGCAATTCTACTGCAACAACACAACGTCGTGAACCACAAATCAAATGTTGCACATTCCGATCATTCTACACTTCATACAAACTTCATAGAAGGAAATTTGAGTTCATGTAATCTGTACGATGTGAATCAAATACGATGTGAATCAAATACTATGTTAATCAAATACCCACTAAAAATACTCAGAATTGTTATGGTGCCTTCATATATCCATAAACGATTAATTTACGAATATACCTCACATGGAGTGTTAAAAAAAATAATTATGAAATTTAAGCTGAAAAAAATGTTCATAAAATGGTTTTAAAAGAGAAGCGAATAAATGAAAAATAATTTTTTTTATTAAAAATAAATAATTATTACCAAATACAAGATAAGTTACTATTCTACGTATCTGGATAAGTTTTCTATTTTAAACGTATTTAAAAAAAAAAAAAGTAGTGCTAATTTGCAGAGTAAAAAAGAAAATATGACCAATAAGAACATGCCGTTTTTTTTTTTAGTGTCATTACATATAAACTTTAATTACACGTGGAAATACGATTTAAAAAATAGCGCGGATCACTCTCTGCATTAGCACCGAAGTGTCATTACTGGCTTATAACCCGACAAATAAACTAAATACTGAAAGTCATTGATCCAATGTCACCGTGACATTTATTGGATATATTTCCATCAGTATTTTGCTTTCATGATTTTTTAAGCGATTATTGAGACTTCCTAGTTAGCTGTTTGTATGTTGGCCATCTCGTTCTAACTTATCAAATCGGCACGACTTGAGTTTACGATTAAATAGACGCCTTAAAATATGTTCAATCACACGAAACTTATTCAGGGAGATAACAATGATTTATCTTGCCTTTGGTAATATTTGTTATATAGTTGTTTTTTTTGTTTGTTTTTTACAAATTTTTTGTTTGTGGGTTTTTAAAATTTAATTCAAAAATATTATTGTATAAATGTTATATATAAGCATTTTTGTTATTTACATTAAGGAAAACATTTTTCAAGGAATATGCTATATGGGGTACCTGTTTTATTTATAGTAAAACATTAAGGAATATGTTATACGGGGGTTCGGTTTTTTATTTATATTAAAACATTAAACGTTAATATAAAATCAGTTTTATTATTTAAATTAAAGAAAACCATTTCTCCACGAATAATCTATATGGGATACAGGTTTTTATATCTATATTAAAACTATTTAAGAATATACTATATGGCGTACGGGTTCTTTTATTCATATAAAAATAGTATGCTATAGGGGGGGAACCCCCTTAAAGTTAATATTAATGAATACCATAAAAATGATTTCCTCGAACTAGCGATATTATAATTGAATTAAACATAGTTTATTTAATAATTCTACACAAAAAAATATTGCAATTTTTTTTTTAGATTACATGTTTCACATAATATTTATATGTAAGTTTTAATATTTTCTTTGTTTGAATGAACGTGAAACTTTTTGCGTAACATAACTTTTATAAAATCTTTAAAAAATAGTTTTTCCTTTTGATTTAAAAAGGGAACACAGAAAAATAATTAAATTAAGAAATGGTAAAAATTATACAAAAGTTCACGATGGGAATGTAGAAATGGAATAAAAACATTACTCCCTACTTCGGTCCAATAAGCTGACGTCATTTTCAGACAGCCATTTAACTTACTGACATTTTCGGCTTCCATAGAATCATCGCTCAGACGACTTCGTTTGCCTTTGCTTAAGCGAAGCTAAAATCTCCAGCTTTGGGGGTGGAGATAATTAAGCTATTTTCGGTGCTAATGCACTTACTGACCCGCGCTTACTTTTTGAAATCATATTTCCAAGTTTAATTAAAGTTTTATGTTTTTTTTTTATTCAAGTGTAAGGTTAAAGTACAAAATAGTTACAAAACACCCTCCCCTCTCCATGTTAAGAATGGCTTTTCAAATAATAACGTTATTATTTCAGCAAGGATGAATAAGTGCACTAGTACCCTATTTTCGTACACTCAAGATGTTTTTTTTTATTTCATTCAATTTCGTGGGAATTTACCTCATCGATTCTCTTTGAAATAGACCCAGAAACTAATATTTAACTTTCAAAGGATTTGTACAATGAATTTATCTAACAATAAACAAAAAAATACGGTAAAAATTGGATTTAACTTGAAATTCCTAACTAAAAATAGTATTTAATTTCAAAATTTATCTCACTTCGCGAATGTCGCCGGGAACATATTTTTCATTACAACAATATTCCAAATAACAAGACCTTTTTACTAACAATAAATAATTGTGAGGTAAAAATTGGATTTAATTTGAAAATCACAACTAAAAATAGTATAAAGAAAACTTTTTTTTTTTTTGTTACAGAAAGTAATGGCGGAGGCGGCGCTATATGAAATACAAATTATTAAGGAATATATTATATGGAATAGGGCATTACTGTGTAAAAACAAAATATATTCTGAATTTTTTAGTTTGGAAAAATACTGTTTATGAACAGATAGATTTACTCATCATGTTGTTCTGCGAGACTGTGAACACGGCGGTCTATGCGAAAAAAATGGTCCACCGCAATGTTTTAAGTCAAACACCGATGTTTTATATTTTTTATTTAAAAAAAAACAAAAAAAAAACGATGTTTTTTTTTTTTTTTTACATTCTTACATTACGGATTTATTTGAACTTTAAAACAAACTTTTAAAACATAAAAAAGACTTTTTATATAAAATGTTCAAATTAATTTAACCAAATTATATGATGAAAAATTGTCCCCGGGTTTTTGGAAAAGATTTCTCCAATTGTTTGGGCGGGGGGGGAGAAATTAAATTTTTCCAATCGGCCCTTTTTTTTTGGGGGGGGGATGAGATTTAGTCATATATATGAAAACATTTTTACATTTGTCACTGCGCTAATCATGTACGATGTTTAAAAATATTTTTTATTTAAAATACTCGAGAAATGTAAAAAAAAAAAAAAAAAACACGTTTTGTTTAATAAATTAAAAAATATTTATATCATAAAAAATATATAAAGTATATTTTTAGTAAGTGAAAGTTTCTTGAAAAATTAAAATAAAGTTTGTGATGTAAGTGAAAAAAACACCTCGTTTTTCTTTTTTTTATTTATTTATTAAAAGTTAATAAAAAACGAGGTACTTTCTTCAATTATTTTTTTTTTCAATTACATTGACGTTTGACGTAAAACATTGCCGGGGACGATTTTTTCGCATACACTGTCATGTTCACAGTCTCGCAGAACAACGGCGATGCCAAACTAAAATAAAGCCATAACTTTACTTTTATATAAATTAAGAAAATACTACGAATGAATTTATTTAATCGTAAAGTGAAGTAATGGGCGGGGGTTAACAATCCTGCCACATTTAAGAAAATCGCTAAAAAAACAAAAAAAAAAAAAAACATGGCGGATGACCTACGCTTGAAACTGAAAGTGATTAACGCTCCCTCTGACACCTGACCGGAAGTTAGAGGGCATATGTGTATTTGTTTTAACTTTACATACGGAAATTGGGTAAAATCCATTGAAAGCGGTCGGTGGTTGAGAAAATAAAGCTGTGTACGCATTATAAATGTTTCTTTTCTGTGTCTTACGTTATACATTAGTACATTAGGGGTCATTTTGAGTTAAAAGTTTATTTACTGCACTCATCTGGACTAAAGAAAATCATGATTTAAATGTGTATGTCTCGTCTAAATAACCAACGATAATTGTCTGATATGGCCGACCAGACGGGTGATCAAAAAGTCAGATCGAGCATACCGGAAAACGAAATGAGATTAAATGAGGTCTCATTTCGTTAGTCTCATTTCGTTTTCCGGTTTAATGTACTATAACGTAAGACACAGAAAAGAAACATTTATAATGCGTACACAGCTTTATTTTCTCATAGAACCACCGACCGCTTTCAATTGATTTTACCGGAAATTGTTACGTGTTTGGTGCGGAAAGAAAAAAGGCCATCAAATGATAACGAACGACGCAATTAGGAAGTGTTTTTAACACATGTAAAAGTAAAATGTCTAAAAATAAATTATTTCAGTCAGACCCAATGAATTGTCCGATGCTTTTTACTGATAAAGAAAACGTGTTTTGATTTTTGGTACACTTTACAGTTTCGCCAACGCGAGAAATACGAACTATATAAAAAACAAACAAAAAAATGTGGGTTTGTATTACTGTACACATAGATTCGAAAAAGTTGTCAGAAAACAAATATGTAACAAATATCATCAAAGGCAAAATAAGTTACTTTTCTACCAAACTGGATATATTTTTTTGTGTTTTTATTCAATGTAACATGTTTATTACGCTCGAAAAACCTGCAGTGTTTACCGATGTATTGGAAAATTTAAAATGGCGGCCGACTCTCTTTTTAACACTAAGTTTGGGAAAAGGTGTTATAAATAAAAAAATAAAAAAACTAGACACAATACTATTAAAAACCCACCGAATATATGTCAACCTATGTCATGGTAACATATATTGAGCGAGTTTCTAACAGTATTTTGTCTAGTTTTTTTTTTTTATCATTATTATTTATTACACCTTGTTAAAGAGAGAGTCGGGCGCCATTTTGAATTTTCCAATACATCGGTAAAAACTGTATATTTTTCGAGCTGAATAAACATCTTACATTGAATAAAAACACAACACATATATCCAGTTTGGTAGAAAAGGAGCTTACCTTGCCTTTGATGACATTTATTTGTTACATATTTGTTTTTTGACAACTTTTTCGAATCTGTGTACAGTAATACAAACCCAAATATTTTTCTTTAAATTGTTAGTTGAAAGCGAAGAATGGTTCGTACACTCGCGGTGGCAAAACTGCACAAGTACCAAATTTATTCTAATTTATTTGTTTACATTTTTTCACCATACTTTTATTCTTAACCAAAAAGACATTTGGTATTAGTGAAGTTTCACCAACGCGAGAAATACGAACTTAAAAAAAAAACTCCAAAAAACAAAATGTGTTTCATTAAATTGTTAGGTGAATGTTCATTAACGTATGTAAAGTCAAAACACACATGCCCCATGACTCCCGGTCACATGTCAGAGGGAGCGTTAATTAATTTCAGTGTCGTGTGTAAGTCGTCCGCCATGTTTTTGTTTTTTTTTAGATATTTTTGAAAAGTGGCAGGATTGTTAACCTTCGCCAAATAATGATCTTATTAATTAAAAACCCAACCAGAAGAGGACGGGTCTTCATTTATAATATTTTGTACTTTCACCATACCAAATTTAATTAACATAAATATTATAAGTTTGAATTTAATCTGGAACTTTTATATAAAAAAGATATAACCCGGTTCGTAAACTGCATGAGTTTAAAAAGGAAATTGTTTCTGTTTTTCATCTAATTATAAAGTATATATATATATATATATATATATATATATATATATATATATATATATATATATATATATATTTATACTTTGGAAATGGCAATATAAATTATAAGTAAAACCAATGGTATCTACTTTATGTCGCAGTAATATCCAAAAACTTTAAAAAAATACAAAAAAAAACGATGATGTCGAAAATTAATTAAGATACTTGTACAGTTTAATCAAGCCATTAAAAAATGAAAATATTGAAATATATATATATGTATATATATATATATTGTACGTACTCGTTATGGAATGAAGGGCATTTGTACAATTTAATCAAGATATTAAAAAATGAAAATATCCACAAAGGTTACATTATACGTATCTGGTAACGAACAATTTTCTTTGAAAAAAAAAATGACTTAATTTTATCAAGCAGTTTTTTTTTTTTACAGCGAAAAAACAAGGTTCGATTTTTCGGCAGAAAAGCTAGTATTAAAGATGGATAGGGAATCTCTGTGCTTCACATTGAGTTATCTCCTCGTGACGTGTTAAAAAATTCCATAATGGCTGACTTCGATGCTTTCTCATAAAATGTGTTTTTCCGTTGTAATTTTTTACAGCAGAAAAACACACACAAAAAATCGATCAAATTAAGTGAAATTTTCTTTCGGAGATCCTCAGTCCAAAATAGATACGTACAATATAACATGTTTCTGTTTTCATTTTTTAAATGTGTTGATTAAACTTTTATTCACTTCGAAATTTAGTTTTGGTACGTGTACAGTAATCAAGACATTAAAAAAATGAAAATATTGAAAACAAAAGTTATATTGTACGTACTCGTTATGGAATGAAGTTCTCCGAAAAAAAAATTACTTAATTTGATCAAGTTGTTTTTCTGTTTCTTTTTTTTTTTTCACGGAGAAAAATCACATTTTAATGAAATCGATCTATCTTCGCAATTGCCTGTTTACGTACACGAGGAGGAGGTGCCTTTAAATGAAAAAATGATTAACAAAGGATGAAATGAAAAAAAGTTTAAAAAGAAAAAACAGAAAAAAAATGTAAAGTAAGTAAATATTTATCTAAAAAATAATTATCTAAGTATTTTTTCTGCTCATGTTTCAAAATAATCTCGTCAAATTTTGACAAATTTTGGTGATTGGAGTTATCTCCCCCTGGAGCTCCCTTCTCCTAAGCGAAAAAAAAAAAGATGTCCTCTACCCGATCGCTAGCAGTGTCAGAAATTTCGTGAAAATAGTGAATAATTCCACCCCATCTTTTCAAGCTTATAACTCCTCGAAAAATGTAATTCAAGCCCTAATTTTTTTTTTCAATTAAAGGAGTAAGGACCAAGGTTTTATTTAAAAAAAAAAACAAAACAAAACAATGTGTTTTTTTTTTTTTAAAAAGGTTTTAAACTTCGGACTTTACAGGTAAATTTCTAAAAAACTGATTTTTTTTTTGTTTTAAATTTGAATATATTATTTATTGACCTTTTCTCTTCAATTTGTGATATATAAACCTATTAAACATAAATTAATTATTTACTTTTTAATAGACATTTCAAAATGAGAGGCGTAAATTATTCGACCCCCTATCTTTCTAAGCTTATAACTCCTCGAAAAATGTAATTCAAGCCCTAATTTTTTTTTCAATTAAAGGAGCAAGGACCAAGGTTTCATTAAAAAAAAAAAAAAAGACAAAAAGAAAAAATGTGTTCTTATAAAATAAGGTTTTAAACTTTGGACTTTACAGGTAAATTTCTAAAAAACTGATTTTTTTTTTTGTTTTAAATTTGAATATATTATTTATTGACCTTTTCTCTTCAATTTGTGATATATAAACCTATTAAACATAAATTAATTATTTACTTTTTAATAGACATTTCAAAATGGGGGGGCGTGAAAATGGGGGGGCGTGAAAATGGGGGGGCGTGAATTTAAAAAAAACTTTTGTCTAAAATATTATATTCGGTTTATTGGAAAGAACATAAAATTTCACATTGACCCTGAAAATATCGTAAAAATAGAATCAATAGAAAAATTTTGATAGATTTTTAAAATTTAAAAATTTAAAAATATTGAGTTTAAAAATTGAAAAATATTGAGTTCGGAAAATTCATTACTGTTTTAAAAAAAAAATAAAAATATTTTTATTACTTTTAAAACAACTGTAATAGTTTATTTTGGAAGTATAATCCATAAAGAAAATAAATAACCCACTTTTAACAGAGAAATTACGAGATTTTTATATTGTATTCGCAGTTTCGTGTTAGGGGTGTCAAAAATTCCTACAAAAATTCTGATACTGCTACCCGATCGCTCATAAAACATTTATTTTCTTCGGTAAAAAAACCCAAAATGTTTGATCAAATTAAGTGATTTTTTTTTTGTTTTGAAACTTTATTCGGTACTTGTACTTGTACAGTCTAACCAAGATATTAAAAAAATGAAAATATCGAAAAGCAAGTTGAAATGGTACGCATCCGTTATGGAATGAAGTTCTTCGAAAAAAAATCACTTTATTACATCAAGTAGTTTTTATTTTTTTATTTTTTTCTACAATTTTTTAAACAATTGAAATTGTAATGGAATGAAGTTCTTCGAAAAAAAAAAACACTTTATTACATCAATTAGTTTTTATTTTTTTATTTATTTTTTTTTCTACAATTTTTTAAACAATTTATGATACCGAGCAAAAGGTTCGATTTTTAGGAAGAAAAGCTAGTATTAAAGATGGGGAGGGAGTGTTGGCGCTTTAATTTGAGTTATCTCCCCGTGGCGTCTTCAAAAACAATTCCAAGATGACCACTTTCAACGCGCTGTCATAAAAACGTGTTTTTTTTCGCTGAAGTAAAAAAAAAAAAAAAATAAAAATAAAAATACTCGATCAAATTAAGTGATTTTTTTTCCGAGATCTTTTGTCGAAAACGGATACGCATAATACAACCTTTTTTTATATTTTCATTTTTAATGTCTTCATTAAACTGTACAAGTGCGGAAAAAAAAAAAAAGAAACGAGGCTAAATTTGAAATGTCCTTTTTTTTTGTATTTCGAGCCCAATCAAAAAACCTTGCGATTTCCCGTTTATATCTCTGTGCTTGTGTAAATTAATTATCTTTCATAATAACGCGTTTCAGATGAAAACAGGAATACGTACTTACTTGTCATGTCAAAATAAGTATATACTTCAAGAATTAAAAAAAAAAAAATGATCCAGTAAAAAAAAAAATACCAAAGCAGAATAGAAATTAAAACTTGTTGAAAGCAAAAATCTGTTTCTCTGTTGTTTTTAAAAATGAAATAGAAATTAAAATTTCGTTTTACTCTTTATTTATTTGTTTATTTATTTAAAATTGTTCTTTTTTACATAGGCGTCACAACTTATCAAGGTCAAGAGGAAACTCGAGGATAAGGGTTAAAGAGTGGACAGTAGAAATTGGACAATATAGTAATCGTTAGTAATGGAAATTCGGTAAATTTGCTAACAAGTGGAACGGCTAATCAAGAACTTGTTTATGTTAGACTTGAACACAACCATATTATAGTCAACTGTAAAACAGGAAAACGGAAGACAATTTCACAGGCGTGCAGTTCTAAGAAAGAAGCTTTGTTCATGGAAACTACGTTTAGGTTTAGGCACAGATAAAGAGTGGGGGGAATTATTGATAGTGTTTTCAGCTAGACGAGTGTTCCTTGTGAAAGTTTGGCGATGAGGGACCATAGAGTGAAGCTCAATGGAACACTTTCCATGAAATAACGATACAGCAGAGACAAACTCGCAACATATCTTCTGTGAGATAGGAGTTGCAGGGAAGAGAAAAAGTTCCTTAAGAAATGGTTGACAAACAAAATATACGTTTCCAGTAAATAATTTTAGATTTCTCAGAAAATGTCCCCTTCTTTTCACCGAAACAGCATCTTGTCCTATTTTTTTTTTTTTTTTGTACGTTGGACATTAAAACATAGCTTTTTTTTTGTACGTTGGACATTAAGACATAGCTTTTTTTTGTACGTTGGACATTAAAACATAGCTTTTTTTGTACGTTGGACATTAAAACATAGCTTTTTTTGTACGTTGGACATTAAAACATAGCTTTTTTTGTACGTTGGACATTACAACGTAGCTTTGTTTTGTACGTTGGACATGAAAACATAGCATTTTTTGTACGTTGGACATTAAAACATAGCTTGCGCAACACCACATTCGAATTATGGTGTTTCTACACTATTTGAACGAACTCTAGGAAATCATAAAACTGAATTTCACATGAACTTAATAGTATCTACGTATTCATCATATTTTTAGATGATTATATCCAATAATTACGAAAATCGATAAGGTAGAAAATTATATTATAAAAAATTAATTTGGATAAAAACGGTCATAAAACACAGGAGAGCTCAAAAGGGGATGATTTTCCGTTTTCATTTAAACAAGATGCTGGCAATGTTGCACTTGTTAAAACGATTAAAGTTGTTTTGTTTAATAATGGAGAGTAGCGAGGATGGGGGAGGATTTCATAACCACACGCACGTTCTTCTGATCTGACGACATGCGAGTTGTGGACCGGAGCGTTGTCTTGCAGGAGGAGGGTACGTTTGCTGATCTTGCCCCGCCTCTTGATTTTGATAGCTTCCCTTAATTTCCTCAAAAGTGGAGCATAATAGGCGTCTGTAACTGTGGTACCCTTTGCCAGGAAATTTGTCATCACTACTCCGTCCTGGTCCCAGAAACTGTGAGCATGATCTTGCCAGTGGAGAGCTGCACCCTCGCCTTCTTTGGAGGTGGTGAGTCAAGTTTTTCCACCGCATTGACTGGGCTTAGATCATAATGATGACCCCGGGTTTCATCCTATGTAATCCGTCGTTTGAAAAACGTTGACTCATCTCCTTGGCACATCTCCAAATTCATCCTCGAGCACTCGACACGTTCTCGCTTCTGGAATGGTGTGAGCAACCTGGGAATTAAAGTTGTTTTGTTTAATAATGCAGTAATATTCAAGTAATTTCGACTGCATTATTTAAAAGCCATCATTGTAATTTATTAGAACTGACATTACAAAAATCAGTAAAAACCATTGTTTATTTAATCTGACTACTCCATTTATCGACAACAATTTTTTTCATAGTTATGATTGTATCAATATAAAAGATATTCATCGTAGTTATGATTGTATCAATATAAAAGATATTCATCATAGTTATGATTGTATCAATATAAAAGATATTCATCATAGTTATGATTGTATCAATATAAAAGATATTCATCATAGTTATGATTGTATCAATATAAAAGATATTCATCATAGTTATGATTGTATCAATATAAAAGATATTCATCATAGTTATGATTGTATCAATATAAAAGATATTCATCATAGTTATGATTGTATCAATATAAAAGATATTCATCATAGTTATGATTGTATCAATATAAAAGATATTCATCATAGTTATGATTGTATCAATATAAAATATATTCATCATATTTATTATAGTATCAAAATAAAAGATATTAGTTATGATTGTATCAAAATAAAAGATATTCATCACATTTATGATAGTATCAATATAAAGGATATTCACCATAGTTATGATTATATCAATATAAAAAACATCATAGTTATGATTGTATCAATATAAAAGATATTCAATATAGAAGCGAAATGTTCAAGTGATCCTTATTAAAAAGCATTCGAATTTCGTAACGTGAAAATTAAAAAAATATATTTGAGATAAATCCCTTAAAAAATATTGACAATTTATTTTTTCCTTTGCAGATGGTCCTGATTGAACGCTTGTCTCTGATATGAACGAGCCATTATTTCATCTCATACTGGCTTAAGAGAAAATCATATTATGGAGGAGAAAATTTAAACTGTTTCAAAAATATCTCAATTTCTAATATTGATCAAATCTTCAGAAAAAATCTGAATAATCTGTAATAAACATCTTGTAAAACATCTACAAAAAATGAAAAAATATCTCAGATTCTAATATTTCAGAAAAAAATCTGTATAATCATTCATAATTATCTTGCTATTCTTGTTTCACAAAATCATAATTACTTAAACGTACAAGTATACGTTAAATATAAACCATATTTTTGTTCAGTGTGTGAATATACATCTACTCAAAAAGACATTTAGTGCGACATATTATGAGTCGTACAAGAGAAAACCCTTCTTGTAGAATATGTGGATTAATTTTTACTAAGAAAACAATTCTAATGCGACATATGATATGCCACACTGAGGAAACATCATATTCTTGTGAATTGTGTGACTTTGTTTGTCATGATAAACAAAAGTTAGCAAGACATATGGCGAAAGGTCATATTCTTGTGAACAATGTAAACATTCTTTTTCTCAAAAATCAAGTTTAGTTAAACATATGAGAACACACTCTGGCGAAATGCCATATTCTTGTGAACAATGTAAACATTCTTTTTCTCAAAAATCAAGTTTAGTTACACATATGAGAACACACTCTGGCGAAAGGCCATATTCTTGTGAACAATGTAAACATTCTTTTTCTCAAAAAGCAAGTTTAGTTACACATATGAGAACACACTCTGGCGAAAGGCCATATTCTTGTGAACAATGTAAACATTCTTTTTCTCGAAAATCAAGTTTAGTTAAACATATGAGAACACACTCTGGCGAAAGGCCATATTCTTGTGAACAATGTAAACATTCTTTTTCTCAAAAATCAAGTTTAGTTACACATATGAGAACACACTCTGGCGAAAGGCCATATTCTTGTGAACAATGTAAACATTCTTTTTCTCAAAAAGCAAGTTTAGTTACACATATGAGAACACACTCTGGCGAAAGGCCATATTCTTGTGAACAATGTAAACATTCGTTTTCTCATAAGTCAAATTTAGTTAGACATATGAGAACACACACTGAGAGAAGCGGCCATAATAGAGGTCAGTGTACCCAATGATACAGGGCTTAACAGAGCTGAGAGGGAAAAGATAACAAAGTATCAAGGACTTATGTATGATATGAAATTAAAAGACGTTTCAATTATACCAGTTATCATAGGAGCAACTGGGCATATGAAAAAGAACTTTAAAACGTACATAGCAAGCATACCCGGTGAACCAAGTGCAAGTGAAATACAAACGATTGCACTGAAAAGGACGGCTAGAATCTTGAAAAGATCTCTTGGTTGGACTCACTAAAATAGGGGTAAATGTCAGACATCTGGTTGGATGTCCCATCCCCTAGAAGAAAAAGTTTAAGAAAAATGGAAAAAAAGAGAGAACTTGAATGGGAGAGAACGTGAATACCTACTAGACACTGTCCTCGAGTGTCTAAGGTCTCTCTGTACAGGTGTTTGTCAGAACAATCTGGCATGAGGATACTTTTTCCATATAAGTAAACCCTGACCAAATATTCAAAATCACATTTTGTATTCGCTGCCCAAATAAGATCTCCTCACTATGGCTAACCCACATTAGCTTTTACGAGGAATGGTGCACCTTCTTCAAGTAATGCTACCTCAAGTAATAGCACGAAACTGGATACTCCACCAGACTAGATAAATTCTTGTCCTGGAATCCAGTAAGACCAAGAGACCAACATGAAAGATATACTACAACGTATAAAAATGTTTAATTGGGGAGAGGAAAATTATGTTCTCAACTTCTTTATTAACTCGGTGTTTGAGAAATAAAGAACTTAAATTGAACATTCGAATATCTATGTATCTCATAGAGTTCAAGTGTTAGCCCCAGGTCGTGGGCCCTTGACTTGTGAGAACTTCAAGTGAAGTAAAATAAAACAAAAAAGCGAATAAGTATACTAAAAGGGAACTGAAGACAAGACTAGAAGGATGGCAACAACATAAGAGAGCAGGGAGGTTCATGGAAGAACTGAACCAGAGCTACATTGACAAGGAGGCCTCACTAGAATGGCTTAAAAGTGACAAATTTCCATTTGATGAAGAACGATTAATTATAGCTGCAAAAAACCAAGGCTTGCTCACAAATGGATTTAAGAAAATGGCTGGTCTGCAAAAAACCGACCAATGCAGATTCTGTCACTCGGCTGTTGAAAGCCCAAGCCACCTAATGTCTGGATGCAAGATCCTTCTAGTCGATGGTCATTACACTGCTCGCCACAACAAAGTATGTAGATACTTACATTGGAAGATCTGTGGAGAGATGCAACTAGATAGGTCGTCGAACATCTGGGAACATGAACCACCACCAATAACATAAAATGGAAAAGTGACAGTGTTCTATGACAAAGACATACAGGCAGGCAGATACATAAAAGACAAGGCCATCAAGCCGGATATAGTAATATGGAACAAGCCCGAAAGGACTGCAATCATTATCGATGTCACATTTCAAAATGACTTTGGTCTTAATAGAGGAGAACGGGAAAAGATAACAAAATACCAGGACCTTAAAAATGATCTAAAGCAACATGGTCTCTGAAAGAACTAAACATAATACCAGTTGTGACAGGAGCAACTGGCCTAATAAAAAAGAATATTCATAAATACTTACAAGCAATCCCTGGAAAACCAAGCTGTAAGGAAATACAGATAGACGCCATAAAGGGAACAGCATCTATTCTTAAAAGAGCCCTCGGATATAAATTTAAATCATAACGGAATCAAGTGTTAGCTCCAGGAATGAACCACTTGATCTCTTAAAACTTACTGGAGTAAAAAAAAACGAAAAACCATATTCTTGTAAACAATATAAAAATTATTTTCCCCAAAAATCAATTAAGTTACACATATGAAAACACATTGGTGAAAGAAGTCCTACTAGACACTGTCCTCGAGTGTCTAAGGTCTCTCTGTACAGGGGTTTGTCAGAACAACTTGGCATGAGGATACTTTTTCCATAAAAGAACACCCTGACCAAATATTCAAAATCACATAGTATTCGCTGCCCAAATAAGATCTCACTCTGGCTAACCCACATTAGCTTTTACGAGGAATGGTGCACCTTCTCCAAGTGATGTTACCTCAAGAGCACGAAGCTGGATACTCCACCAGACTAGATAAATTCTTGTCCTGGAATCGAGTAATACCAAGAGACCAAAATGAAAGATATACTACAAAGTATGAAAATGTTAAATTGGGAGTGGAAAATTATGTTCTCAATTTCTTTACTAACTCAGTTTTTGAGAGATAAAGAACTTCAATGGAATATTGGAATATTTATGTATATCATATAGACTTCAATGTTAGTCCCAGTTTGATTTAATGATTTTGGCCTCAACAGAGCTGAACGGGAAAAGATAACAAAATATAACGACTTAAAAAATGATCTGGAAATTACATGGTCTCTGAAAGAAAGAAATATTACACTGGCTGTGATAGGAGCAACTGGCTTAATAAAAAGAATCTTCATAAATACTTAGAAACAATCCCTGGAAGACCAAGCTGTAACGAAATACAATTAGCAGCCATCAAGGAAACCGTATCTATTCTGAAAAGAGCCCTTGGATATAAATTTAAATCATAACAGAATCAAGTGTTAGCCCCTTGATCTCTTAATAATTACTGAAGTAAAATAAAAACATATGAAAACACACACACTTCAAGTGTTAGCCCCAGGTTGTGGGCCCCTTGATTTCTCCGAACTTCGACTGAAGTAAAATAAAATAAAAAAGCGAAAAGCCATATTCTTGTGAGCAATGTAAACATTCATTTTCTCTAAAATCAATTTTAGTTACACATATGAAAACACACACTGGCGAAGGAGGGAATGGGAAAGCCTACTAGATACAGACCTCCTGTATCTTCGGTCTCTCTGTAAAGGGGCTTATTAGTGTATCTTAGAGTGTCCCTGCAAAGGTGCATGGATTAATACATAAATATGAGGATGCTTCTTTCAGGAAGTAAACCCCAACCAAATGTTCCCAAAAACTATATGAACAAGAAAAGAATAAAAAGTAAACATTAGCATCATCATCACCATCATCATGACGACGCCCATCATCACCATCATCATGACGACACCCATCATCACCATCATCATGACGACGCCCGTCATCACCATCATCATGACGACGCTCAGGATAAAAAAGGTCCCCTCGTCATGACTACGCACTGGGCCGTATGTGGAAAACAACAGTGTAACTTTTCCCAGTGATACTACTACAGGTAGCAACACTATGCTGGAGAATCCACCAGACAAATTCTGATCCTGGACTCCGGCAAAACCAAGCAAAGACCACAAGAAAACGTAATTATAAAACAGCGAATTGGTCGAGTAGGTAAAAGAAAAAAATCCTTCACTGCTTCAACTACTCAAGATTTGAAAACTGGGGTAGCTACAAGGATAAAATATCCGAAGGACAAATAAAAAAACGGATCTACCAAGAGAAAAACTGGAGGCAACAACAACCAAAAATACTCTCTATAGTCTCACAAATTGATAAATATATACATCCACATGAGATTAATGAGATAAAGGAGAGAGTCATAAAAGTGGCTGAAACTGACTTCAAATCCCAAAAATACCAGGGAGAACACCATGAAACACAGTGGAGTCGGGAAGAAAAATGGACCCTTATATGGGCAATGGAGTATGCCAAAGCCAAATATACAGGGCTGAAAGAATGGTGTGCAGAAGGCAAAGAATTTTCTACCACCATTGCTCATACAAAAATTACATCCTAAAGGGAAGACTGACTTCCCAGAAATCCAACCTTTTGATGAGTGGAACATTCTCGTATGATGAGATTGCAGAACTAAAACGCTGCACCCACCAGATGGCGACAAACGGGGAATGCCCAATCGACAACCCCGTCCCCATGCAGGAACCTAACCAGACAGTCAATATATATATAGCCCAGCAACAAACCCTGCGGCACAGGCACGTGACACAATGGAGAGATCTCCACTGAAAGAAGGAGAACCCACCAAAATCTCTTCATCAATGAATCGTCTGTCAAAGAAACAAGACCACCAGTTTCTGAGGAGACGACAGAGCCAAAATAATACTCAAAATCTACTGATAGATGCAGAGCAGATTGAGCTAGAGATCCTGATGGCCAATCAAATTGAAAGAACTAGGCATCTACAACTACTAGACCGACCAAGACAGGTCCAAATAAAGATGCCCAAGGCCTTCAAAAATCTCGTGTAAAAGTGAACGATACCCTATCTAAGTTAGTAGCAACAGATGCTTCGTTTACAGAAATTAACCATCCAACATATGGGGCCGCATGATTTATCCAAACAAAACTCCTTCCCCAAACATCAGAAAGGAAAAAAGGAGGCCTAAACCAAATGAACCAGTCTGGAAAACCAAACTCCAAAGAAGGACAAGTGGTCTTAGAAAATAAATATCCCAGATATCATCCCTTCTGTGGACCGAAAATCCCGGACAAAACTTAAAGAAAAAAGTAAGAACTTTAAAATCTCGATACTCCCTTCAAACCACGAACCAGCTAAGAGCCCATATAGCAGAAAATCAGGCAAAAGTGAAGGGCTTAGCTGCACAAATAAAAAATAAGCAACAAAAAATTGAGTCCATGTCCATAAACAGGTTGTTTGACAGAAACCCAAGGATAGTGTACCGAAATCTCATCAGAGATAATATCAAAGTAACGTCACCACCAACACAAGAACAGATCGATAAATTCTGGAGGCCATTGTATGAGGACCCAAAACAACATTGGGAGAGGGAGTGGATAGGCACAATAAATGGATCCGTCAAGGGCAAGGAAAAAATGCCAGCGTTGGAAATTACGAAAGCAGCTGTAAATAAAAAGATAATCCACTACAGCAACTTCAAAAGCCCAGGAATTGATAACATTTCAAATTTCTGGTTGAAAAGGCTGACGGCGCTGCATTAACACTATGCCCTAGCATTCAACCGAATTATTGGTGGCAAAGAAAAACCACCAGAATGGCTCACTATTGGCAAAACACCTCTTATACCCAAGACCCAGGAAACACATTTGCAAAATAAATACCAGCCTATCTGCTGCCTTTCAACCACATACAAACGGCTTACTGGAATAATTGCCGATGCAATTCATCAGCATTTGACTGATGGTGAATACCTTGAGAAGGAGGAGAAAGGGTGCACAAAAACAAGCTTGGGACAAAAGATCAATTTCTTTTGAACAAAACAATCCTGGAAGAATGTAGGAAGCGACAAAGAAACCTGTCAATGGCTTGGATTGACTACAAAAAGGCATTTGACAGTGTGCCTCATTCCTGGATAATGTGGTGTCTGGAGCTGTATAATGTTCATGATAACATAAGCTCTTTTTTTACAAAACAAATGACAATGTGGCAAACATCTGTAATAATATATATTTGTGTTATAGTTTTTCGTTCATAAGAAGATGTATTTCTTGTAAGATAAAAACCACAAAGAGAGCGAAGGTCAGTGGGATAAGGTATGTTTCCCTTTTGTGTGATGTGCAATGCAAAAATGTCTATTCCTCGTGTTAAAAGACCTGTCTCGCGTACGGTATTTGTTCCAGTTGTAAACAATGTTGATATGTGTATCCACCTGCACACTGAAAACCACATACGTTGTATACTAACAAAACAGGAAAGAAAACATTATACATAAATTAATAAATAAATTTACATCAACACGGTTACATAGACACAATACAACGTGACACATACATATGCACGTTATGTATATGCATATATACACCAGTATATATGCACTAGTATACTACAACGCATGCTCTTCCCTGTCCCATGGCCTACTAATATGTACAATCGAACATATCACATTAGAGAGCACCTTTCTTACAGGTCATTGAAATGAGAACAAGACGGATGATAAAGGTCGCTTCAAACATTAGAGATCACCTTTCTTAGATGAAAATTGAAATGAGAACAAGGAAAGTGATTCAGGTCGTTTCAAACATTATTTCAGATATTAATAACTGAAATAATGATTAATGAATTCTATCTACATATGTTAATGTCAAGGTGTTTAAAATGGTTTCTTTAATTAATATTAATAGGTGGTGGTTAAATATATTTTCCCTTTCATTTCAATCGCGTTGCATGATGAACTTGTTTACAAATATGAAACAAATATTTGAATAGACAATAACATGTTATGTTATTAAAAATTTTATTGGAATATCTTTTATTGAAAAATACAGAATGACCCAAAAAAATAGAGGATATTCAATTGTTTTTCTGAGCATTTTACAGTCAACTGAGGAAAAAAGGCCAAATACCCTAGTGTTTTGATGTGATGTTTTCAATATAATAAACTAGTTATGACCAAAGTCTCATTTCATTCGGACAAAACACTAAGAAACAGGGACTAATTAGAGTTGGGACCCGTTTTGTTGCGGTCACCCTGTATTAAAGTATTTTGTTACACATAAATCACCACTTACAAAGGCCCGGAGGCCACTGGAGGATAAGAGTTAATAGGTATACATTATTCACTTATTATTATAGCGAAGTGAATATAAGTAGTGGATTACTTAGAGGGATGGTTCATCAAGAACTTGTTTACATTGCACTTGAAGACAAACAGATTGTAGTCAGCTGGAAAGCAGGCAATCCGAAGAGGGTTCGACAGGCGTGCAGTTTTATGAAAGAAACTTTGTTCATGGAATGTACATTTAGATTTAGGTACAGATAAAGAGGGTGTTAAATTATTGATAGTTGTTTTGGCTAGACGAGTGGTTTTCGTGAAACTTTGGCGAGGAGAGGCCATAGATTGGAGCTCAGATGAGCACTTGCAATGAAATGACCATTAACGTCTCTTCTGTGATAAAGAGATTGCAGGGAAGAAGAAAAGGACATCTACTAAGCTACGAGGTCTATTTTGAACTATGTCAAGGCATGATAAGCTGCTTCTAGCAGCTCCTGCCGAGATGTGGCAACAGCATTTCATCATATGATGTACCTGGCTTTTATATAGGTAGAGAATTGCAGCAGAAATGAGAGATCTACTGGAGCGGTAGAAGGATCCCAATTTTTCCCACGACCTTGGCAATGGATTTGATATACATGTTCCATTTCAAATCAGGAGTAAAGGTAAAACATAGAAGCTTGTCAAAACATGAAGGCTCCCCAAAACGAGAGCGGTTCATTTCAATTGATGCCAGATATGCATCAGATCGTTGATTTACAAAAAGAACATGAATATAAAGATTGAAAGTAAAATAAATTGCTTTTCACTCTGCCACATTTTTTACATGGGGGTCACCACTTATCAAGGCCCGAAGGCCACTTAGGGATAAGGGTCATTGCGTGTACAGTGATGAATGAGATAGTATTGTAGTAATCATTAGTATTGGGGGTTTTGATAGAGTGTCTTACTTAAGGGGGCGGTTTGTCAGGAGTTTGTTTATGTTGGACTTGAAGACGTCCAAGTTGTAGTCAGGTGGGAAACAGGCAAGCGGCAGAGAGTTCCACTGGCGTGCAGTTCTAAGAAAGAAGCTTTGCTCATGGAATCTACGTTTGGATTTATGCACAGATAAAGAGTGGGGAAAATTATTGACAGTTTCAGCCAGACGGGTGTTTCTCGTGAAAGATTGGCGAGGGGGGGACGAGGGATTGGAGCTCAGACGAGCACCTGCCATGGAAATAACAATAAAACAAAGACAGGCTTGCAACCTCTCTTCTGTGGGAGTCAGGTTACAGGGAAGAGAAAAGGGCATCCCCCACAAAACCACGAAATCTATTTTGTACTCTGTCAAGGCAGGATAGGCTGTTTTTAGCAGCTCCTGCCAGATGTGACAGCAGTACTCCATCCTTGGACGTACTTGGCTATAATACGTATAGAGAGATAAATATTAAGTGTCATTTTTTCTCATCAAAAATGTTTTCATCTATTTTTGCAAAACACAAAATCATTAAAAATTGTAAAAATAAAGATTAATATTCAACACTGGATTTTAATTTTATTTCGACCCTTACCGCTTTTTAAAATATTTAATGAATTTTTTTCTAATTTCATCTGAAGAAATTTTTTGATTGCTATATAATATATTTATAACATTTTTTGTTGCAAATTTATATATTTTTTTCAGTGGAGAATAAGTTTTCAAATGTTTTCCGGCTGATGACCTTATTTTGCGTATGTGCGCTACGGTGCATAGCTTGCTTTGTGTCTGATTGTTCGAGATACACACAAAACAGGTTGAGCGTTTTAACAATTCACTATAGCTGGAACTAAAAGGAAACAAAAATGGAAAAAAAGCATGAGCGGCACGTGTTTACTGAGTTGTTAATGCAGCTGTGAGTCGATGGTGAAAGCTCTCTACCACCCCGTTAGCAGAAGGATGATAGGCGAATGTTGTTGAGAAATTCTGAAAGTTACGTGGTGTGTTTATTGTGCGGAGCTTCTGATCAGTGTGTCGTCGATGCATGCAAAGACGAAGAGTAGTCCACAAACGACTTCAAATATGAATATTTGGAATGCCTGGGCGGCATCACCCAGTTCAAAAGGTAGACGTGTGAAATCGAATAGTTTAAAAAGAATGCATATCATAGACTTCGGATTTACTTCCTTAGCGACGGGATTTTTGCTGTATACACGGACTCAATCAATGCGTGAGAAAATTGTAGCATTGGTTAAGGACGCAGAAAAATCGATAGTCTCGACGAGGCTTGGCATGCAATGGTGCACCGCGGATTGTAATGTTTTGCATCCTTGCTGTGGGAGAATTGCTGGGTGAGTTTGGAAAATTTGGTCAACAGTTCAGTGAAAACTGCACTTGATAGTGCTGCCGTATGTATGCTGGATGTGTCAGAGGAGAGCCTATCGCAGTAAACAGAAAGAGATGTCCTTGTGTCGGATAAACGGATTTTTAGGTCGACGGAAAGTTGAAAATGGGAAGGAAAATCAGCACCAAGAATAGGTGTCTTTACATCAGCGATAACAAAAATTAACTGGAAAAATCGTCGAAGTCCAAAATGCAGAGCAAGTGACAAGGTACCGTAGATTCGGATGGAACTGCCTTTCTGTGTTTGCAGTGAAACGAGGTCTATTACTGTATTGTAATATCGTATGGGAGGAATCACATTTACAGCAGCAGCGGTATCCACAAGGAATTTCGGATGAGAAGGTGGATCGAAAATATAGAGTAAGCGACACTGCTGGAAAAATGTGGAATTTATTGCACAATTCTAGCAATCTACCCATTTTTATGCTTTGGTCTCTTGTAAACGCAGGGTTGCTTGCATTTGCGTGCATCCTTCCTGAAAGGACGATGATAGTAGATTGTGAGAATGATCTGAGTCTTTGTAATGAGCGTCTGTCTCCATGATTTCATCTGTGGTTGAACCGTGATCGTTTGTCCAGTATGAGGGCTTGAATTGCGTTGGTCAAGGCAGCAATTACCGATAATTATATGCTGGAATTAGATGCAGCGGCTGAAGCAGCAGGTTCGAGCACGACGCTGGTTACAACTGACGCGTGGTGGTAATGGTCAGCGATAACCATTAACTGTGCCAGATCCTTATTTCCAACGAATGTGTCTGGGATAAGTGTGGGGACAGTTTCTCCAAACAAACTGCTGTAAGATATTGTCGTCCATCGTGCGTGCACTGAGTAGGTTGAGCATATGTCTCAAAAGCTGAGAAGACTTTTAGTCGCCAAGGGTTAACTCATTGAAAAGTTGTTTCAACCTGGCTGTTTTTGAAACGCTGCTCCATTCCAGAATGGCTTGCTTAAGTAACTTATATGACTCCCAGTAGGGGGTGTTCTGTAAATGTCCTCTACTTCGGCAATATCTGTTGGTAATGCCTCAATCAAATAATAATACTTTTGCACTGGGGAAGTAATCTCCCTATTTGAAGAATTAGCCTCCGTCTAAAAATATCATATGTGTGTGTTATATTTTCATTTAAAATGTTTTGTTCTTACTGTTTAAAATAGTTTTATTTAAATTGTTTTGTTCTTACTATTTAAAAAAAAAAGATTTGCAAATACAGTTTCTTGCCACGTGATTTTGCACGTGTTCTTTTTTCTTCAAAAGACTTATATCTTTCTCTCTTTCTTTAGTAGCTGTGAATTTTGTTCAATAAAACCTTGGAAAGAGGTTTGTCTTACGTCTTCATTTATTTAAAACACTACAATTTATTGAACAAACATTTATTTCCCTCAAGATTTATTTCCCTCAAGATCAACTATTGCTTCGTTAAACCCTGATAAACTCGAAGTTCTTTATTTAAACATCGGTTCCACCGTTGCTGACGTTATCGAGGGTTGTTCAGAATTTTTACACGCTGTCGAATTACTGAAAGATGTTTACAAGTCTTCAAGCGTTATTCATGCTAGACATCTGCTTTCCACGCGTCTGCAACAAGAAAACGAGTCTGTCAACCAATAAATTAAACCTTGATTCCAGTAAAGCAACCGGCCCTGACGGTGTTCCAATTATAGTACTCAAAAACTTCAACCAGAACTAGCACCCATACTTACAAAACTGTTTAAACGTTGTCTGCAATAAAACGAGTCTATCAACCAAAAATCTTCAGGTCTTGAATCGACTTGCCGCTGACTGTTACTCTAAAGACGTTATTTACTTACAGGGAGGAATCTCTCCGTGGGGCATTTATATGTCGTCCTCGGTCCCCAGTAATAATTACGTGCTAAACTACTTAAAACTGATACGATAACTCTCAAAGAGGCTACTCAATGTGCTAGGGCTCTAGAACAAGCTCACTTTCGTGCTTAATCATACGCTTCCCCGATTGGAACAGCCGCTGCTACTACTACTACTACTACTACTACTACTACTACTACTACCATTAGAACTAAGAATGTGTCTACTCATCCGTCCGAGGAGGCCACAGTTACTAAAATTTCTGATTCTACTGGTTCTCGTACCGAGTGTGACTCTGTACCATTTTCTGCTGTCCTTCCTGCTCATGACAAGTGTTACAACTGTGGAGGGAGACGTCACTTTAAGGATGATCGCCGTCATTGTCCTGCCCGCGATTAGGTATGTCGAAACTGTGGTAAACTCGGTAATTTCTCCAAAGTTTGCCGTTCTGCTATGCCGACCCATTCAGGTTCTACTTCTGCCATTATGGTAGCCCATGCTAAAGGTGGTGATAGGTGCCTTCCCATTACTAAAATTGTTGAATTAAAAGAAAAAAATTAACTGGCCTCGAAGACACCGGCAGTTCTGAAAACTTTATCAGTGCTCGTATTGCTAAAACAATGAAGCTGTCTACTTCAAAACGTAATTCTGCAATTTCCATGGCATCATCCGCTGTTTCCCTCAAACTATCGGAATATTGCACGGAAAACATTTCCTTCAATGGTTGCGAGTATAAAGAAATTGAGTGCTTCCTGCTTCCTGTATGGATATTATACTCGGAGAGCTTTCTTAAAACTACAATCAGGGTATCACTATTTCTTTTGGTGGACCTCAAACTAAAAATCTGCGCCTTAACTAAGATCAGTGAGTGTATGAAGAGGAGGCTAACGCGTCCATCCAAAGATTCAATTCTGTATCCCTAAGTTCTTCTTTTGACCATTTCTAAGACACTCGCCCATGTTTTGAGTGAATATGACAATAAGGATGAGTTATGTATAGATTGAACAGGTCAAAAACTCAGGTCGAGCAAGTGACTTATTGCTGTGCTCGTCAATCATGACATACACCTTGAATCGTCTATGTCTTTCTCCCTCTGGGTGCACAGTGACCATGCAATTTTTTTAAAAAGATTTGTCAAACAAGTTTTCACAAGAAACCTGTGTGCAATGGGTTGCAGCATTGTTACTCTCCCCGCGATGGTCTTGCATGTTTCTTAGAGGGGAAGCTTGCATGACAGGTCCCGGGTGAAGGGCAGTGTTGTGATTATCACTTCCATATTCAGCACATTTCAGTTTAAACTTACAGTCACTATGAGTGTGAGAAGAACATTGTAAGCAAATGTGGTGTTGTCTTAGGCTTGTCGTTCAGGAAGAGTTTTCTTTATGAAGTTCCAACAGCTGCGAAGAGGATGATGCAAATTGTGGATGGGATATCGTTCTTAGATGCAACTTGGATTTGCTGCACCGAAATTTTCTTAGTTGAGCTATTGATCTAATACCTTGCGCAGTATCCAGGACGGCAATTTCAGGGAGATCACTGCTATCTTTGGCTGCTTGAAGTTTGGTGAGGAGGTCGCTTAACTCCCTCAGCCGATAGTAGTCTCGGCTCACTTGTGGGAATCTACTTATTCTCTCAAAGAGGGAGGCTTCGATGGCTTCAGGGGATTCGTAACATTTATCCAAACGGTTCCATATCTTTTGCAAGCCCTTCTCTGGATAATTGAGGTAAGCCGTCCTCAAGCGGTTGACTAACAGATAAATTTCTGGAATTGACAACAATTGCAAAGCTGGAGTTTAGAACTGCACGACTTTAGGCCCTGTAGACATTTGGTTAGTCCAACAACTTCATCATACTGGCCTGGAGTAATTCCTGTCTGGTGAAGTACTGCATTAAATTTCTGGAATAGCCAGGGAAATTTTCTGACAGGCGACTCCTCTGCTGGCTATTCAAATTATCTGGTTGGGTATCTGTATGGAAGCGAAGGGAGGTATCCATGTTTCTGTTTTGATCGGATGGTAAGTCATATAAAAGAATAAAATTTAAAAATGGTAAGGCAGGAAGCTGTGTAGGTTGAGAAGTTGCCGGAGGCATACCAGGAGTTTGTGCTGGTTGTAAGTAGTTTTGCGTGGTTAACCCAGCAACATACACCTTTGTGCGTAGCATGGGATCAGCAGGAGTTTGATCTACGTGTATATCGGACGCCCCCATTAACTAACAGAAGAGTATTCCTCAAAGGTCTAGACTGTTCTTTAATTGTTATCTCATTTGCAATCATTAGGGCCTTCTCCTCTAAGTCATTAACTAACAGAAGCGTATTCCTCAAAGGTCTAGACTGTTCTTTAATTGCTATCTCATTTGCAATCATTAGGGCCTTCTCCTCTGATTCTACTTTAACCCTTGCTTACCGTAGTTCATTATTTTTGATAAAGGGAAGGCTCGCTTTAGTCATTTGAAGCTCTGCTCGGGCGGCTAAGGCCTTTGGTGAAGCTATGGATGATCTGGGATACGTTCTACTCAAAGTAGATGGATGTACTTTAATAGCGTTGTGGTTGTAACCTGGGGCTAGAGTCAAGGAGGGGTAAAGCGGGTTGATGAACGACGAGTCTAAGAATGAGAGCACATCTAATTAAGGGGAGTGGTCGAACAGTAACCATGTGAGCTGAGTGAAGACGATGCATTTCGTGGAGATAACTCGTTTTTTTACTGTGCTGCCGTCATCATCAAAATTCTAATAGACATCTTTCTCAGACAGCCAGATAACTCGGCCCCACAAGAAAGAAGAACAAATGCATTACAACTTAATTAAAATACGAAAAGTTATTCCTTCGAGGATCAGGTAAAAACCTAATGAGAAGAGGGTGGGTTTCTACTGCCACGAAGAAAAATAATAAAATAAATAAATGAGTAAATATTAAAAATAACGTACTGGTGCACCCACCGAAGTGCGCTGAAACAATAATGCCAACATTTAGAAAGCCATTCTCAACATGGGGAAAAGAGGGCGCCATGTAATTATTCTGTACTTTCACCTAACAATTAAAACAAGGAATGCAATCATTTTTTATTTTTATGCATATGAACAACATTATAAATCGCTATTATTTATTTATATAAACATTAACAAATCGGACTGCATTAAAATTAGTATTTATCCTAAAATTAAATCTATGATTAATAAAAGAACGAAATTATACGGTGATCAAATTATTTATTTTCAACGTATCGATGTTATTCAACTTGAACAATCTAATAGAAAATATATGATATAAAAATTTACCAAACTATTTAAAAGTGACAATAAAATTAGAAAATTTAGTGATATTACAATATGGTATATATATATATATATATATATATATATATATATATATATATATATATATATATATATATATATATATATATACAGAAGCGCAAAAGGAGGAAGGAAAGAACTGCCGGTTCACAGCCTGCCGATACCGCCTTCATGTGTCCAGAGTGTGGAAGAGTCTGCCGAGCACGGTTTGGCCTCATCAGCCATCTCAGGACCCACCGACACCCGATGCCGAACTGATTGATACCTTCTTGGTCATCGTCGACTTCGATGGACGAGCAAGAAGATATATATATATATATATATATATATATATATATATATATATATATATATATATATATATATAAGGTGGTCACTACTTATCAAGTCCCGGAAGCCACTCAGGGATAAGGGTTGTCGTAAGTACAGTACATACATATATGACAAATTTGAAAGCAATTGCAATCGTTTTAGAGAAGGTTATACGGTGATAAAAAAATGGTACTTCCAAATTATTGATGTTATTACACTGATAAGAAATCGTTGCAAATCTAATGAAAAATACATATTACAAAAATGTACCAAACAATTGAAACAATCAAATACAAATTAGTGATATTACATTAGTTGAAAAAAAAATATTATGTAAATATCGATGTATCAACGAGCTTTAATGTATATGGCATACGTTCATATGAATCCAAATCACATTAAATAATTGTTGAGAAATATTGTCTGAATATTAAGGATTCGAAAGAGAATATGTGTATAACATTTGTAATAAAATTCAAATCACATGAAATTAAAATGTTTTAACACTTTATAAATAGTGATGAGAATATTTCTTTTATAAAATATGTGCAATATATTTGTTTAAGGTTTAATTATCTCAACATATTTTAACGATTGTAGAGAATATTAAACAAATTTAACAAGTTTTAAAATATATTCTAATAATCATCCTAGTAAAAAAAAACTATCATACTTAAACAAATTCTAATGTTAAAGTCAATGAGGTTACTTCATTTAGTTTACTTCTATAATTTATATACACATTCATCCAACATTCTCGGATTAATATCAGCAAACTGTTTCCTGTTTAGCACTTATTCCTAAATTATTCAATTACCATTTAACAATTACTCCATACCAGCAAGTTGACTTTTTTCCACTTTCAGATTCCCCTATGTATAAGAACAATAATTAAAACAACAAAACAAACCACCAACCACAAGTGGCTCTTCTAATCAATAATTTTCAATACGTTACAAATGCAATGCATCCAACGATTATCCATTAACAAAACAAAAAATTAACAAACTACTATCTTTACTGGCATCCCTTCTGTAAACAAGAAATTGCATTCTCTCTCTCTCTCTCTCTCTCTCTCTCTCTCTCTCTCTCTCTCTCTCTCTCTCGCTTATCCTGTACAACTGTGTTTGATGATAATTCTCTAGCAAAATATTTACAAAGCAAAATATTTCTCTATCTCTCTCTCTCTCTCTCTCTCTCTCGCTTATCCTGTACAATTGTGTTTGGTGATAATTCTCTAGCAAAATATCTACAAAGCAAAATATTTCTCTATTTCTCTCTTTCTCTCTCTCTCTCTCTCTCTCTCTCTTATCCTGTACAACTGTGTTTGATGATAATTCTCTAGCAAAATATCTACAAAGCAAAATATTTCTCTATTTCTCTCTCTCTCTCTCTCTCTCGCTTATCCTGTACAACTGTGTTTGATGATAATTCTCTAGCAAAATATCTACAAAGCAAAATATTTCTCTATTTCTCTCTCTCTCTCTCTCTCGCTTATCCTGTACAACTGTGTTTGATGATAATTCTCTAGCAAAATATCGACAAAGCAAAATATTTCTCTATTTCTCTCTCTCTCTCGCTTATCCTGTACAACTGTGTTTGATGATAATTCTCTAGCAAAATATCTACAAAGCAAAATATTTCTCTATTTCTCTCTCTCTCTCTCTCTCGCTTATCCTGTACAACTGTGTTTGATGATAATTCTCTAGCAAAATATCTACAAAGCAAAATATTTCTCTATTTCTCTCTCTCTCTCTCTCTCTCTCTCTCGCTTATCCTGTACAACTGTGTTTGATGATAATTCTCTAGCAAAATATCTACAAAGCAAAATATTTCTCTATTTCTCTCGCTCTCTCTCTCGCTTATCCTGTACAACTGTGTTTGATGATAATTCTCTAGCAAAATATCTACAAAGCAAAATATTTCTCTATTTCTCTCTCTCTCTCGCTTATCCTGTACAACTGTGTTTGATGATAATTCTCTAGCAAAATATCTACAAAGCAAAATATTTCTCTATTTCTCTCTCTCTCGCTTATCCTGTACAACTGTGTTTGATGATAATTAGCAAAATATCTACAAAGCAAAATATTTCTCTATTTCTCAATTTTTTTTAATCTTTTCTTAATATTTATTTTTTAATATTTCTCTATTTCTCAGTTTTTTTTAATCTTTTCTTACTATTTTCAAAAATGTGACGATCACAACAATTAATGACAAACCAACCTTTTTCTCTCTTTTTTATTTTGACAGACCACCAATTTTTTATGCTGCCCAACCAATAATTGAGGGAAATAACTCAAGCTAAATGTGAAAGATAAACTCAATGACCTGTATTTGACAGACATTCCTGAGATTAAAATCTTGCGTGACTGGGCCAGCCATAAAATGTGCACTTGCTGTGTCACCGCAGTTATACTTGAACCAAAGGTTTTGTGCCGGTCACACATAGGGGACCAAAAATGTTGAACATTCAAAGAAGAAAAAAAAGCTGTGTTGTATCATGGAATTCACATTTTTCTTTTAAGTTCGTTTATAATGGACGTTTCCCAGGGTCGATCCTGGTGAGGGCACAAATGAAAAAAGTACAGCCACCCAATACTCCTTGGTTAAGATGCAATACGAAGAAGATTCACAATATTCTGCTATGCAGCTTCAGTTGCTTCCACAAAAACATGGTTGAAATGAAGCTGATGATGATGCAGTTGACCATCCTCTCTCCCTTCCTTCTCTTGCTGAAAATCGATCAACTTTATTGTTTTTCTAAAGTGTGCTTGCAAGTAATAATAACGATAATCGATGCAGACTCTGGTTGTAGTTTGCGTATGAAATTATTTATTCACAAGAGAAAATAAAAATAATTATGTAGTTTTTCACAAGAAAAATAAAAGAGAAAGAATGAAAAAGTCGATTATAACTTTTATTTGCTCATAGTTTTGAGAGTCGAAAACCGTTTTTTTCTAGTTTTAACTGATTTCTTGCTTATTGTACAGGTGAATTGAAGTTTGTTAGTAGACTGCCTCCCTTCGAGTTTAAACATTCCACAAATTGAGCGTACGCTTCAAAAACTGATCTTTCTTGCAAGCAGAAATGGGTTTTCCATTCAACACCCGTTCACTACTTTACTCTGGTTTACCCTGATTGGATATTCAGTCACTTTCCTCATACATCCAAATCAGGTAACTTTTCAGAGAACGATTTTTCTCATTCATCTAACGGCTTCAACATTGACTCCAGGCCAACTTCCTCACATAAACCATCGGCTAGATCTTTTTTAAATAATCACATTTCATAGAAATATTGTTCAATCTTTTCAACTTCTTTTTTCCTTTACAAAGGCAGTTTCATTCACGAAGTCCTGTTTTGCTTTTATGTACTGGCTTAAAGTTTTCATATGCATGAATGCCAATTTTATGCGCATGGTTGCAAGAACAAGATTTTATTAATACTAATAATTTCTCATATATCAGTAAATTTTACATGAATAGAGCTTTCACTAGTGAGTTTTCATGTTTGACTAAACTTGATTTAACAGAACAAGTATAATCACACACATCACAAGAATATGGCTTTTTCCCAGTGTGAATCCTCATATGCTTAACAAGGTTTGATTTTTGAGAACAAGAATATCCACAAACTTCACAAGAATGTGGCTTTTCGCCAGTGTGAGTTCACATCTGTATAACTAGATTTGATTTATCAGAACAAGTATATCCACACACTTCACAAGAATGTGGCGTTTCACAGCTGTGCATTCTCATATGTTTAACCAACGATGATTTTATAGAACAAGAATATTCACACATTTCACAAGCATGTGGCTTTTCCCCAGTGTGAGTTCTCATATGTATAACAAGCTTGGATATTTGATAAAAAGAATAACCACACACTTCACAAGAATATGGCCTTTCCCTTCCTTTCCCCAGTGTGAGTTCTCATATGTATAACAAGCTTGGATTTTTTAGAAAAAGAATATCCACACACTTCACAAGAATGCGGCTTTTCCCCAGTGTGAGTTTTCATATGTGTAACCAGCGATGATTTGTGAGAAAAAGAATATCCACACATTTCACAAGAATATGGCTGTTCACCACTGTGAGTTCTCATATGTATAACAAGCTTGGATTTTTGAGGAAAAGAATATCTACACACTTCACAAGAATATGGCGTTTCCCCAGTGTGAGTTTTCATATGTATAACAAGCTGTGACCTTTGAGTAAAAGAATATCCACACACTTCACAAGAATGTGGCTTTTCCCCGGTGTGAGTTTTCATATGTATAACTAGATTTGATTTATCAGAACAAGTATATCCACACACTTCACAAGAATGTGGCTTTTCACCAGTGTGCGTTCTCATATGTATAACCAACGATGATTTTACAGAACAAGAATATCCACATACTTCACAAGAATATGGCTTTTCACCAGTGTGCGTTCTCATATGTATAACCAACGATGATTTTACAGAACAAGAATATCCACAGACTTCACAAGAATATGGCTTTTCCCCAGTATGCGTTCTCATATGTTTAACCGACGATGATTTTACAGAACAAGAATATTCACACACTTTACAAGAATATGGCTTTTCCCCAGTGTGAGTTCTCATATGTGTAACTAATCTTGATTTTTGAGAACAAGAATATTCACACACTTCACAAGAATACGGCTTTTCCCCAGTGTGAGTTCTCATATGTGTAACTAATCTTGAGTTTTGAGAACAAGAATATCCACATACTTCACAAGAATATGGCTTTTCACCAGTGTGAGTCCTCATATGTATATCAAGCTTGGATTTTTTAGAAAAAGAATATCCACAAATTTCACAAGAATGCGGCTTTTCACCAGTGTGCGTTCTCATATGTATAACCAACAATGATTTTACAGAACAAGAATGTCCACATAATCCACAAGAATGTGGTCCTTCCCCAGTGTGAGTTCTCATATCTTTCACTAATATTGATTTTTCAGAACAAGAATACTCACATAATCCACATGAATTTGATCGTTCCTCAGTGTGAGTTCTCATATGTTTCACTAACAATGATTTAGCAGAACAAGAATATCCACGGACTTCACAAGAATGTGTCTTTTTTACTGCAGACTTTCATATTTCACTAAAACTGATCTTTGAACAACATTATCCAAGAATTTCTGAATATGATATTTTGTCCACGGGCTTTTGTCTAAAGTCGCAGATGTTTAAGCAAATTTGAAAACAGACACTTTACAAAAAAATGATAAATTACATTGTGTTTCCCCCGCAGTATATATTTTCCTGGTGCTATACAGAATGTAGTTTTATCCAACGACACATATTTTCTACAATTTGTGATTTCATCTGTTCAAACTTTTTGGTTTATTTGAACATTAAACACAGATTTCACAATGAGAATTGAAAGTTATTGATAAAAAGCAATAATTTCCGATAGAATAATATTTTAAAAATAGGATGACCTTTCAAAATTCACTAAAAGTGTTCAAGTTGAAACATCTGTAAATAAACAAAAAATACATGAAAGTCAATATTTTAAGTATCATCATCCACATATTAGTAGAATTAAGTAGAATTTCATATCATTATCAATGTTGTGAAAAAAACGAACGTTTTTTTAAGCATTTTTTATTGAATCAAATAAAATTTCATATGATGAAAAAGCAAGGAATGTTGTTTATAGCATATTTTTGTTGAACTAAATAGAATCTCATATGATTGTAATCGTGATGGAAGAACAAGAAACCTTGTTTTAAGCATATTTTATTGTATTAAAAAGAATTTCATATGATTGTCATCGTGATGAAAAAACAAAAACTTTGAAAGTTAATATTTAAAGTATCATCATTCACATATTAGTATTTTCTACTTTTTATATTGTCAAGCTTATTTGATTGGACTCAGAAATTCTAGTTGTTTAACCATATTTTATTGAATTAAATAGAATTTCATATGATTATCATTGTGATGAAAAAAACAAGAAACGTTGTTTTAAGCATATTTTATTGAATTACATAGAACTACATTAAATAGAATTTCATATGATTATAAATATTGTGAAAAAACAACAAAATCATTATTTTAAGCATATTTTATTGAATTAATCAGAATTTCATATGATTATAAATATTGTGAAAAAACAAGAAACTTTATTTTAAGCATATTTTCTTGAATCAAATAGAATTTCATATGATTGTCAATGTTATGAAAAAAAAACAAAATCATTGTTTTAAGTATATTTTTAATGACTTTAATAGAAATTCATGTGATTGCCATCATGATGAAAAACAAGAAAAGTTGTTTTAAGCATATTTTATTGAATTAAATACAATTTCTTATCATTATTATCGTGATGAGAAAACATGGAATTAAATAGAATTTAATATGATTATCAATGACGTGTAAAAACAAGAAACGTTTTTTAAGCATATTTTATGGAATTAAATAGAATTTCATATGGTTATCTTTGTGATGAAAAAACCTTGAAAATTTTTTTATTGAATTAAATAGAAGACAATTATGACACCACTTTTAATAAGAAACAAAAAACTAAAGATGATTAACATAAAGGTAGCATATTTCTAGACTATAAAATGAAAGACGCAAAATGAACGAACATTTTTTTCTTATGTGTTAAATACACAGGAAATGATTTATAATTTCTTGATCGTTTTGCAATTAAAACACATCATTTTCAGTTTCCAATTTTTATAGGGGGTGAGAGGAGCATATGGTTTGTGGCTTTTTATGTTTTATGTGATTAAAACCTGTATTACAGCAGCGGTATCTACAAGGAATTTCGAATGAGAAAGTGGATCGAAAATATAGAGTAAGCGACACAGCTGGAAAAATGTGGAATTTGTTGCACAATTCTACCGGTCTACCCATTTTTATGCTCTGGTCTCTTGTAAATGCAGGGTTGCTTGCATTTGCGTGCATCCTTCCTGAAAGGACAATGATAGTAGATCGTGAGAACGATCTGAGTCTGTGTAATGAGCGTCTGTCTCCATGATTTCATCTTTTTATGTTTTAGGTGATTAAAACCTACATATTGTTTACTATTGTGTATATTTTCACCTAAAAAATTAACGAATAAAAGATACCGTCAAATTATTAGATTCAGTGAGAGGGCGGTTTTTAAATTGTTTATCGGGGTATTTTGCAGAGTAGCCAACAAACAACTATACAGAAAAATATGTACAAGAAATAAATGTTACCATAGCCAATAAAATTTAATTTATAAAATTAACTTTTTTTCAAATACGCTGTGAAAAACTGAATTTGAGATTAAATAAAAGTAATACAAACTGTTTAAAGACCAAAAATGTGTCATGTAGGTATAAAATTAACTATTTATATCCTATGATAACGTTTCGCATAGTTGTTTATTAGCTTCTCTGCTGAATCACCGGTCATTGTTTATTGCATGTTGTGTTGTTTCAAATAAAAAAGTCTCCACTTATTCATTATTGTTTTAACAAGAGAGGAGGATCCTTGCGAACTAATTTGTACTTTCACAAAACACTTTCATAAACTTCAAGTATATATAAAAAAAAATAATAAGTAAAAATAAAAATAAATGTTAATTACCTGGATAAGTTTTGTGTGTTGTAATTTATTTTGAAGTGTTTATTTGCTTTGAAAAATAATCAATCGTTGGTTTTACATTAGAACAATAGAATTTCATGACTTGTTTCTTGTATTTTTGCTGTTTAAAATTTTAAAGAGCATCCCTTCCATAATTTTATTTGGAAAACCATTCTTAATAATAGATGCGTCCCTACTAATTTATACTTTCACCGAACACGTTCCTAAACAGAAGGTGTACAGTGAAGTATAAACAAAAAAATCCAAATCCAAATAATAATGAAGGATGTATACGTTTTGTGTGTTTTAACTTATTTTAAAGTGATTTTTTTATTTTGAAAAATAATGCCTAATATGAAACAGTCATCTTTGAGTTCCGGTAATCATTCAAAAATCGAAAATTCAACAAATTGCTCGAAAAGAGCCACCTAATAAATATAACGGTGACACTTTGCCATATTTGTTATGACAAACGATATTTTAACATTTGTTGATTGAATTGTTAGGTGAAAGTACAGATCGGCTCTAATCCTACCCTCCCAAAATCAAAGCAAAAAGCGATACGAATTCTTCCTTCTCTCCTTTCCCTGCCACAAAAAATCGAAACTGCGATTGATTATATGTCTTGTTGACTGCAATTTGGCCATGAAGTGGGTGCTCATTTTACATTAAATTTATATAACAAAGTCTTAAATATTTATAACAAGTAGTTCAGCCTGGTTTTGCTCAAGCCCTATGTACTGTTCATAACTTTATGTGCATATAATGTTTTTAAAACAAATTTCTCTTCAACAGTTTGCATTTGGGAGACGGAACTCTTTCGAGATAAGTCGCTGCTATATTCATTTTAATTTTTATCTTTAGATTCAAATGTTAATGACTACATTTTATTTCAGTATTTAATTTATATTTTTATTTTCTGATTGTTTTATTTAATAATAGCTTTCTCGTCCATAAATGTTGTTTATATCTACCAAGTTGATTTTAAAAATAGCATAGACTCAACCATTATATTTTCTTTACAGACCCCCTCCATACTGCTTTCATTTTATTTCGCAATTCCTTAAAACGTCATTAGCTTACTTTCAGAAGACTTCCCCCTGCGTTTCTTTTATATCGCAATTTCTTAAAACGTCACTAGCTGAAGTTCAGAATGCGATCACGCTTTTCTTTTAACGGTTAATTAAAAAAAATTAAGTCTTTGGAACGTTTATGTTTCTAAAGCAAATTTCCTTTCAACAGTTTGCATTTTGGAGACGTAAATCTTTTCGAGATAAGTCGCTCCTATATTAATTTTATTTTTATCTTTAGATTCAAATGTAAATACCTATATTTTATTTCAGTATTTAATTTATATTTGTATTTTCTGATTGTTTTATTTAATAATAGCGTTTCTCGTCCATAAATGTTGTTTATTATATCTACCTAGTTGATTGCATAAATAGATTATGCAATTGTATTCATTTCGGTTGTGGGAGGAAAATCTATCACCATACTGGCATTGGGCAGACTATTTCCCTAGATGAGTTCGTAATTAAAGGATACTCTAATTTAACTTCCAATATCGCCATGGGCATGGAATATGTGGCTATATTAAAGATGGCTTTCCATGTGGTAGGGACATCTCCAGAGAAGATCCTAACTTACCCTATATGTGCTTCCAGATTGCATTAGCTTACACTACTCCATTTATATTTACTCTCTATCACCCCCACAACAGCGGAGTTACTATCTTTAAAAACACATCTGAGAAAATTGACCACATCCTATCTGCTTATCCTTCAGCTAACATTCACATGACGACTTCGATGTTCACAATGTGGAATGGTTGACCGACTCAAACAAGACCGATGATGAGGGTAGGTTCTGTCATGATTTCTCCATTGTTTATGAACCCACCCGTGTGCTTGACACTGACGGCCAGTATGCCCGTAAGACCTTTTTCTCACAACTTGCGCTGAACTATGTTCAGTTTCTGTTCTGTCTCCTCTTGGATCTTCCGACCACTCTGTATATTGATACAGCATGGCTAAGTGGAATAGCTTCCGTACTTTTATATCAGATTTACCTCTGCATTTCATGTTTAAAAAGGATGTGTCCTCTATAGTATCAGACCTGGCGGAATGGTTAATTGTAGGTATAGACCGTTTCATACCCTCGAAAAAGTTCCAGCAAAAAGCTAACAGCCAGCCATGGTTCTCTCAAGAATGTGCTGCTGCCATTACGCACAGAAATCACTTTTTCCATTGCTTCAAACGTAATAGATGTATGTAAACTAAAGCCGCTTTCATGACTGCCAGCATCCATTGTAAGAAAGTAATAAAGAACGCAAGAGAGTTGTAAGCTCAGTATGCCCAGTCCAAAGTAGCTGAGCAGCGGCTTGGTTCCCACCAGTTTTGGCAAATAGCAAACAGAACCCTGAACAGAATCGTGTGCTCTCTCCAAACAATCATCAGTGGACCTGAGGTAATCTCGTCAGCATCAGACAAAGCCCAACTCTTTGCCAAGAACTTTGCAGTTAATTCTACCCTTTACGACAAAGGCGGCAAACCCCCAATATTTCCTCCTGTATCAAAAAAAAAACTATGTGATATACATATATTTGTACGTGATGTTGCCAAGCTAATCAAAAACCTTGATTCCAATAAAGCAACCGGCCCTGATAGTATGCAATTATAGTAATCAAACAACTTCAACCAACTTTGTCTAAAAGAGAATTGCTTTCCATCACCCTGGAAAATTTCATCAGTATGCCCTGTAATAAGAATTCAGGTGATCGCTAATCCCCCTCTCAATACAGGCCAATAAGTCTCCTGTGCGTCATGAGTAAGTTGCTGGAATCCGTCTTAAATAGAGAAGCAATCAACCATCTCAGCAAATATAACAATCTTAATGATACACAATATGATTTCCGTTCTGCTAGATCTACAGCAGATGTGCTTACAACTATATCTCATAGGATTAGCAAATCTCTTGACGGAGGCAACCTTTCAACGGCAATTGCTATTGAGATATCAAAGGTCTTTGATAGAGTATGGCATAAAGATTTACTTCACAAGATCTCCAGCTATGGTATAGCTGGATATGTCTTCTCAATTATTAAATATTTCTATCTGATAGGTTAATAAGTAGTTGATGGACAAAAATCAGAAGCTCATAGTATTAATGCTGGAGTCCTTCTAGGGTCCATCCTGGGCCCAACTCTTTTCCTGATCTACATTAATGATCTTCCAAATTGCATCCTTACATCATTCGTAGACATTTATGCTGATGACACAACCATTTATGGTAGCACATCTAAGACTATAAACGACCAAGCTCTCTCCGATTCTCTCTCCTCTTATCTTGAGCATGTTGTACAATGTGGAAAGGAGTGTCTGGTTACTTTTAATGCATCTAAAACCAAGCTTCTATCTTTATATCATCAACATTCTATCCTCATCTGGCATCAATTGAAATGAATGTCTCTCGTCTTGGGGAGGTCTCAAGTTTTGACAAGCTTCTGGGATTGACCTTTACTCCTGATCTTAAATGGAACACGTACATCAAATCTGTTGCCAAGGCCGCTGGAAAAATGGTGGCATCCTTCTATCGGTCCAGTAGATATCTCACTGCTGATGTAATTATCTATCTATATAAGAGCCAGATACGTCTAAGGATAGAGTACTGTTGCCAAATTTGGGCAAGAGCTGCTAGAAAGGACTTGTCCTGCCTTGATAGAGTTCAAAATAGACTTTGTAGCCTCGTAGGAGATGTCCTTTTCTCTTCCCTGCAACCTCTATCTCACAGAAGAGATGTTACGAGTTTGTCTCTGCATTATCCTTATTTTCATGGAAAGTGTTCGACTGAGCTTCAATCTATCGTCCCACTTGCCAAACTTTCACAAGAAACACTCGTCTAGCTGAAAACACTATCGATTATTCCCCCATTCTTTATCTTTACCTAAATCTAAACGTAGATTCCATGAACAAAGCTTCTGTTTTCAAACGGTACGCATCTGGAATTGTCTTCCGTTTTTTCTGCTTTCCAGCTGACTACAATATAGTTGTCTTCAAGTTCAACGTAAACAAGTTCTTGATAAGCCGTTCCACTTAAGTTAACAAATTTACCGAATTTCAAGTGTTTAGACCCAAAATTGGCGGAGAAATTTGATAGAGCCTGCAAAGGTCAACTCTTTCAACTCTGACCTCTTGGTAGCGAAATCTTCGCCCAAAAATACCTTTCTATGTAATAGGCTTTGCACGTAATGCTTTCTATATAATAAGCTTCACTAACTACCATAGACAAACGTTAGTACAGACAGAAGGGGTCGAATTTTAAAACTTTAACCCCAACTTTGACCACTTAACATTTATTGTTTTGGGATCAAATCAAATTAAAATGTTTTACCCATGTCCAAGTAACCTACATCTAAAATTTCAAGTGTTTAGACCCAAAATTGGAGGAGCCTGCAAACGTCAATTCTTTCAGCTCTGACCTCTTGGCAGCGAAATTTTCGGCCAAAAACTGATTAAAATTTTTCGGCATGTCTGAATACTCTTTATGTAAAATAGCAAATGTTTAGACCCAAAATTGGCTTAATAGTTTGCTAGTTATCACAAAGGTCAAATCTTTTGCCCTTTGACCCCTTCGCAGCCAACTTTTCGGCCAAAAACCGATTGAAAAGCGTGTTCTATGTCTAAATATAGTTTATGTAGAATTTCAAATGTTTAGACCAAAAATTGGCTAAGTAATTTTGTAGAGACCCCGAGATCAATTTTATTTTAACTTTGACCCCAATTATGACTCCTTAGCATTTATTGTTTTGGGCTTAAATCAAATTATAAAATTAGATCCATGGCCAAGTAACCTAAATCTAAAATTTCAAGTGTTTAGACCCAAAATTAGCTGAGGAGTTTGGTAGAGTTTTTAAAGGTCAAATCATTGAACTTTGACCTCTTAAACGTAAAATTTATGGGAGAAACCCGATTAAAAAGATTTCCTCAAATCTCAATATCCCGAATGTCAGATTTCGAGTCTGTAGAAAATTGACAGAGTTATTTGGTAGAGAAATGTACACACGCAGACATTTTCACTTTCATAGATTTTTGTTTTTTTATTCTATTTTTCGCAATTTCACTTTCATATATAGATTTCTGTTTTTTTTTATTCTACTAGAAGCGGTCAATTTTTTAAACTTTGACACCTCTTAAGATTTATTGTATTGGGCTCAACTCAAGTTATTAAGTTAGATCCATGTCCAAGGAACCTATATCTAAAATTTCAAGTGCTTACACCCAAAATCGTCGGAGGAGTTTGCTAAAGTTCTCAAAGGTCAAATCGTTGAAATTTGACCAATTACTCGCTAAATTTCTGGCCGAAAACCAATCAAATCGATTTTCCCAAATCTCAGTACTCTATATCAAATTTCCAGTCTGTAGACTTAAAATTGACGGAGATATTGCGTAGGGAAATGTACACACACACAGACAGATAGATACACAGACACGTTCACTTTTATAGATATATAGATTTTTCGGAATATTTTTAATGGCTTTTCAGACGTAATGGCAAAAAAAAGTCGATATTTTACATTTGTTTAGCAGTAAAACCGCACTGGTTTCGATAATAAATATTTACCGATTATTTTAAAGTTTCTGTTTATTAGTGATGGCCAATAAATGAGGGCTCATTTTATGTAAACTTTAGGAAAAAAAAAATTATTATTCTAAAACCTAAAATATTGGATAAAATATCAAAATTCAAACGGAATTCTCTACCGACATAATAGCTAACTGTAGATAGAACACCATTTTTTAATATTAAAAAAGAAAACAATTTGGTGCTAGTGCAGTAGTGCACTTACTGATCCACGCTATTTTTAAAATTGTATTTCCAAGTTTAATTAAAGTTTTATGATATGTTTTTTTTTTAATTCAATTGTAAGGTTAAGGTGTAGAGTAGATACAAAACACCCTCCCCGTGTTAAGAATGGCTTTTTAAGTACTAACGTTATAATTTCAGCACGGATCAATAAGTGCACTGCACTAGTACCAACAATTTAATAAAAAAAAAACAGTTTTGTGCTCAGTTGTCTAACAATTCAACCAACTTCGAATTTAATTATTTTGTTTATGCTAAATATTATTATATTCTCAGAAATAACACAAAATTTACTTAAATAAACACATTTTTGACAAATCTAATATCAGATTGAATAATCTATTATTAGAATTTTTTTTAATCGGAGATTCATATAATTTTTTATTAAACTTTGTTATAAAGGATGGCGAATCAATATTTCTAATTGGATTGCAATAAAAATAAACTTTTTTTTTAGTTTTTGAATTATTTTAAGAATCAATAGTTAGGAGGGAGATTGCCAAAAAAAAAAGAAAACGTTTTAGATTATTTTAAAAGCTATTGAATCAGATTTTTAAAGCGTAAAAATAACTTATTTTTTTATATTGGATTGCAATAAAAATGAACTTATTTTAACATTTAAGATTATTTTTAAGTTATCGGATCGTATTTTTTTAAAAAGTAAATATAAAAAGAAAGGAAACTTACCTTCTATCCCAGAAATTCAATACGAAAAAAAAGTCGTTTTTTTTCTTTTTTGTTCAAAACATAAACTTTATTTTGGTTGTTATGTTTTCTTTGGTAAATTGATACAACTTTTGTTTTGTGTGTTCAATTCATTAAGAAATAAAATAAATGAAAATATAAAAGAATCAAAATTAAACGATGAAAAACGCGATTTAAACGTGAAATTATTTAAAGAGAAAACCGACTGATGAAGAACAAAGAACTTAGGCCGGTGTAATCATTATTTTGTTCCTTATGTTCAAAGGTTCGTTCATTAGTTGTCGAATTGTTTTCTTATGAAGTCTAGATTTCAATTTTTCGGCGCTGTTTTACAATTTTTTCATTGTACATGGGGAGACAACTCTCGTTTATTAAGAGACTCACTAAAATTCGTTCATTTTTTCATCTCATAATTTAGAACGCTCGATACAGCGATATTTTTTATTAAAGCAAAACATTAAAAAAAGAAAGCTGCGACGATTTTTTTTTTTATGTAACAAAGTTGATGACTTTACAAGACTATTAAGAATTGTGTTTTCGGGTTTGTTTTACTGTACACATAGATTCGAAAAAGTTGTCAAAAAACTAATATATAACAAATAAATGTTAAAAATCCACCGAATATATGTTAACCTATGTCACGGTAACATATATTGAGCGAGTTTTTAACAGTATTTTGTCTAGTTTTTTATTTATAACACTTTTTTCCAAACTTACCATATTAAAAAGAGAGTCAGGCGCCATCTTGAATTTTCCAATACATCGGTAAACACTGTATGCTTTTCGAACTGAATAAACACGGTATATTAAATAAAAACACGAAAAATATATCCAGTTAGGTAGAAAAGTAACTTATCTTGCCTTTGATAACATTTATTTGTTATATATTTGCTTTTTGACAACTTTTTCGAATCTATGTGTACAGTAATACAAACCCGTGTTTTCATATAATGTACGCCACTAAAACCAACGCGCCAACGATATTTTGATTAGATGTAAACATTTTAAAAAAGAAGCTGCGGCAACATCTTTTTTTTAAACAATATTGGCGACAAAAGGCGACAGTTAGAATAGATGGGGAGTACAGTGAAGAAAAATTAATAAGAAGATTTTTTTCAGCCAAGGGTTTTGTCACCAGATTTATTCAACATCTATAGCGGACCGGTATTTTTTTTTAGTTTACCGACCCCTCGGCATTCACCTTTAATTCGTCGCCTTCTGTAGGTTTTCGGGTATGTTGAGGAGACCGAATACATTCATTTTTTGCACAAACAAGTAGTTATCCGTATTTGAAGACATTCAGTATCCAACGTAATCACTATTGTTTTTGCTGGCGGCCATCTTGTTTCCCAGTCAGGAGGGGGGGGACACCAAAAAGAGCCAAAAGGGTCAAAACATGACCCAGAAAACATTTTCCAGCTTCAAGGCCGAAATGCCCCCCCCCCCACTCACCTTTCCGGATATTTTTCCGCTTCCCCATAACGAAACGGACAATCGATTTTTCACTTTGTTAATTACATTAATTTTTCATTTTCTTAATTATATTCAATTTTTTTCACTTTCTTACTAAACTGCGCGCACGCACGTAGTCACAAAACACCCGCTCCCGCCCTTCCTTCGCCTTCCCTAAATGTAAACACGGAATTTCTGTGAAATGTTAAACAGTATTCTACTCGGTAAATGTCGGCGCCTTACTTATGGAAACACGGTTAATTAAACTGCAGAAGCACCTGTTAAGCAACACAATTTCTATAATTGAATACCCCCCCCAAAAAAAGGACGAAAAACATTTCTAAACCGCTCGTGGAAACTGTTTTTTTTTTTTAGATCAATTTAAAGGGGTTAATATGCAAACCGTTAATTTGCAACGGATTTGATCATCAGATTTGTGGCCAGCAACATCGAATATCCCTAAAAAACAAAAAACAAATTAGTGGTCGGTGTTTTGTTGTCATGAAAGGTAATCTTTAACTTTTAATTTATTTTAATAATTATTATTCTAAATACTTTTTTTAATTTGTGGTCTTTCCTTTCGCTCAAGATTTCTTGGAATTTACCCTTTCCCTCCTCCAATAAACCTTTTTTTTTTTTTTTCGCCAACGCCGGTGGTGGGGAAGAGGGGATTCCAGTTACATGTTGCATATTTAGCCTTTTTTGGCGTTTTTTTTTTTTTTTTTTTTTTTTTGTTATTTGAAAACAAGATGGCCGCCATTAAAAATGATGGGGTTACGTTGGATACTGAATGTCTTCAAATACTGATAACTGCGTGTTTGCGCAAATAATAAATGCGATATTCGTCCTCAGCGTACCTGAAAACGTATCTAGTCGACAAATTAAAGGTGAATACCGAGGGGTCAGTAAACTAAGAATTAACCGCGGAAACATTCTAAAAGAAATTGAAGACATCAAAGATATCACTTTGGGATTTCTTGCAGTTTAAGGAAACACAATCATGAGGAAGAAAATGGGACATAAGTCGTGTTATACCGGTAGTAAGAATGCCACTTGACTGAATAGTTAAATTGACGTCATTTTATAAATAATATTTTTTATTAAATATTTTTTAATTAAATACTGAATTTAAAAAAAAATGAATATTTAGCAGTTAATATTTTTTTTTCTTTTTGAATCACTCCGTAGTAATTTTAGAAATAAAATGACAAACAAATATAAATTATCAGAAATGATAAAAAGTTATTAAAATTGACAATAGTAGAAAACAGATTTTTATATCATGCACTTAATTGTTGACTTCTTTGGATTTTCGATTTTTATTTTATTTTCTGAGATCTAATTAACTGTTTTTTTTTTTAATTTTAAAATAAATAAAATAGTTTATTATAAATAGCCAATCGAATTGCGTTACTTAAATATGATTTAACTGTTTAAAAATTCTTTAACAATAATTATTTTTGTATACTAATAATTATTAAATATTTAGTGATTACATTCTTTTACAATAACTTCACAACATTTACAATATTCGGCATGCAGACGACACTATATCAATAGCATACATGTTGGATACTGTGGGTGAAGTAAGTGAAAGTAAAGAATTTGCTTTAAATACCGAAAAAACAGGAAGCATGAAAGTATCCAAGAATAACCTGACTCTTAAGGTTGTAATTTTTGAATTTTTGTTTCATCCGTGTTTTGCAATAATTAAAGAAACACCAACCTGTTTGATAATAGTTATATTTTTTTTTCATGAAATGTTTCAAATAACAAAACAGCAACACAAAAGATTACCACGCCACTAAAAATTGGGCAGGAGGGCTTTGGCCATCCTCATCACAAGGTGTATCATATTTTTTGTAGGAATTTTTGACACCCTTAACACGAAACTGCGATTAAAATATAAAAATCTCGTAATTTCTCTGTTAAAAGTGGGTTATTTATTTTTTTTATGGATTATACTTCCAAAATAAACTATTAAAGTTGTTTTAAAAGTAATAGAAATATTTTTTTTTATTTTTTAAAAAACAGTAATGAATTTTACGAACTCAATATTTTTCAATTTTTAAACTTTAAAAATCTATCAAAATTTTTCTATTGATTTTATTTTTACGATATTTTCATGGTCAATGTGAAATTTTATGCTCTTTCCAATAAACTGAATATAATATTTTAGAAAAATGTTTTTTTTAAATTCACGCCCTCCCCCATTTTTAAATGTCTATGAAAAACTAAATAATTAATTTACTCACCAAAGTTTTATATATCACAAATTGAATAGAAAAGGTCAATAAAATATTCAAATTTAAAACAAAAAGTTTGAAGCTTAAAATCTTTTTTTAAACCACGTTGTTGTTTTTTCTTTTTTTTATGAAACCTTGGTCCTTGCTCCTTTAATTGAAAAAAATTTAGGGCTTGAATTATATTTTTCGAGTAGTTATAAGCTTGGAAAGACAGGGGGGTCGAATAATTCACGCCTTCCATTTTGAAATGTCTATTAAAAACTAAATAATTCATTTACTCACCAAACTTTTATATATCACAAATTGAAGAGGAAAGTTCAATAAATAATATATTCAAATTTAAAATAAAAAAGTAGTGTTTTTTTTTAGAAATTTACCTGTAAACTCCGAAGTTTAAAAAAAACACGTTGTTTGTTTTGTTTTTTGTTTGTTTTTTTTTTTAATGGAACCTTGGTCCTTGCCCCTTTAATTGAAAAAAAAATCAGGGCTTGAATTACATTTTTCGAGGAGTTATAAGCTTGGAAAAACGGGGTGGAATTATTCACTATTTTTCACGAAATTTCTGACACACCTACTTTATCAGTGTACCTTTTGTTCGTTTCTGCACTTTTAGGGGTTTGGAATCTGACAGGATCTGTAACCGTGCTCAGGCAGGAACACAAACTCCATCTAGGCACCTCTACGTACACACAAACTCTATATTTTAATCCAATCACAGGCCGTGGAATATAATCTATATTTTAATCCAATCACAGGCCGTGGAATATAATCTTTTCCTATCACATCTATTTTTACTTTCAGCATGGAGGTTCAGTACTGTGGATGATGTAGGACACGTCCAGCAGGCGAGGCTGTGCAGAATCGATGCGCGCCGTCATCTCATTGACATATGCCCAGTGCCTTTTGAGTCCGCTGAATTTGAAGAATGTGTGTTCTGACATTTCCGTGACTGGGGTCCTACAACAGGGACACCCGGGCGACCCCACTAATCCGACACTGTGTTTTATGGTGTTGAGGGGCAACGCATTTAAGGCCAATCGCCAGGTCAAGGAAAACTCAGTGCTGTTGAGATGACACAAACCTGGCCACCAGCTCCACTATGAGCGGATCTCCTCCTTTGAAAACCCCAAACGCTCAACAAGCTGGTGGTCGGCGCCCCCACCACTAGTTCCCTTTGAATTTCCTTAGTGCAGCTGTACACTTTCTCAAGAACTGCGTGTTGCACATAGTTTTTGACACGCCTCAACAGTATTCTCAGGAATGGGGTCAGGAAAATCAACCTCGACCATGGGGTCCCACACAGATTCTTCTGTCAAGGTTCGACTCAGAAAAGCTAGCTTCTCAGTGTCTCAATGACACCTTCAACTGAGCAATTAGAACTCTCACACCGACGTTGAATATAGATCTGCCTGCGAACTTAATGTTTCTCCTTGTCCCCAAGAAGCGAGGACAGCTTGCTCTGCAGGGATTTTAGATAGTTCGAAGGCAGAGGAAGTACGGTCAGTCGATAAAGGATTAGCGGAAAGCTGTAGGTGGCAAACGCCTCCACTCTACTCTTCAAAAATTATTTACTAAAATCCTCCAGTCGACAATGCTTTGACCGTTAACTTTACCTACGACCAATTCTTTTTGAGCTGGAGACCTGGTTCGAACCAATGTCGGGGATATGAAGGCAGCCCTCCTGGCCCTAAACTGCAAACCTGTCGACTTGCTGTGGTTAATTTTGGCCCCATGTGGTCTTTCCCTACTGTATAAGCACCTTGATGTATGGAAAGCATGACACAAATACGTTGATTTCAATTTGCCACTTCATGCTGTAGCTGGCGAAGTACGTCAAGGACGTAAAGCAGAAGAGAGAGAAAACAGCCATGATGCGCGGATCAAGAGATGGCAAAGGATTTCGAACACTTTCTGTTTACCTGCACAACTGTCGTCGTCATGTGATGCAGTATGGAAATCCATGCAGAACCCCTGTTTGAATCCGGCGGCTTCTAAAACATATCCCAGGAAGTGATGGTCGATCCTAATAAAAGCTTTTATCTGATACAAATTGATCCGTGTGGCATCCGTATCATCTTTCATTCCTCCTTCTAAGGATCAGGTGAAAGTTGTTTTGAATCGATCTCCCCTTCACGGCATAGTTCTGCTCTGGTGCGATAAAGTCGCTGATAACAATCTGCAGATTATTCTTTAGCTCTGTTTAACAGTTATGGGCTGTAATCATTTAACTTATAAGTAAATTCATTTTATTATTTATTTAAATAATACAGATTTTTACGATATTATTTCGCTAAGAAACCGAGAAGTCCGTCCATGTCGAAGTTGGTTTGACAGCATAGCAGCAGGAGTAAATAGTTTTCCATAATTTTGTCGTACATTTTTAAGAACCTTTAGACATTGTTTCTGTATGACAAACAAAAGGAGCAGACAGTACATTCAACGGTGATAATAGTAGTCGTACATTTTTTTGGTAAACCCTAAACTCTCTTTTGGGGATTAATTAAACATATTTTGTGAAAACAAGTTTTTTTTTGTTTTTTTTAAACTCAATACCTAAAAACTTTACATCAGTAATTATCTTTGAAAAAGTCCAACACAACTAATATTTATCTTTCCATATATTTTTACAATGAATTTATTTAACTTAAATATTTAGCAGAAATTTCTGACTCCACCGTAATAAAAATTATTGTTTTCCTGGTTCTCATCGACTGGTATTTCAGCTGATGAAAGTTTGATGTTTATTGGCGTCGTTCTAACGTGCAGAATTCTCTCTTTTTGCATTAATGTTTAGTATTTTTGGATAATTATGAATTTTTAGATAAAAATATCATTAATAAATTTACTGTATTCGTATATAAAATGTATATCAAGTTTTATCCGAATTTTTTATAGAAAAAAGTTTTACTTGTGATTTTTTAATCTATTCTATTTGAATAATAAATGATATAGAAGATTTAATTTACTAAACAAAATTATTACAATTCATGACATCCGTAATTTTGTCAAAAATTAACATTTGTGTTAACATGTGCCTGAATATGCGTTTAAACTTCAATCGCTTTTAAATATTTATGCATTTTTTTAGTTTAAAAAAGTACATTTTATTTTATTTGGTATCTTGACATGATAATTCATTATCATCGAAAGTTTCAAAACATTAATTATTTTTACATTCATTTTTATATTGAAATTTGAATGAAGTTTGTAGTTTGTTTACGTTTGTCAATGCATTTTTGTTAATATGTAATATAAATTTCTTTTCTTCAAGTGATTAACTTAGATGGATTAGACAGAAGTACTTGAATATTGAAATGCTTATATCTTTCGTTCTATTTGACCAGTGGCGGCTCGTGCCTAATATTAGTGAAGGCGCTGCTGTTATGTCACTTGCATCAGTAGCAGTTACCCCCTTTGTTCAATGATTAAAATGTAAACTCTCGAACATAAACGTGAATAAACGAGACTTGGTCGGGTCATTTTGGGTCTCAATGATGATTTGTCTTGTTCTCTTGTTAATCATAGAAAAGTAACAAAACATGGTGTCAGAACAAGGGATTTTCTAATAGTATTTTTATAGGCAAGTGATTTTTTTGGAATTTATATCGATTTTTTTTATAATCGAAGTAAGTAAAATGTCGTTGATTTTCTTCAAATCTTTTTTAAAGAAAACCGATTAAAAAACAAATATTGCATAATTTGCTACTAAATCTGTTATTTCTTTTAAATTTGGTCTTTGCTTCTTTAATAGAAAAAAAATTAATTGAAAAAAAATCAGTGCTTGAATTACATTTTTCAATTAGTTATAATTATAATATATATTATAGCTTGTAATGATAGGAGGTCCAATTATTCAATTTTTTTCACACATTCTTAAGATCGGTTTCTGACACTGCTACTGCTGTGGTTTTCTAAATTTTCTCACCGTTCAGTGCGCAAGCTGACCAGAAGATTACCACATTCGTTGGAAAAATGGACAAACTCGAAAATCTATTAATTGCTGTAGACATTAACAACAACAACAACAACAACAACAACAACAACAACAACAACATCAAAAAAGAAAGGCTACTTTTCTTCATTATGCACTGAAGTTGTAGACATTTTTTTACAATTTTACAGAAAGGAATAGGCGCGACAACTATCACAGAAAATAAATCGCTTATATCAAACGAATACAAAAAAAGGCGTTTACCTATCATTTCCCCAGAAAAACAAACCAAAACACTTCATCCGAAAATTTCAAATGCAACAGAGACGTGTTTATCTTCGGAAGTTACAATAAAGGCTTACAGGAAAAACTTAACATAAAAAACCAAAAGATAGGATAGATGAACTTAAAAAAAGGAAATAAAAAAAAGATGTTTATTATCTTCAAAGACCTCACTTGCCCTCTTCCCGCTCATAAACCCCCACCTGTGTTACATTCTAACTTTGTAAACGAAAGAAAATGTTTTTGTTTGAAATATCAGTTCTCGACGATAATTCTTGGCCTGAAGACGTAATCCCCCAACGCAGGTGATTACAGAAACATGTATGCACATATGTAGCCATCAATGTTTGTATAAATAAATTTCATATACCTGCTCTGTTTACTCATTGAGCACTCTTTGGTAGACACATGTTGTTTCATTGGATGTACTTCTAGGAAACTAAACTCTACTGGCTAAATAAAAAGATATATATATATATATATATTTTAAAATTAATATATGTTATATATATATATATATATATATATATATATATATATATATATATATATATATATATATATATGTTAAAAACACCAGCAATCTACTCGAGCACATGAATGAATAACAATAATCAGGTGAAATGAAATCAGAGGCCAGTTCTCAATCACGTGACGGAATAAAAGGTTAAACCGACAACACACTCTCTCTTTCTTCACAGCTCCTGCTGACAGCGCACCCCTCTCCATTGGAACGTGGTAAACCATCAACCATGGCTGTCGTCACGTGCGGTACACATCCGTACCCTCTTTTTACCACAATCTTTTTCCCTCGTCTACACATGAACGCACGCTCCAACTACGAACTTCAACACTTATCTACTGAACACTTTCATCAATGTCTACACAAAGACACTTTCAACGATTAACCCGTTTCCCTTTATATTGCCTTTTCACCAAAAACAAAGCTCGGTACAACTTTAAGTTAGGGGGCTACTATCTTGGATACAATTGCAGGAACACTATGTAGGGAGTTAAGCAGCAATATGTCTGTTAATATAACATATGTACCTGTGCATGTAAGTACAGTAAGGAAAGGAGGGATTTCCAAAGTCTAGCAGTTCTGGGGAAGAACCCATTGGAGTAGAAGGATTTCTGATATATGGGGAGCTCTACTGTGAAAGGGTGGGATTTTGCTGTTTGATGGCGTATTTACGTCGAGGGTACAAGGGCTTGTAGTTCATCGGAGCATATACCATTAAAATACTTCTTAAATGGGCAGAGGGATGCAACATTTCCTCGGTGGGAGAGAGGCTGAATCTAGCTGAAATTTCGGGACCTATTAGGGTGGCGACTCTCCTTTGAACCCCTCTAAAAGTGAGAAGTTAGTAGCAGATGCACCAGCCTAAATACTCCATACATGGACGAATTATGACCGATATACAAGATAGAGCAAATAAATCAAATTTTAGTGATTCAAGGAATTAAAAAAAAATTATCATATGAAATTTTTAAGTTCTATATCAAAGACTTTTATTATTCTATGTAAGGAATTTAGGAAAACTCGTCCCGGGAAAACTCGTCTCGGGAAAACTCGTCTCCGGAAAACTCGTCTCCGGAAAACTCGACCCCAGAAAACTCGTCCCCTTTCGCTAGGTAGGAAAACTGGTCCCTTATTGAATAAATATCGATTGAAAACACATTTTATGATCGTTCTTGAAGGAGATATTGTTTTTTTAAAGTAGACTATAGCCCCCACCCATAATATTTTATAAAAATATTTTTACTTGTTTAATGTTTTGGTTTTTTTTTTAAAATAAAATCGATTTTCTAAGTGTCCGTTTTCTACATAACTGGCTAAGTTCTTAGTGGTTTCGCTTATTTTAAAGCGTTTATGTTCATACAAAGTTAATTACAAATTTTGTTTTGTTCTTATTTTAACAATGTTTTTTGGAGTCATAAAAACAATAATAAAAAAAAACCCAAAAATTAAAAAACAGGGAGCGATTCGATTCTTCGTTACTTTTTTGTTCTGTTTTTTTTTAATTATGATAGTTTTTTGTTGTTGTTATGTTTTTGTTTTCTCTCATACCAAATGCACTCATGCATTATTTAAAATTATAATTTTATCAATTACCAACATTTATTGTCGTCCTGTCAAATTTTGCAAAAATTAACTAATAAATTAAAAGCGAAATATTTTTTGGCGCGAGAGATGGCATAACAATCTCTCGTTAACTCATTTTTAATTTTTTAAATTTTTACTTCAAAATTCTAAAATCAATCATTAAGAGAAAAAGTAATCACTAAATAAATTTATTAATCAATTTTATTGAAAACTCCGCTATCGTTTATCAAGAATCTTTTTAATTTCATTTTTTGTTGGTTGTTTTTCGGAGGGAGATATAGTTTTTACCCCCCTCTCTCTCTCTCTAACTTATTTTTTAACAAATATCCAAATTTTTATTATTTTCTTTTTAAAACCAAATCTCCCGCAGTAATTTCTTTAATTTTTTTTTTTAGCGATTATCAAGACCCCTAAGATGTGATATACCGTACATTATTTCTCGTTCTCACGTAACACTCGACATGTTTTTTTGTTTGTTTTCTGTTTTTTTTCTTTACCGAATAAACGATTCCAAATAAATTAGACAGCATAGTCGGCGAGGTAGAAAAATTGATTTTACCCTTTTATAAACAACAGTAAATAAGTAAATTCTTTTTATATTAATATAAAAAATATGTGGTCTCGTTTATGAACATAAATAACATTGGGACGGCTGCAAAACATCTATTTCCTTAGTTTGAAGGTCTCTTTCTGAAGTTGCTTCAATAAAAGCACACTTTCTTTTTCTGGTGGTGAATATTTCCAACATGACCAATGTGATGTTCACAAGTTGTTACGCTCCAAACAAAATGCAAATGTCTGATATATATATATATATATATATATATATATATATATATATATATATATATATATATATATATATATATATCCCTGATACTTTATACATCAGGGAAGTTCACCACTAGTTACTTCCTGTTAGGCTCATGTTGTCATGGACAGACACCTCGTAACTATACAGAGTTGTTTATGTGAAATATTCAGTTTCATTTTTATTCAATATATGCTTAGTTTTTTTTTATTTATTTTTTATTTTCAATCTTGTTTTCATCATTTATTCACCTAGTATCTTATACATTCTAGCCAAGAGCAATTTTTAAGATTATAATCATTCCTTTAGACGTAATTAGTTTTATGCATTTGTAACTTGGTTTATCGGATATATTTGCAAGGTAGTTTTCGAATTTTGTTATTGTGATTTCTCATACAAACAAAAGAAGCATGCATAGTCTCACGTGAGTGCACGCTGAACGAGGCATAAAAATGACTAAGCTCAGCATTTGCATAACCATTTAAGCCCAAACGCCAAATCCTGGTGAAAATGAACAAACGGTGCACTTTTTGGCCTTAACAAATGTAATTTTTAGTTCTGCACCTGTTGTATAGGGATGGGGTGTTGTTAAGATGCCGAATATGTTGTATAGGGGGACATTCGTATTGGAAAGAGATGGAGGTACATATTGATGAGGGGAAGACATAGAAGAGAGAAGATGCCGAATATGTTGTATAGGGGGACATTCGTATTGGAAAGAGATGGAGGTACATATTGATGAGGGGAAGACATAGAAGAGAGAAGATGCCGAATATGTTGTATAGGGGGACATTCGTATTGGAAAGAGATGGGGGTACATATTGATGAGGGGAAGACATAGAAGAGAGAAGATGCCGAATATGTTGTATAGGGGGACATTCGTATTGGAAAGAGATGGGGGTACATATTGATGAGGGGAAGACATAGAAGAGAGAAGATGCCGAATATGTTGTATAGGGGGACATTCGTATTGGAAAGAGATGGGGGTACATATTGATGAGGGGAAGACATAGAAGAGAGAAGATGCCGAATATGTTGTATAGGGGGACATTCGTATTGGAAAGAGATGGGGGTACATATTGATGAGGGGAAGACATAGAAGAGAGAAGATGCCGAATATGTTGTATAGGGGGACATTCGTATTGGAAAGAGATGGGGGTACATATTGATGAGGGGAAGACATAGAAGAGAGAAGATGCTGAATATGTTGTATAGGGGGACATTCGTATTGGAAAGAGATGGGGGTACATATTGATGAGGGGAAGACATAGAAGAGAGAAGATGCCGAATATGTTGTATAGGGGGACATTCGTATTGGAAAGAGATGGGGGTACATATTGATGAGGGGAAGACATAGAAGAGAGAAGATGCCGAATATGTTGTATAGGGGGACATTCGTATTGGAAAGAGATGGGGGTACATATTGATGAGGGGAAGACATAGAAGAGAGAAGATGTCGAATATGTTGTATAGGGGGACATTCGTATTGGAAAGAGATGGGGCACATATTGATGAGGGGAAGACATAGAAGAGAGAAGATGTCGAATATGTTGTATAGGGGGACATTCGTATTGGAAAGAGATGGAGGCACATATTGATGAGGGGAAGACATAGAAGAGAGAAGATGCTGAATATGTTGTATAGGGGGACATTCGTATTGGAAAGAGATGGAGGTACATATTGATGAGGGGAAGACATAGAAGAGAGAAGATGTCGAATATGTTGTATAGGGGGACATTCGTATTGGAAAGAGATGGAGGCACATATTGATGAGGGGAAGACATAGAAGAGAGAAGATGTCGAATATGTTGTATAGGGGGACATTCGTATTGGAAAGAGATGGGGTACATATTGATGAGGGGAAGACATAGAAGAGAGAAGATGCTGAATATGTTGTATAGGGGGACATTCGTATTGGAAAGAGATGGAGGCACATATTGATGAGGGGAAGACATAGAAGAGAGAAGATGCTGAATATGTTGTATAGGGGGACATTCGTATTGGAAAGAGATGGGGTACATATTGATGAGGGGAAGACATAGAAGAGAGAAGATGCTGAATATGTTGTATAGGGGGCATTCGTATTGGAAAGAGATGGAGGCACATATTGATGAGGGGAAGACATAGAAGAGAGAAGATGCCGAATATGTTGTATAGGGGGACATTCGTATTGGAAAGAGATGGAGGCACATATTGATGAGGGGAAGACATAGAAGAGAGAAGATGCCGAATATGTTGTATAGGGGGCATTCGTATTGGAAAGAGATGGAGGCACATATTGATGAGGGGAAGACATAGAAGAGAGAAGATGCCGAATATGTTGTATAGGGGGACATTCGTATTGGAAAGAGATGGAGGCACATATTGATGAGGGGAAGACATAGAAGAGAGAAGATGCTGAATATGTTGTACAGGGGGACATTCGTATTGGAAAGAGATGGAGGCACATATTGATGAGGGGAAGACATAGAAGAGAGAAGATGCCGAATATGTTGTATAGGGGACATTCGTATTGGAAAGAGATGGAGGCACATATTGATGAGGGGAAGACATAGAAGAGAGAAGATGCCGAATATGTTGTACAGGGGGACATTCGTATTGGAAAGAGATGGAGGCACATATTGATGAGGGGAAGACATAGAAGAGAGAAGATGCCGAATATGTTGTATAGGGGGACATTCGTATTGGAAAGAGATGGAGGCACATATTGATGAGGGGAAGACATAGAAGAGAGAAGATGCTGAATATGTTTTATAGGGGGACATTCGTATTGGAAAGAGATGGAGGCACATATTGATGAGGGGAAGACATAGAAGAGAGAAGATGCTGAATATGTTGTATAGGGGGACATTCGTATTGGAAAGAGATGGAGGCACATATTGATGAGGGGAAGACATAGAAGAGAGAAGATGCTGAATATGTTGTATAGGGGGACATTCGTATTGGAAAGAGATGGAGGCACATATTGATGAGGGGAAGACATAGAAGAGAGAAGATGCCGAATATGTTGTATAGGGGGACATTCGTATTGGAAAGAGATGGAGGCACATATTGATGAGGGGAAGACATAGAAGAGAGAAGATGCTGAATATGTTGTATAGGGGGACATTCGTATTGGAAAGAGATGGAGGCACATATTGATGAGGGGAAGACATAGAAGAGAGAAGATGCCGAATATGTTGTATAGGGGGACATTCGTATTGGAAAGAGATGGAGGCACATATTGATGAGGGGAAGACATAGAAGAGAGAAGATGCTGAATATGTTGTACAGGGGGACATTCGTATTGGAAAGAGATGGAGGCACATATTGATGAGGGGAAGACATAGAAGAGAGAAGATGCCGAATATGTTGTATAGGGGGACATTCGTATTGGAAAGAGATGGAGGCACATATTGATGAGGGGAAGACATAGAAGAGAGAAGATGCCGAATATGTTGTATAGGGGGACATTCGTATTGGAAAGAGATGGAGGCATATATTGATGAGGGGAAGACATAGAAGAGAGAAGATGCCGAATATGTTGTATAGGGGGACATTCGTATTGGAAAGAGATGGAGGCACATATTGATGAGGGGAAGACATAGAAGAGAGAAGATGCCGAATATGTTGTATAGGGGGACATTCGTATTGGAAAGAGATGGAGGCACATATTGATGAGGGGAAGACATAGAAGAGAGAAGATGCCGAATATGTTGTACAGGGGGACATTCGTATTGGAAAGAGATGGAGGCACATATTGATGAGGGGAAGACATAGAAGAGAGAAGATGCCGAATATGTTGTATAGGGGGACATTCGTATTGGAAAGAGATGGGGTACATATTGATGAGGGGAAGACATAGAAGAGAGAAGATGCTGAATATGTTGTATAGGGGGACATTCGTATTGGAAAGAGATGGAGGCACATATTGATGAGGGGAAGACATAGAAGAGAGAAGATGCTGAATATGTTTTATAGGGGGACATTCGTATTGGAAAGAGATGGAGGCACATATTGATGAGGGGAAGACATAGAAGAGAGAAGATGCTGAATATGTTGTATAGGGGGACATTCGTATTGGAAAGAGATGGGGGTACATATTGATGAGGGGAAGACATAGAAGAGAGAAGATGCTGAATATGTTGTATAGGGGGACATTCGTATTGGAAAGAGATGGAGGCACATATTGATGAGGGGAAGACATAGAAGAGAGAAGATGCCGAATATGTTGTATAGGGGGACATTCGTATTGGAAAGAGATGGGGTACATATTGATGAGGGGAAGACATAGAAGAGAGAAGATGCCGAATATGTTGTATAGGGGGACATTCGTATTGGAAAGAGATGGAGGCACATATTGATGAGGGGAAGACATAGAAGAGAGAAGATGCCGAATATGTTGTATAGGGGGACATTCGTATTGGAAAGAGATGGAGGCACATATTGATGAGGGGAAGACATAGAAGAGAGAAGATGCCGAATATGTTGTACAGGGGGACATTCGTATTGGAAAGAGATGGAGGCACATATTGATGAGGGGAAGACATAGAAGAGAGAAGATGCCGAATATGTTGTATAGGGGGACATTCGTATTGGAAAGAGATGGAGGCACATATTGATGAGGGGAAGACATAGAAGAGAGAAGATGCCGAATATGTTGTATAGGGGGACATTCGTATTGGAAAGAGATGGAGGCACATATTGATGAGGGGAAGACATAGAAGAGAGAAGATGCTGAATATGTTGTATAGGGGGACATTCGTATTGGAAAGAGATGGAGGCACATATTGATGAGGGGAAGACATAGAAGAGAGAAGATGCCGAATATGTTGTATAGGGGGACATTCGTATTGGAAAGAGATGGAGGCACATATTGATGAGGGGAAGACATAGAAGAGAGAAGATGCTGAATATGTTGTATAGGGGGACATTCGTATTGGAAAGAGATGGAGGCACATATTGATGAGGGGAAGACATAGAAGAGAGAAGATGCCGAATATGTTGTATAGGGGGACATTCGTATTGGAAAGAGATGGAGGCACATATTGATGAGGGGAAGACATAGAAGAGAGAAGATGCTGAATATGTTGTACAGGGGGACATTCGTATTGGAAAGAGATGGAGGCACATATTGATGAGGGGAAGACATAGAAGAGAGAAGATGCCGAATATGTTGTATAGGGGGACATTCGTATTGGAAAGAGATGGAGGCACATATTGATGAGGGGAAGACATAGAAGAGAGAAGATGCCGAATATGTTGTACAGGGGGACATTCGTATTGGAAAGAGATGGAGGCACATATTGATGAGGGGAAGACATAGAAGAGAGAAGATGCCGAATATGTTGTATAGGGGGACATTCGTATTGGAAAGAGATGGAGGCACATATTGATGAGGGGAAGACATAGAAGAGAGAAGATGCCGAATATGTTGTACAGGGGGACATTCGTATTGGAAAGAGATGGAGGCACATATTGATGAGGGGAAGACATAGAAGAGAGAAGATGCCGAATATGTTGTATAGGGGGACATTCGTATTGGAAAGAGATGGGGTACATATTGATGAGGGGAAGACATAGAAGAGAGAAGATGCTGAATATGTTGTATAGGGGGACATTCGTATTGGAAAGAGATGGAGGCACATATTGATGAGGGGAAGACATAGAAGAGAGAAGATGCTGAATATGTTTTATAGGGGGACATTCGTATTGGAAAGAGATGGAGGCACATATTGATGAGGGGAAGACATAGAAGAGAGAAGATGCCGAATATGTTGTATAGGGGGACATTCGTATTGGAAAGAGATGGAGGCACATATTGATGAGGGGAAGACATAGAAGAGAGAAGATGCTGAATATGTTGTATACTGGGACATTCGTATTGGAAAGAGATGGAGGCACATATTGATGAGGGGAAGACATAGAAGAGAGAAGATGCCGAATATGTTGTATAGGGGGACATTCGTATTGGAAAGAGATGGAGGCACATATTGATGAGGGGAAGACATAGAAGAGAGAAGATGCTGAATATGTTGTACAGGGGGACATTCGTATTGGAAAGAGATGGAGGCACATATTGATGAGGGGAAGACATAGAAGAGAGAAGATGCCGAATATGTTGTATAGGGGGACATTCGTATTGGAAAGATGGAGGCACATATTGATGAGGGGAAGACATAGAAGAGAGAAGATGCCGAATATGTTGTACAGGGGGACATTCGTATTGGAAAGAGATGGAGGCACATATTGATGAGGGGAAGACATAGAAGAGAGAAGATGCCGAATATGTTGTATAGGGGGACATTCGTATTGGAAAGATGGAGGCACATATTGATGAGGGGAAGACATAGAAGAGAGAAGATGCTGAATATGTTGTATAGGGGGACATTCGTATTGGAAAGAGATGGAGGCACATATTGATGAGGGGAAGACATAGAAGAGAGAAGATGCCGAATATGTTGTATAGGGGGACATTCGTATTGGAAAGAGATGGGGGTACATATTGATGAGGGGAAGACATAGAAGAGAGAAGATGCCGAATATGTTGTATAGGGGGACATTCGTATTGGAAAGAGATGGGGGTACATATTGATGAGGGGAAGACATAGAAGAGAGAAGATGCTGAATATGTTGTATAGGGGGACATTCGTATTGGAAAGAGATGGGGGTACATATTGATGAGGGGAAGACATAGAAGAGAGAAGATGCCGAATATGTTGTATAGGGGGACATTCGTATTGGAAAGAGATGGGGGTACATATTGATGAGGGGAAGACATAGAAGAGAGAAGATGCCGAATATGTTGTATAGGGGGACATTCGTATTGGAAAGAGATGGGGGTACATATTGATGAGGGGAAGACATAGAAGAGAGAAGATGTCGAATATGTTGTATAGGGGGACATTCGTATTGGAAAGAGATGGGGCACATATTGATGAGGGGAAGACATAGAAGAGAGAAAATGTCGAATATGTTGTATAGGGGGACATTCGTATTGGAAAGAGATGGAGGCACATATTGATGAGGGGAAGACATAGAAGAGAGAAGATGCTGAATATGTTGTATAGGGGGACATTCGTATTGGAAAGAGATGGAGGTACATATTGATGAGGGGAAGACATAGAAGAGAGAAGATGTCGAATATGTTGTATAGGGGGACATTCGTATTGGAAAGAGATGGAGGCACATATTGATGAGGGGAAGACATAGAAGAGAGAAGATGTCGAATATGTTGTATAGGGGGACATTCGTATTGGAAAGAGATGGGGTACATATTGATGAGGGGAAGACATAGAAGAGAGAAGATGCTGAATATGTTGTATAGGGGGACATTCGTATTGGAAAGAGATGGAGGCACATATTGATGAGGGGAAGACATAGAAGAGAGAAGATGCTGAATATGTTGTATAGGGGGACATTCGTATTGGAAAGAGATGGGGTACATATTGATGAGGGGAAGACATAGAAGAGAGAAGATGCTGAATATGTTGTATAGGGGGACATTCGTATTGGAAAGAGATGGAGGCACATATTGATGAGGGGAAGACATAGAAGAGAGAAGATGCCGAATATGTTGTATAGGGGGACATTCGTATTGGAAAGAGATGGAGGCACATATTGATGAGGGGAAGACATAGAAGAGAGAAGATGCCGAATATGTTGTATAGGGGGCATTCGTATTGGAAAGAGATGGAGGCACATATTGATGAGGGGAAGACATAGAAGAGAGAAGATGCCGAATATGTTGTATAGGGGGACATTCGTATTGGAAAGAGATGGAGGCACATATTGATGAGGGGAAGACATAGAAGAGAGAAGATGCCGAATATGTTGTACAGGGGGACATTCGTATTGGAAAGAGATGGAGGCACATATTGATGAGGGGAAGACATAGAAGAGAGAAGATGCCGAATATGTTGTATAGGGGACATTCGTATTGGAAAGAGATGGAGGCACATATTGATGAGGGGAAGACATAGAAGAGAGAAGATGCCGAATATGTTGTACAGGGGGACATTCGTATTGGAAAGAGATGGAGGCACATATTGATGAGGGGAAGACATAGAAGAGAGAAGATGCCGAATATGTTGTATAGGGGGACATTCGTATTGGAAAGAGATGGAGGCACATATTGATGAGGGGAAGACATAGAAGAGAGAAGATGCTGAATATGTTTTATAGGGGGACATTCGTATTGGAAAGAGATGGAGGCACATATTGATGAGGGGAAGACATAGAAGAGAGAAGATGCTGAATATGTTGTATAGGGGGACATTCGTATTGGAAAGAGATGGAGGCACATATTGATGAGGGGAAGACATAGAAGAGAGAAGATGCTGAATATGTTGTATAGGGGGACATTCGTATTGGAAAGAGATGGAGGCACATATTGATGAGGGGAAGACATAGAAGAGAGAAGATGCCGAATATGTTGTATAGGGGGACATTCGTATTGGAAAGAGATGGAGGCACATATTGATGAGGGGAAGACATAGAAGAGAGAAGATGCTGAATATGTTGTATAGGGGGACATTCGTATTGGAAAGAGATGGAGGCACATATTGATGAGGGGAAGACATAGAAGAGAGAAGATGCCGAATATGTTGTATAGGGGGACATTCGTATTGGAAAGAGATGGAGGCACATATTGATGAGGGGAAGACATAGAAGAGAGAAGATGCCGAATATGTTGTATAGGGGGACATTCGTATTGGAAAGAGATGGAGGCACATATTGATGAGGGGAAGACATAGAAGAGAGAAGATGCTGAATATGTTGTACAGGGGGACATTCGTATTGGAAAGAGATGGAGGCACATATTGATGAGGGGAAGACATAGAAAGGAGAAGATGCCGAATATGTTGTATAGGGGGACATTCGTATTGGAAAGAGATGGAGGCACATATTGATGAGGGGAAGACATAGAAGAGAGAAGATGCCGAATATGTTGTATAGGGGGACATTCGTATTGGAAAGAGATGGAGGCATATATTGATGAGGGGAAGACATAGAAGAGAGAAGATGCCGAATATGTTGTATAGGGGGACATTCGTATTGGAAAGAGATGGAGGCACATATTGATGAGGGGAAGACATAGAAGAGAGAAGATGCCGAATATGTTGTATAGGGGGACATTCGTATTGGAAAGAGATGGAGGCACATATTGATGAGGGGAAGACATAGAAGAGAGAAGATGCCGAATATGTTGTACAGGGGGACATTCGTATTGGAAAGAGATGGGGCACATATTGATGAGGGGAAGACATAGAAGAGAGAAGATGCCGAATATGTTGTATAGGGGGACATTCGTATTGGAAAGAGATGGGGTACATATTGATGAGGGGAAGACATAGAAGAGAGAAGATGCTGAATATGTTGTATAGGGGGACATTCGTATTGGAAAGAGATGGAGGCACATATTGATGAGGGGAAGACATAGAAGAGAGAAGATGCTGAATATGTTTTATAGGGGGACATTCGTATTGGAAAGAGATGGAGGCACATATTGATGAGGGGAAGACATAGAAGAGAGAAGATGCTGAATATGTTGTATAGGGGGACATTCGTATTGGAAAGAGATGGGGGTACATATTGATGAGGGGAAGACATAGAAGAGAGAAGATGCTGAATATGTTGTATAGGGGGACATTCGTATTGGAAAGAGATGGAGGCACATATTGATGAGGGGAAGACATAGAAGAGAGAAGATGCTGAATATGTTGTATAGGGGGACATTCGTATTGGAAAGAGATGGGGTACATATTGATGAGGGGAAGACATAGAAGAGAGAAGATGCCGAATATGTTGTATAGGGGGACATTCGTATTGGAAAGAGATGGAGGCACATATTGATGAGGGGAAGACATAGAAGAGAGAAGATGCCGAATATGTTGTATAGGGGGACATTCGTATTGGAAAGAGATGGAGGCACATATTGATGAGGGGAAGACATAGAAGAGAGAAGATGCCGAATATGTTGTACAGGGGGACATTCGTATTGGAAAGAGATGGAGGCACATATTGATGAGGGGAAGACATAGAAGAGAGAAGATGCTGAATATGTTGTATAGGGGGACATTCGTATTGGAAAGAGATGGAGGCACATATTGATGAGGGGAAGACATAGAAGAGAGAAGATGCCGAATATGTTGTATAGGGGGACATTCGTATTGGAAAGAGATGGAGGCACATATTGATGAGGGGAAGACATAGAAGAGAGAAGATGCTGAATATGTTGTATAGGGGGACATTCGTATTGGAAAGAGATGGAGGCACATATTGATGAGGGGAAGACATAGAAGAGAGAAGATGCCGAATATGTTGTATAGGGGGACATTCGTATTGGAAAGAGATGGAGGCACATATTGATGAGGGGAAGACATAGAAGAGAGAAGATGCTGAATATGTTGTACAGGGGGACATTCGTATTGGAAAGAGATGGAGGCACATATTGATGAGGGGAAGACATAGAAGAGAGAAGATGCCGAATATGTTGTATAGGGGGACATTCGTATTGGAAAGAGATGGAGGCACATATTGATGAGGGGAAGACATAGAAGAGAGAAGATGCCGAATATGTTGTACAGGGGGACATTCGTATTGGAAAGAGATGGAGGCACATATTGATGAGGGGAAGACATAGAAGAGAGAAGATGCCGAATATGTTGTATAGGGGGACATTCGTATTGGAAAGAGATGGAGGCACATATTGATGAGGGGAAGACATAGAAGAGAGAAGATGCCGAATATGTTGTACAGGGGGACATTCGTATTGGAAAGAGATGGAGGCACATATTGATGAGGGGAAGACATAGAAGAGAGAAGATGCCGAATATGTTGTATAGGGGGACATTCGTATTGGAAAGAGATGGGGTACATATTGATGAGGGGAAGACATAGAAGAGAGAAGATGCTGAATATGTTGTATAGGGGGACATTCGTATTGGAAAGAGATGGAGGCACATATTGATGAGGGGAAGACATAGAAGAGAGAAGATGCTGAATATGTTTTATAGGGGGACATTCGTATTGGAAAGAGATGGAGGCACATATTGATGAGGGGAAGACATAGAAGAGAGAAGATGCCGAATATGTTGTATAGGGGGACATTCGTATTGGAAAGAGATGGAGGCACATATTGATGAGGGGAAGACATAGAAGAGAGAAGATGCTGAATATGTTGTATAGGGGGACATTCGTATTGGAAAGAGATGGAGGCACATATTGATGAGGGGAAGACATAGAAGAGAGAAGATGCCGAATATGTTGTATAGGGGGACATTCGTATTGGAAAGAGATGGAGGCACATATTGATGAGGGGAAGACATAGAAGAGAGAAGATGCTGAATATGTTGTACAGGGGGACATTCGTATTGGAAAGAGATGGAGGCACATATTGATGAGGGGAAGACATAGAAGAGAGAAGATGCCGAATATGTTGTATAGGGGGACATTCGTATTGGAAAGAGATGGAGGCACATATTGATGAGGGGAAGACATAGAAGAGAGAAGATGCCGAATATGTTGTACAGGGGACATTCGTATTGGAAAGAGATGGAGGCACATATTGATGAGGGGAAGACATAGAAGAGAGAAGATGCCGAATATGTTGTATAGGGGGACATTCGTATTGGAAAGAGATGGAGGCACATATTGATGAGGGGAAGACATAGAAGAGAGAAGATGCCGAATATGTTGTACAGGGGGACATTCGTATTGGAAAGAGATGGAGGCACATATTGATGAGGGGAAGACATAGAAGAGAGAAGATGCCGAATATGTTGTATAGGGGGACATTCGTATTGGAAAGAGATGGAGGCACATATTGATGAGGGGAAGACATAGAAGAGAGAAGATGCTGAATATGTTGTATAGGGGGACATTCGTATTGGAAAGAGATGGAGGCACATATTGATGAGGGGAAGACATAGAAGAGAGAAGATGCCGAATATGTTGTATAGGGGGACATTCGTATTGGAAAGAGATGGAGGCACATATTGATGAGGGGAAGACATAGAAGAGAGAAGATGCTGAATATGTTGTACAGGGGGACATTCGTATTGGAAAGAGATGGAGGCACATATTGATGAGGGGAAGACATAGAAGAGAGAAGATGCCGAATATGTTGTATAGGGGGACATTCGTATTGGAAAGAGATGGAGGCACATATTGATGAGGGGAAGACATAGAAGAGAGAAGATGCCGAATATGTTGTATAGGGGGACATTCGTATTGGAAAGAGATGGAGGCACATATTGATGAGGGGAAGACATAGAAGAGAGAAGATGCTGAATATGTTGTATAGGGGGACATTCGTATTGGAAAGAGATGGAGGCACATATTGATGAGGGGAAGACATAGAAGAGAGAAGATGCCGAATATGTTGTATAGGGGGACATTCGTATTGGAAAGAGATGGAGGCACATATTGATGAGGGGAAGACATAGAAGAGAGAAGATGCTGAATATGTTGTATAGGGGGACATTCGTATTGGAAAGAGATGGGGTACATATTGATGAGGGGAAGACATAGAAGAGAGAAGATGCTGAATATGTTGTATAGGGGGACATTCGTATTGGAAAGAGATGGAGGCACATATTGATGAGGGGAAGACATAGAAGAGAGAAGATGCCGAATATGTTGTATAGGGGGACATTCGTATTGGAAAGAGATGGGGTACCTATTGATGAGGGGAAGACATAGAAGAGAGAAGATGCTGAATATGTTGTATAGGGGGACATTCGTATTGGAAAGAGATGGGGTACATATTGATGAGGGGAAGACATAGAAGAGAGAAGATGCCGAATATGTTGTACAGGGGGACATTCGTATTGGAAAGAGATGGAGGCACATATTGATGAGGGGAAGACATAGAAGAGAGAAGATGCCGAATATGTTGTATAGGGGGACATTCGTATTGGAAAGAGATGGAGGCACATATTGATGAGGGGAAGACATAGAAGAGAGAAGATGCCGAATATGTTGTACAGGGGGACATTCGTATTGGAAAGAGATGGAGGCACATATTGATGAGGGGAAGACATAGAAGAGAGAAGATGCCGAATATGTTGTATAGGGGGACATTCGTATTGGAAAGAGATGGGGTACATATTGATGAGGGGAAGACATAGAAGAGAGAAGATGCTGAATATGTTTTATAGGGGGACATTCGTATTGGAAAGAGATGGAGGCACATATTGATGAGGGGAAGACATAGAAGAGAGAAGATGCTGAATATGTTGTATAGGGGGACATTCGTATTGGAAAGAGATGGGGGTACATATTGATGAGGGGAAGACATAGAAGAGAGAAGATGCTGAATATGTTGTATAGGGGGACATTCGTATTGGAAAGAGATGGAGGCACATATTGATGAGGGGAAGACATAGAAGAGAGAAGATGCTGAATATGTTGTATAGGGGGACATTCGTATTGGAAAGAGATGGGGTACATATTGATGAGGGGAAGACATAGAAGAGAGAAGATGCCGAATATGTTGTATAGGGGGACATTCGTATTGGAAAGAGATGGAGGCACATATTGATGAGGGGAAGACATAGAAGAGAGAAGATGCCGAATATGTTGTATAGGGGGACATTCGTATTGGAAAGAGATGGAGGCACATATTGATGAGGGGAAGACATAGAAGAGAGAAGATGCCGAATATGTTGTACAGGGGGACATTCGTATTGGAAAGAGATGGAGGCACATATTGATGAGGGGAAGACATAGAAGAGAGAAGATGCCGAATATGTTGTATAGGGGGACATTCGTATTGGAAAGAGATGGAGGCACATATTGATTAGGGGAAAACATAGAAGAGAGAAGATGCCGAATATGTTGTATAGGGGGACATTCGTATTGGAAAGAGATGGAGGCACATATTGATGAGGGGAAGACATAGAAGAGAGAAGATGCTGAATATGTTGTATAGGGGGACATTCGTATTGGAAAGAGATGGAGGCACATATTGATGAGGGGAAGACATAGAAGAGAGAAGATGCTGAATATGTTTTATAGGGGGACATTCGTATTGGAAAGAGATGGAGGCACATATTGATGAGGGGAAGACATAGAAGAGAGAAGATGCCGAATATGTTGTATAGGGGGACATTCGTATTGGAAAGAGATGGAGGCACATATTGATGAGGGGAAGACATAGAAGAGAGAAGATGCCGAATATGTTGTATAGGGGGACATTCGTATTGGAAAGAGATGGAGGCACATATTGATGAGGGGAAGACATAGAAGAGAGAAGATGCTGAATATGTTTTATAGGGGGACATTCGTATTGGAAAGAGATGGAGGCACATATTGATGAGGGGAAGACATAGAAGAGAGAAGATGCCGAATATGTTGTATAGGGGGACATTCGTATTGGAAAGAGATGGAGGCACATATTGATGAGGGGAAGACATAGAAGAGAGAAGATGCCGAATATGTTGTATAGGGGGACATTCGTATTGGAAAGAGATGGAGGCACATATTGATGAGGGGAAGACATAGAAGAGAGAAGATGCTGAATATGTTTTATAGGGGGACATTCGTATTGGAAAGAGATGGAGGCACATATTGATGAGGGGAAGACATAGAAGAGAGAAGATGCTGAATATGTTGTATAGGGGGACATTCGTATTGGAAAGAGATGGGGGTACATATTGATGAGGGGAAGACATAGAAGAGAGAAGATGCTGAATATGTTGTATAGGGGGACATTCGTATTGGAAAGAGATGGAGGCACATATTGATGAGGGGAAGACATAGAAGAGAGAAGATGCTGAATATGTTGTATAGGGGGACATTCGTATTGGAAAGAGATGGGGTACATATTGATGAGGGGAAGACATAGAAGAGAGAAGATGCCGAATATGTTGTATAGGGGGACATTCGTATTGGAAAGAGATGGGGTACATATTGATGAGGGGAAGACATAGAAGAGAGAAGATGCCGAATATGTTGTACAGGGGGACATTCATATTGGAAAGAGATGGGGGTACATATTGATGAGGGGAAGACATAGAAGAGAGAAGATGCCGAATATGTTGTATATGGGGACATTCGTATTGGAAAGAGATGGGGTACATATTGATGAGGGGAAGACATAGAAGAGAGAAGATGCCGAATATGTTGTATAGGGGGACATTCGTATTGGAAAGAGATGGGGTACATATTGATGAGGGGAAGACATAGAAGAGAGAAGATGCCGAATATGTTGTATAGGGGGACATTCGTATTGGAAAGAGATGGGGTACATATTGATGAGGGGAAGACATAGAAGAGAGAAGATGCCGAATATGTTGTATAGGGGGACATTCGTATTGGAAAGAGATGGGGTACATATTGATGAGGGGAAGACATAGAAGAGAGAAGATGCCGAATATGTTGTATAGGGGGACATTCGTATTGGAAAGAGATGGGGTACATATTGATGAGGGGAAGACATAGAAGAGATAAGATGCCGAATATGTTGTACAGGGGGACATTCATATTGGAAAGAGATGGGGGTACATATTGATGAGGGGAAGACATAGAAGAGAGAAGATGCCGAATATGTTGTATATGGGGACATTCGTATTGGAAAGAGATGGGGTACATATTGATGAGGGGAAGACATAGAAGAGAGAAGATGCCGAATATGTTGTATAGGGGGACATTCGTATTGGAAAGAGATGGGGTACATATTGATGAGGGGAAGACATAGAAGAGAGAAGATGCCGAATATGTTGTATAGGGGGACATTCGTATTGGAAAGAGATGGGGTACATATTGATGAGGGGAAGACATAGAAGAGAGAAGATGCCGAATATGTTGTATAGGGGGACATTCGTATTGGAAAGAGATGGGGTACATATTGATGAGGGGAAGATATAGAAGAGAGAAGATGCCGAATATGTTGTATAGGGGGACATTCGTATTGGAAAGAGATGGGGTACATATTGATGAGGGGAAGACATAGAAGAGATAAGATGCCGAATATGTTGTATAGGGGGACATTCGTATTGGAAAGAGATGGGGTACATATTGATGAGGGGAAGACATAGAAGAGAGAAGATGCCGAATATGTTGTATAGGGGGACATTCGTATTGGAAAGAGATGGGGTACATATTGATGAGGGGAAGACATAGAAGAGAGAAGATGCCGAATATGTTGTATAGGGGGACATTCGTATTGGAAAGAGATGGGGTACATATTGATGAGGGGAAGACATAGAAGAGAGAAGATGCCGAATATGTTGTATAGGGGGACATTCGTATTGGAAAGAGATGGGGTACATATTGATGAGGGGAAGACATAGAAGAGAGAAGATGCCGAATATGTTGTATAGGGGGACATTCGTATTGGAAAGAGATGGGGTACATATTGATGAGGGGAAGACATAGAAGAGAGAAGATGCCGAATATGTTGTATAGGGGGACATTCGTATTGGAAAGAGATGGGGTACATATTGATGAGGGGAAGACATAGAAGAGAGAAGATGCCGAATATGTTGTATAGGGGGACATTCGTATTGGAAAGAGATGGGGTACATATTGATGAGGGGAAGACATAGAAGAGAGAAGATGCCGAATATGTTGTATAGGGGGACATTCGTATTGGAAAGAGATGGGGTACATATTGATGAGGGGAAGACATAGAAGAGAGAAGATGCCGAATATGTTGTATAGGGGGACATTCGTATTGGAAAGAGATGGGGTACATATTGATGAGGGGAAGACATAGAAGAGAGAAGATGCCGAATATGTTGTATAGGGGGACATTCGTATTGGAAAGAGATGGGGTACATATTGATGAGGGGAAGACATAGAAGAGAGAAGATGCCGAATATGTTGTATAGGGGGACATTCGTATTGGAAAGAGATGGGGTACATATTGATGAGGGGAAGACATAGAAGAGAGAAGATGCCGAATATGTTGTATAGGGGGACATTCGTATTGGAAAGAGATGGGGTACATATTGATGAGGGGAAGACATAGAAGAGAGAAGATGCCGAATATGTTGTATAGGGGGACATTCGTATTGGAAAGAGATGGGGTACATATTGATGAGGGGAAGACATAGAAGAGAGAAGATGCCGAATATGTTGTATAGGGGGACATTCGTATTGGAAAGAGATGGGGTACATATTGATGAGGGGAAGACATAGAAGAGAGAAGATGCCGAATATGTTGTATAGGGGGACATTCGTATTGGAAAGAGATGGGGTACATATTGATGAGGGGAAGACATAGAAGAGAGAAGATGCCGAATATGTTGTATAGGGGGACATTCGTATTGGAAAGAGATGGGGTACATATTGATGAGGGGAAGACATAGAAGAGAGAAGATGCCGAATATGTTTTATAGGGGGACATTCGTATTGGAAAGATATGGAGGCACATATTGATGAGGGGAAGACATAGAAGAGAGAAGATGCCGAATATGTTGTATAGGGGGACATTCGTATTGGAAAGAGATGGGGTACATATTGATGAGGGGAAGACATAGAAGAGAGAAGATGCCGAATATGTTGTATAGGGGGACATTCGTATTGGAAAGAGATGGGGGTACATATTGATGAGGGGAAGACATAGAAGAGAGAAGATGCTGAATATGTTGTATAGGGGGACATTCGTATTGGAAAGAGATGGAGGCACATATTGATGAGGGGAAGACATAGAAGAGAGAAGATGCCGAATATGTTGTATAGGGGGACATTCGTATTGGAAAGAGATGGGGTACATATTGATGAGGGGAAGACATAGAAGAGAGAAGATGCCGAATATGTTGTATAGGGGGACATTCGTATTGGAAAGAGATGGGGTACATATTGATGAGGGGAAGACATAGAAGAGAGAAGATGCCGAATATGTTGTATAGGGGGACATTCGTATTGGAAAGAGATGGGGTACATATTGATGAGGGGAAGACATAGAAGAGAGAAGATGCCGAATATGTTGTATAGGGGGACATTCGTATTGGAAAGATATGGAGGCACATATTGATGAGGGGAAGACATAGAAGAGAGAAGATGCCGAATATGTTGTATAGGGGGACATTCGTATTGGAAAGAGATGGGGTACATATTGATGAGGGGAAGACATAGAAGAGAGAAGATGCCGAATATGTTTTATAGGGGGACATTCGTATTGGAAAGAGATGGGGTACATATTGATGAGGGGAAGACATAGAAGAGAGAAGATGCCGAATATGTTGTATAGGGGGACATTCGTATTGGAAAGAGATGGGGTACATATTGATGAGGGGAAGACATAGAAGAGAGAAGATGCCGAATATGTTTTATAGGGGGACAATCGTATTGGAAAGATATGGAGGCACATATTGATGAGGGGAAGACATAGAAGAGAGAAGATGCCGAATATGTTGTATAGGGGGACATTCGTATTGGAAAGAGATGGGGTACATATTGATGAGGGGAAGACATAGAAGAGAGAAGATGCCGAATATGTTGTATAGGGGGACATTCGTATTGGAAAGAGATGGGGTACATATTGATGAGGGGAAGACATAGAAGAGAGAAGATGCCGAATATGTTGTATAGGGGGACATTCGTATTGGAAAGAGATGGGGTACATATTGATGAGGGGAAGACATAGAAGAGAGAAGATGCCGAATATGTTGTATAGGGGGACATTCGTATTGGAAAGAGATGGGGTACATATTGATGAGGGGAAGACATAGAAGAGAGAAGATGCCGAATATGTTTTATAGGGGGACATTCGTATTGGAAAGAGATGGGGTACATATTGATGAGGGGAAGACATAGAAGAGAGAAGATGCCGAATATGTTGTATAGGGGGACATTCGTATTGGAAAGAGATGGGGTACATATTGATGAGGGGAAGACATAGAAGAGAGAAGATGCCGAATATGTTGTATAGGGGGACATTCGTATTGGAAAGAGATGGGGTACATATTGATGAGGGGAAGACATAGAAGAGAGAAGATGCCGAATATGTTGTATAGGGGGACATTCGTATTGGAAAGAGATGGGGTACATATTGATGAGGGGAAGACATAGAAGAGAGAAGATGCCGAATATGTTGTATAGGGGGACATTCGTATTGGAAAGAGATGGGGTACATATTGATGAGGGGAAGACATAGAAGAGAGAAGATGCCGAATATGTTGTATAGGGGGACATTCGTATTGGAAAGAGATGGGGTACATATTGATGAGGGGAAGACATAGAAGAGAGAAGATGCCGAATATGTTTTATAGGGGGACAATCGTATTGGAAAGATATGGAGGCACATATTGATGAGGGGAAGACATAGAAGAGAGAAGATTCCGAATATGTTGTATAGGGGGACATTCGTATTGGAAAGAGATGGGGTACATATTGATGAGGGGAAGACATAGAAGAGAGAAGATGCCGAATATGTTTTATAGGGGGACATTCGTATTGGAAAGAGATGGGGTACATATTGATGAGGGGAAGACATAGAAGAGAGAAGCGAACGACATTTATACATTTTACAGTATGTGGTTCTTATAAACTTTGTTAGCAAAGAAGAGTTATCAGTTCTTTAATCACAGAAGGGAGGGGACACATATTAACGATTATTTCACATTACCTTCAATTTGGTAGAAAGAAGACAGAAGACGCAGTAACAAAATATTATGTGTTCTTTTATTACATATCGCAATGATGATGACATCCATGAATTCAAAGTCAGCTACATGATTAAAACTTCCTCCCTTGCTTCCAAAGGGAGACCCTTCTCTGGTTCGACCAGGACGACTCTGGATTCCGTCTCTCTCTCTGACTGTCACTCTCCCCGTCTGTCTTGTATCTGTATCCCAATCTCACTAAAACTAGCAAACTATATTGAGAATAAATGTTCTGCCATGACGTCATATGCATGTGCAAAAACGTGATCGACCTCGTGGAGAACTCAAATGGCTTAAACATGCGTGGTTCACACATGTCTGCAGACAAGATTTCTAACTAACCTATTTTTAGACCTAACTTATTTTTCAATATGTTTTTTTTAATTTTCTATTGTTCTTCTTCTAACTGACCTTGTTTTAATTCAGTTTTCATAAAAGAATTGAACAATCAAATTTCCTTTTACTCAAATATATCTACTATTTTATATTAAATTGAACAATGCTGATTCCTTCCTGAATCTATTTCTGAACCTTGCTTACCAGGTTCGAATCTCGGTCTATCTAATCACATTTTTACTTACCTAATGTTGTTCTTACTTACAAGTAACATGGTGTGTTACAAGAAAAGGCCCCCTTTTCTTGTAACACACCATGCAAAAAAAGAGAAATAACTAAGTCCATCATTTGCCCTTCCCCGTTTAGACACAAAAGTCCCCAAGGCATTACCATATTGAAATTTGGGTTAAGCACCATGCAAAACTGCTAAATAGACATACAGAGAAAATTTTGGACAAATATGGTAAGAGTTATTGCAAAATATAAAAAAATTATATAGAAATCAGTTTGTTACAACTTTTCAGAAAGTTTTAAAAAATTAAAAGCATCTTTTTTATAAGCAGAAAATTGTTAGCTTTAGCTATTTTAAATAATTAAAAAAAAACTTGATTCCTTGGAGGAAGTTTACATGCTTTGCATATATATAAAGATTTCCTATTTATTTAGAGGAACTCATTTTGGAGGCATATGTCTGATTTCATTAAAATTACAATACATCAAAAAGGGCTTTTATTAGGTAAAATGTAGCGTTTATAACTATTATCGTAACAGCTTGGTGTTTACTAATTGTGTCTTGATATTTCTTCGAGGTTTATTAGAACACTTGCTCTTATCAATGATGTATTTTTATTTTCAGGGACATTTTGTAAGCAATTATTTACTTTCCCATAATGTATATTATATTAACTACTTTTGCTCTATTTTGAAATATTCATTAAAAATAGTTTCATTAATCATGAGTCATTTCATGTGTGTTTTATATAAGACTGTCTTACTTGAAGTTCTCATATGAATAAATGCGAATTCTAAGAATAAGACTATTTCTCTCAAGCATATGACATTTTCTAAGTGTGTTAATTTCTCATATGTATCACTAAACTTAATTTATGAGAGCAAGAATATTCACATATCGTGCAAGAATATGGCTTTTCCCCAGTGTGAGTTCTCATATGTCTCAATAATGCGGATTTTGTAGAACAAGAATATCCACACACTTCACAAGAATATGGCTTTTCCCCAGTGTGAGTTCTAATATGAGTCAGTAACTTTGATTTTACAGAACAAGAATAATTACACACTTTGCAAGAATGTGGCTTTTCCCCAGTGTGGGATCTCATATGTGTCACTAAGCTTGATCTTTGAGAACAGGAATATCCACACACCTCACAGGAATGTGGCTTTTCCCCAGTGTGAGATCTCATATGTGTCACTAAGCTTGATTTTGAGAACAGGAATATCCACACACCTCACAGGAATGTGGCTTTTCCCCAGTATGAGTTCTCAGATGTTTCACTAACGATGCTTTTAGAGAAAAAGAATAATTACACACTCTGCAAGAATGTGGCTTTTCCCCAGTGTGAGTTCTCGTATGTGCTACTAAATTTGATTTTTGAGAAAAGGAATATCCACACACTTCACAAAAATACGGCTTTTCCCCCGTGTGAGTTCTCATATGATTGACTAAAGATGTTTTTAGAGAACAAGAAAAATTACACACTTTGCAGGAATGTGGCTTTTCTCCAGTGTGAGTTCTCATATGTTTCACTAAGCTTGATCTTTGAGAAAAGGAATATCCACACACCTCACAAGAATATGGCTTTTCTCCGGTGTGAGTTCTCATATGTTTCATTAAGTTTGATCTTTGAGAAAAAAAATATCCACACACTTTGCAAAAATGTGGCTTTTCCCCAGAATGAGTTCTCATATGTGTCACTAAGTTTGATCTTTGAGAACAGGAATATCCACAAATTTCACAAAAATGTGTCTTTTCTTTAGTGTGAGTTTTCATATGATTCACTAATGATGCTTTCTGAGAACAACAATATCCACACACTTTACAACAATGTGGCTTTTCCCCAGTGTGAGTTCTCATGTTTCACTAATTATGATTTTCCCAAAAAAGAATATCCACAACTTGACAACAGTTTTTTTATGTTTCACTAACAATATATTTTAAGCAGAATATTTACACACTTTGCAAGAATGTTTTTCACCAGTGTGAGTTTTCATATAGTGCTACTAAATTTGCTTTTTCAGAAAACTTCACTTTGGCTTTTCTCTTTTTTCTTTTATTTTACTTCAGTTGAAGTTCTCATAAATCAAGGGGCCCACGATCTGCGGCTAACACTTGAACTCTATGTTTGATACATAGATATTCGAATGTTCTATTAAAGTTCTTTATCTCTCAAACACTGAGTTAGTAAAGAAATTGAGATCATAAGTTTCTTTTCCACAATTAACCATTTTGTAGTATATCTTTTGTTCTGGTCTCTTGGTCTTACTGGATTCCAGGACAGGGATTTATCTAGGCTAGTTGAGTCTCCATTATTATTTGGGCAGCAAATACTGTGATTTTAATTATTTGATCAGACTTTACTTCTCAAAAATGTATCCTCATGTCAGGCTGTTCTCCCTGTACAGATAGACCTTAGACGCTCGAAGATAATGTCTAGGCATTCAATTTCTCGGTGTCAGTTCTCAGATATGCTACTAAATTCGATTTTTTAGAAAAGGAACACACTTCACAAGAATATCTTTTCCCCAGTATATTTTCCTCACTAACGATGCTTTATTTACACACTTTGCAAGAATGTGGCTTTCCTCCAGTGTGATTACTCATATTTGCCACTACCAATGAGTTTTTATAACAGGAATATTCACGAACTTTAAATGTTTCTTTTCTCCCGTTTGAATTCGCATATACCTCATTTAGTTTGAGTTTTGAGAACAAGAATATCGAAACACTTCACAAAAATGTGGCTTTTCCCCAGTGTGAGTTCTCATATGTATAACAAGCCGATTATTTTTTAGAAAAAGAATATCCACACACTTCACAAGTATGTGGCTTTTCCGCAATCTGAATTCTCATGTGTTTCTTTAACTTTGATTTTTTAAACAAAGAATATTTTACATTTTACAGAAACATGTTTTTCATTTCAAATGTTTTAAGCTGAGGAAAAACTTTCTATCAGATAAAAATCTGTTTTGCTTTAATCTTTTTCTTTTTAAAAAATTCCTTTCTTTAAAGATTGTGATGCTGACTATGCTTTGCTTTAATATTTTTGTGTTTTTAATTTTCTTTCTTTGAAAATTGTGAAGCTAAAGGACAGCCATACCAGCTCCCAACATTCCCTTCTTTTTACTGAAACTAGCCGAGATCTCTTTTTTTACCAGTGTGTGTTCTCACATGTTTTAGTAAACCCTATTTTACAGAAAAAGAAGATTTCTCAATATTGCCTTTTTTCCAGTGTGAATTCTCAGATGTGTCACTGAATGTGATGTTTAATAAAATCATATAACAAGAATATGTCTTTTTTTCAAGTTGGATTTCTTCTTTGTCCCAGTTTGTGATTTGATTTCTTATTAACTACTGAAAATTTAATACATTTTACAAAAAGATATTTTATGTTTTCAGAACAATTTCATAAAACTAATTAAATATCTTGTATAATTAATCTTCCTAATAATGTCATTGTAATCTTCCACATAAGGTAATAAATATTTATAGGATAATGTTTGATGAAAATGATACTCCGTTAATATTCAATAATCGTTCAATCAGCATAAGCATCTGCAAAAAAATAAAATGTAATATTTTAGTATTAGTATTCTGTTCTCAGTAGGATCCAAAATTTACTTTGTTTGCATCGATGTAAAATAAATATATAAATTACAAAAAAGTCCATCAAAATCTTTCCTTTATATGCCTTCTTCATATATATATATATATATATATATATATATATATATATATATATATATATATATATATATATATATATATATATATATATATATATACTAGCATTTCAGCCCGGCGTTATATATCACAAATTGAAGATAAAAGATCAATAAATAATATATTCAAATTTAAAACAAAACAGAAGTGTTTTTTTAGAAATTTACCTGTAAAGTCCGAAGTTTAAAACCTTTTTTAATCACGTTTATTTATTTATTTTTTTAATGAAACTTTGGTCCTTGCTCCTTTAATTGAAAAAAATATGGGTTGAATTACATTTTTCGAGTAGTTATAAGCTTCGAAAGACCGAGGGTCGAATTATTCAACATTTTTCACGAAGTTTCTGACACACCTAGTAATGCAGTAGTTTACATGTAATGTGTACAGACATCGAGTCTATAACTAAAAACGTTTAATAAACATTTAACCTTACCATTAAAGTTAATCTAAAACTTTTATAATAATAAGACTAATGCGTGTGGATTGATACTTTGGCAGCATGTCCTATGTAGTCTAATGTATTTCTCAATTTTTTTAAATCAAAATTAATGTCCGTTGATTGGAAATATCCGGTTATCTCCTATTCAGCAAGACATCATATTACTTGAAACCAGAGGCATTAACGTTATTATCGTTTAAATGTGTTATCTTTAATATTGACGAGATCGTAAATGTTGTAATCATTATAAACATTTTTTACGTTATTATCGTTATATATATATATATATATATATATATATATATATATACTTCATTTACTAACATAAATTTAATATACGAAAGTATAGATTTATGCGTAAACTTTAAGTATTTACTTCAAAAGTGTTCAATACGTAGGTAGAGCTAGTTAGTAATTTATAAAATATATATGGCGATTAAGCTACACTGAATATTCTGCGTTTCATCCACTATAGGATTCGTCAGGCTTATGCACACATAAGCCTGACGAATCCTATAGTGGATGAAATGCAGAATATTCAGCGTAGCTTAATCGGCATATATATTTTATAAATTACTATATATATATATATTCAATTTTAAATTATTTATCAATTTAATTTTCTGTCCAATTTAAAATGAAGATGCCGCCCCTCATTAAAAATAATTTTATTAGAAAACCAGTCTTAACATAAGGAAGGTAGTCTTTGAAAACTAATTTGTACTTTCACCTTACAATTTAATAAACAAAAGGGACACTTTATAGTTTAGACAAAATAAACAAACAGTAGTAAAAAAAATAATACCAATATATTACAAATAAATGTTACAAGTGTTTTTGTGTTTTATACTTATTTTGAAGCGTTTATTTACTTTTAAAAAATGTAACTATTTTGCAAAAATTACTGATGAGATTACGTCGAGACAAGAAAATTGGTTATGGTCATTTTGAATTTATTTTGACGGTAAACTTAGTGTAATTATAAAGATTTACCAATATTTTTTCTACGTTAAGTTTCTAGTAATTCGTGATGGCCGATAAAGGGGTAATTATTTGAAATAATGTTTATAAAAAAGAAAGGGGTCCCTATTCTAAAATCTAAAATATTGGATAAAACAACAAAAATCAAAATTAGCGACATAATAAGTAAGAGTAAACAGACAAAAATATTTTTTTAATGTTAAAACAATTAAAAATCAAAAAGCAGATTTTTTGCTCAGGTAAAAAATTAAACAAACTTTGAATCAAATTATTGTGTTTATGAATAATATCATTATTATTTCACAAATCAAAACTTAAATGAACACACTTTGTACAAAATTCGAAATTTTAAATGTCATATTGAAATATATATTTTAGGGGATTTTATTTTTTTTTATTCACGTTTGGCGAAATCGACATTTTTGGGGGATTGCAATAAAAATAAACTCTTTTAATATTTCATTTTATTTGAAAATATCTGTTTAAAAGTGTATAACAAAATAAAAAAAAAAACTTGCCTTTCAATCCTGAAATTCAATACGAGAAAAAAAAAACATAAAAAACCGGATGGATTCGTTTTTCTTTTGTGTTCAAAACAGAAAATTGGTTTTGTTTGTTATGATTTCTTTAGTAAATTGATACAACTTTTGTTTTGTGTGTTCAATTCATTAAGAAATAAAATACATGAAAATATAAAAGAATCAAAATTAAAAGATGAAAAACACGATTTAAACGTGATATTATTTAAAGAGGAAATCAACTTCTAATGAACAATGGATTTAGGTCATCGCAAAACGGTGTAATCATTACTTCGTTCCTCGCGTAAAAGTGTCCGTTCAGTTATGCGTGCCGAATTGTTTTCCTATCAAGTTTAGATAATATTTGTCAATATTTAAGGGTTGTTGCGATTTCTTTTTAAAAATTTTTTATTCTGTATATACAATTCTTGAAAAAAAAAAAAGAAAATGAAAATGACGTATCTTTTTGTTGTTGTTGTTGTTTTTTAACTGAACATTTTATTATTTATTTGAACTAGTAGAACTAATTGTTAACGTCCAAGTTTGGAACACTAGTCTGAGTAATGAAATAATCCTCATATACAAATATTTAACAATAGCAACTCAAATTGTACAAATGATGAAGTCGGTTAAATGACAAAAATACATTTGAACCAAGAAAATAGAATATAATCGTATGATTACATTATGAAACTTGCAATTTATTGTTATTAAACCAGATTTAATTAAACTTACGACTTAAACAACTCAATTCATGTGTGCTATGTTTCGTGTAATCATCAATCTGGCGATATAAAAGCAAACTTTACTTGTCATTAGTTGTATCCGCCCAGGCATTTACTCCGTCTTTGAAAGGGAAGTTGCGGTAAATGTTACCTTACGCCACAACACAACACCGACCTCTAATTTGTTTTTTAGGGGTATTCGAGGTCGCTGACAACGAATCTGATAATCAAACCCGCCGCAAATTTACCGTTTGCATGGTATGAACCCCTAGACCTTCGCCCCAGCACCACCACCGCCTTCTCCGAAATGTAAACAGAACTTTTGTGAAATGGTAAATGTCGATACATTACTTACGGAAAAACGGTTAATTAAACTGCAGAAGCACCTGTTAATGGAACCCCCCCCTCTAATAAGAACGAAAAACATAAAAATATGTTTGGAGGTTATTTTTTGCAAACCGCCCGTGACAACTTTATTTTTTGATAAATTAAAAACAACACATATTTTTTTAAAACTTTTATTTGAAAGATTCCTATGCGGTGTGGTGTATGTGATACGACATCCCACTACGCCCATTCGCACGCGAACGTATTATGTAAGAAAAACACTACCGAAGGCGGTTAAATGGCACAAAATATTCCCAAGGTCAAGGGGTTCATACCATGCAAATGGTATATTTGCGGCGGGTTTGATTATCAGATTCGTTGTCAGCGACCTCGAATACCCCTAAAAAAAACAAATTAGAGTGGTCAGCATTCTGTTGTGGCGTAAGGTAACATTTACCGAAGTAGCTAATTTCCAATAGTTCATGTGTACTTACTTGGTAATTTTAACGTGTGATTCTTGGCCCTTTTTTATCAGGTCAGAGTCATTTTTTAGGTCACGGTATCCCTTTCAATTAAGTAGTTGTTCCCATATTAAACATTACATAACGAAATGTGTTGTTTTTATATGAGAGTCACCACTTATCAAGGCCCGAAGCCACTCGAGGATAGTAGTTAATGAATGTAAGGCGGTAGTCTAGTAATCGTTAATGGTGTAAATAGTGTAGAATTTGATTATTCATGGGGGCGGCCCAACAAGAATTTGTTTACATTGGATTTGAAGGCTAACGTGTTGTATTCAACTGGGAAGCAGACCAGCGGAACAGTGTTCCAAAGGCGGACAGTTCTGGAAAGAAGCTTTGTGCATAGAATTTGCGTTTAGATTAAGACACAGATAGAGAGTAGGGACAATCATATATAGTGGTTGTAGCTAGTTGAGTGTTTTTCGTGAAAGGTTGGCAAGAGTTTGAAGATTAAAGGTCAACCGAGCACTTACCATGAAAATAAAGATAAAGCAGAGATAGTTTTGCAACGTCCTTTTGTGAGAAAGAGGCTGAAGAAAAGAAGAAACGTGCATCACCTACTCGGTTTCAAAGCCGGTTTGGAACTCTATCAAAGCCTATACGGACACTTTAAAAGGACTTCTGAACTCATTATAAAGAGAATTATATTTTATTTGTTGATGGTTGGTTTCTGTGAAGAAACTTCCGTTTGTTTTGCATGTAAGTCTTCTTTTTATTTTTATTCATTTGTGGAGGAAGTTAGTTCCTAAAAAGGCCTGACGACCCCCACAAGTTGGTGACCCGACTTAGAACATTGCATGCACAACGGAATCTCCTTACAAGCTACACGTGGTTTCCTAAACTACTTGCTATATCATGCGTGCGGTAACACTCAAAGGAAGTAAAAAGACGACGCGAATCTCAAGGGTTGATACAAGCCGTAAAACGAAGCGTGGATCTCAGCACAATATAGCAACGAATTAGCGAGTTATGCCGATAGTCCCTATAAAATCGAAAATTAAACAAATCATGACTCAGCGTCAAAACAGCACTTTTGCTCATCAGGCATCCCCCAACAACAACGAGTTGGTGATAAATAACGTGTAATGAACACACACGGCTACAATTCAGCCGATCCAAACATGAACACTAGCGTGTAAAACCCCTCGGAAAATGATCTACCACAACCTCGAACTTCACTCGGCAGTTTAACAGACCTCAGAAACACAGATCCTAGCAAAAGCAACATTTTTTTTCGATCACGATTTCAAGCTTCGCGTACTTGAAACAAGTCAACAGACAGTTTAAAGGCTTTAAAATCACTTTCAAATGAAAAACAGAAAAATGGAACCTCCACGTGCTGAAACACCTCTGGCTACATTAACGCTAAATATACCAGCTTTTAATCCCACCAATATAAAGACGTGGTTTATCCAGGTCCAGGCCCTTATCGACGCAAAACGGATTACGTCTCAGCGAACCAAGTATTGTTATTTGGTTGAAAAACTCCCGGCAGACGTCATCGAAGAGGTGACTGATTTATTGGAGAACGTGCCAGAAAATAATCCATACGATAAACTTAAGGAGGCCATTTTGAGACGGACTGACTTATCAAACGAGACAATGTTATGCAATCTCTTCACCCAAGTAGAATTGGGAGATCACACACCGTCGCAACTTTTACGATACATGCGATCATTGCTAGGGGACAACAAAATGTCCGAAAATATAATGAGAAGTTTGTGGCTGGATAAACTCCCAGACACAACAGTACAAATTCTGACACCCACAACGGAAGAGATAAGCACTGAAAAGCTCGCCGACATGGCAGACCGAATTCATGAAAATCTGAGGAACTGCAAAGTAAACTCAGCACAAACACAGCAACAATAAACAGACGTTATGAGAGACTCGCACACTCGAGCCTGGCACATATGAATGTTAGCGGCTTATTGTTTCCCTTGGCGCCTCTCAACTTCGGACTTTCTTAAGAGATAACGACACTGATCTCTTAAAATTACCGATTTTTTGCAATTAATCGCTCACAAATCGAAGATTAAACAACATGGTTTTCTACGAATCAAACGCCGAACGACAGCCAATTAGCGCCAAAAACACATGGACCTCCTAACATGTCGAACAAACCGGCAACTGATAATTCTACCTACATTGCGAGCGGTCATTCAACATTTTCAAAACAAGCTCATCATTACTTGCACCTCGGATTCGTAAACAATCCTGATACGCTTTCACGCATGCATAAGCACGACTAAAATCGCATTTCTCCTACAATGCCGATAAACTACACGCATGCTTACACAATGCCATTCAAGCCATCCATACCGCCGATCTCTAACAGATCGCAGCCGAACAAAGGAACGACGACGAATTATTACCAACGTCTCACAACATGAATCGAGTTCTTGACTTCATACAAGTCGTAAAAAGTTAAGCTCTGCAAACATCACTTTTCAAACCTCCTCTGACTAAATTCAACAAACCTGAACGCATGGATTTTCGCCACACGCACAAAATCCGCGCGCTTCAATTACAACCGACATTCAACTCACACCAGTTTGACTTAACTGCGACACGCATATGGAAAAACTCAACTGGACTATATAGAAGAAGTCACCAGTTCAAAAACGAGTTAGCTGCTCTACGCAGACTAAAAACTCAACAACTGGGCGTTCAATGATGCATTCAACACACTGGGGACCCAATCAACTCGAACGACGCACACCGACACCAGTACAGACCCACTTGTACATGGCACTGCAGACATATTGCGCAACTGACTTCAATCATAGTGTACTACCAATTTTGACTATCATCTTCACAAACACGGGCCGTACAAGCAACACGTGCAGACTCACTTGCACATACATCACTCAGCACATTCAACCTCATCACTTTGCAGATTAAGCTCGGGCAAATTCACTGGCCGAAACATTTCAAGGACTACATTACATATTGAAAAAAAAATTTTTCAATCTGGGGGGAGTATTGTGCCAGTTGACACGGTTAAGATTCGGATTAAAAATTGTCATAAAAATAAATACAATTTAGGCGCGCAGTATGATTATGATTATGTTGGCGCGGGAAAAATTAAAAATAACTCCCACACAAATTCCGGCGTGGTCTTAGATATTAAATCGACTCAAAACGAGCGGACGTAGTACAGAGCACCCCACATGATGTTTCCGTCAATGGGATTTCTCCAAGGACATTTTTCTAAATTTTTCTTCTTAAGCTCGCTGTGAGCCGGTCCAAATAGTATTTAAGCACACACAAACATCAAATCTCTCTCAACTCCCTCAACTGCATTCTCATTTGGACGTTCCACGCGTGTTACTATCACTCTTCCATTTTCACCGCTCCGCGCGCTTCATACAATTTCACAGGCGAACATTACCTATTGCCTCTCTTACCATGTTTTAACATATGAACAGTTCAACAAAAAAAGACATTCTCCCTTTTTATACGAACACTTAAAAAGGACTTCTGAACTCCTTATAAAGAGAATTATATTTTATTTGTTGATGATTGGTTTCTGTGAATAAACCTCCGTTTGTTTTGCATGTAAGTCTTCTTTTTATCTTTATTTATTTGTGGAGGAAGTTAGTTCCTAAAAAGGCCTGACGACCCCCACAAGCCTAATAGGGCGTGTCGAGCATCGCCTGCCCAGATGTTGCAACAATATACAATTTTAAGGCGTACCTGACTCTTATACGGATAGAGGATTGCATCTTCAGTGAGATACCTACTAGAGTGGTAGAGTAGTCCAACCATTTTTACAGCGATCTTGACAACAGATTCGATGTATGTGTTCCATTTAAAATCCGGAGTTAAGGTCAGTCCGATAAGATTGTGAGGATATGGAGCTACTCAAGACGAGAACCATTCATTTCAATTGTTGCATGATGAGATTCAACGATTATGATGAAAGTAGGTTTGGCATTAAAATTAACCAGACCCATTTTCCCCATTGTATCACGTTCTCTTGATCAGAAAAGAAAGAATGAGAAAGATCTTGGTTATTGCTCCCCTTTGAAGTATGGTGCTGTCTGCATCAATGTCTACGAATTATCTAAGAATGAAGATCAAGATGACAGTTTGGTCCAGGATGGATCCTTGACAGACACCAGCATTAATACTATGAGTTTCTGATTTCTGTCCATCAACAACTATTTTTATAAACCTACCAGCGAGAAAGGATTTAATAATTAAGAAGACACTATTCAATAGCTGGCGATTTTATGAAAACGACCTTTATGCCATACACTATCAAAATCTGTTGGCATGTCAAGAGCTATTGCTTTTTAAACGGAGTCCCTGTGGAGATAATCACTAATCCTATGTGATACAACCGTTAGTACATCAGCTTTAAATCTGGCAGAAGGGAAACCATATTACATATCACCGAGCTGGTTATTTTAGCGGGGAATATCTTTACAATGTGTCATTTCTTAAGATGCCCACGGATTAAACACAACACAACGACCGATATGTTTCCACATGTGTACGGCTTTATTCTTCACTGTAAACATGAGTCGTCTAGCTTAACTCCAAACGGTGAAAACCCTGGGTAGTTTCTCATGCAACATCCTCCTTCTTCTCAAAGACAAGAAACACACACAATAAGAAGTCCAATAAGAATTAAAATGAAGCATATACATATATATATATATATATATATATATATATATATATATTTATATATATATTTATATATATATATATATATATATATTTATATATATATATTTATATATATATATATATATTTATATATATATATATATATATTTATATATATATATTTATATATATATATTTATATATATATATATATATTTATATATATATATATATATATTTATATATATATATATATATATATTTATATATATTTATATATATATATATTTATATATATATATTTATATATTTATATATATATATATTTATATTTATATATTTATATATATATATATATATTTATATATTTATGTATATATATATTTATATATATATATATATATTTATATATATATATATATATATATATTTATATATATATATATATTTATATATTTATATATATATATATATATTTATATATATAAATATATATATATTTATATATATATTTATATATTTATATATATAAATATATATATATATATTTATATATATATATATATATATTTATATATATTTATATATATATAAATATATATATATATATTTATATATATATTTATATATTTATATATATAAATATATATATATATATATTTATATATATATATATATATATATTTATATATATTTATATATATAAATATATATATATATATTTATATATATATATATATATATATATATATATATTTATATATATATATATATATATATATATATATATATATATATATATATATATATATATATATAAGAAAAGTGATCTCGGAAAAAAATACTACTTGGGGAGATAACTCTAAAGCGCCGACATCTTAATTACTAGGTACGGGCAAAATGTATGTTTTAATCGTTTGGAAAGTTGAAATTTTACGAGATAATAAAATCAACTATTTTATACTTAAAATATATTTAAAATAAAAAATACTACATGGGGAGATAACTCAGTCTAAAACGCCGACATCTTAATTACTAGGTACGACATCTTAATTACTAGGTACGACATCTTAATTACTAGGTACGGGCAAAATGCCGATGCTCAAAATGTATAAACATTTTTACCCCCCCCCTTTATTTAAAAAATCACAGAAAATCAGGACATTTACCAATTTTAATGAAACTTTCAGTATTTATCACTCTTCTAATTTTCACTGTGCAATCAGAGCTAAGCTACTAAGTCCCTAATAGCAATGGGCAACTTCTTATCAATAATTCTGCAATTATTTTCCTAGTCATAGAAAATAAATTCTTAATCTGATACAAATAAAAACGTATTGGTTAATCGTTTGGACAGTTGAAACCTTACAAGATAATAAAATCAACAATTTTATACTTGAAGTATACATAAAATAGAACATACAACTGCAAGTAATGAGTATTTATTATTTCAGGTTCAACTAAACAGATACAGCAGGGATTGGGGTCCCACTGGACTGACAATCAACAAGGAATAATATGTTCATGTTTTAAGGAAGTTCAGGAAGAGATTACGTCGAAGATGTCAGCACTCTTCAAATCGTGCCATTGGCATTTTCAGTCAACAATGCAGCACCCAATATTTCCATTCATGTTACAGACTGTTTAATTCAGATGGCCATTTCTCATCCTCCTTTTAGTCTTTACATAGCTCCCTGTGACTTTAAGTTATTCCTTAGACCCAAGGAAAACCTTACATGATATGATTTATGAGATGAAAGATTCTGTGACGAGGGTCACTGAGACGCTTACATAAAATAAATTCCATAAGGCCTTCCTAAAGTTGTATGAACAGTATAACAATTGGACTCGTTTCATGTGTTTACTATTAATAAAAAGTGGGCATACAAAAAAGTCTAGAAACTTATTAAAGACACCTCGTATCTGTTCATGGTTTAATTACTTATGATAATTAATATTACTTATTTTAATAATCGTATAAAATGTTTTATTAAAAGTGTTTTTGCTTTTCGAAAATAAACTGTAATAAGTTTCTAATGTCAATATTACAGAAAGTTACTTCATTTGGTTTATTATATTTATTTGGTGCCTGCTTTTACGGAGTTATTCAACAGTTCGTGAAAAATAATGCAAAAAAATGAAAAAAAATTAAATTAAAAAATAATTTTCTGAACCGTTATTTTTCAAGTCATTTCATATTATTATGACACGTGTTTTTATTATTTTTGTTGAGTTAGTTCGAATATATTAAAGTTAACATTCGAAAAAATAATGAAATATAAATGAAAATGTTAATAAATCGTTGAAGTCTTATCTTTATTATTAAATTTCTCTCCAGCTGATCAAACAAAAACTAAAATATGAAAAGGCAACAAATTTCATGAGAGACTTCCTATCCAATACTTAATATCACGAGTGAAATTAATAGCTATTAACGAAGACATACAAAATATTGTTTAGTTTATCTCCAAAGTGTTTTGCTACAGCTAGATTTAGCAAAGATTTTAAGTTTAAATATTTTTCTTAATTGGGACAACTACCTCTACCACGACAATAATATTATTTTATTTAATAATGATTTTAATTGGGACAACTACCTCTGCCACGACAATAATATTATTTTATTTAATAATTGTAGAAAATTTTTTATAAGAAAGTGTGCTTTGCTGTTGAGAAATAGACTGCTAATTTTTTTTATTATTAAGTTACTGATGTCATAACTAAATAAGGTTACTTCGTCTGATTGACTATTTATTTGATGCTTCTACTGAGTTAATCAAGAAAAATAATTAATAAAAATGAAAAAGGTTAAATAAAAATATATTATTTTGAAGAAACATGTTTTTATTAAGTCATTTCATCTTGTAATACATGTTTTAATTATTTTTGTTTAGTTTGTTCGAATATATTCAGTGTCTCTTTGTCTGAGTTAACACTCAAACATAGAATAAATAATGAAATGAAAAATATTAATAAATCGTTGATGATTTATAATTATCAAGTTTGTCTCTAGCTGATCAATCAATAACTAAAACTATAAAAAGACAACAGATTTCATAAGAGAGATTCTATCCAACACTTAATATCATGAGTGAAACTAATAGTTATTAACAAACAAAGAAACACATGATAAAAAGTATAGTTTTTCATCTTCAAAAGTTTTGCAAGGATTTTCCCTTATTTTAATATTCTTTTTAAAATAAGGACAATTGTATCTACGACAACAATTATATTATTTTCCTGCAAGTTTTCAAGTCATTTAAAAATATTAAGAGTTCATCTGTAGCACTTGTTTCACTATGAGAACAATTTAGATCCAAGAGATTATTTAAGGCTATATGGGTTGTCATTATATTGTATGTGGTTAAATGGCATTGAATGCACTTTATATATTATCCGTGAACATTATCTCTTATTATCTGATGCTCCAGTGTTTTAATGAAATTACTCAAATAGAACAGTTGATTAACTCTCTTGACGATCTTGGCTCAAGTTAAAATCATTTTAAAAGTGGCATATTTTTTGACAGGAAAAATAGCAGAGACATGCAGTTTATTATAAAAGGAAATGGGATGTATTAATTCATTTTGCATGTTGACATATTTCCACGATTGTTTTTGATACATAGATGCTTTTTTTGTCATATCTTAAGTGGACACGAGTAGGACATATTATTATATTAATCTCATTAATCAATCCAAGGAATGCTTAGATGTGCTCGCTTAAAAAAAACGATGAATGATGGTCGTGTCAATTAGCAACTTGTTATTGATACCAACACTTATACAAAAATTGTTCATAGGTGCTAGTCCAGATGAGATTTATATGTCTCACTCGTTTTGTTTGTAGAGTTTATTGATCGTTAGGTAAAATATAAAGCATCGTTATAGACAAGGGTTGCGCACATTATCTTTTATTTTACAATGTTGACATCAAAGACTGTTGTTGTTCACTTTGTGTTCTGGGTTCTTATATGACGTTTGATTTTTTATAAACTAAAATATCAAAACTTTACAAGAATGTGGCTTTTATATAATGCAAGTTCTTATATGGAATGATGATTTATGAAACAGAAATAACCTCACACTTTACAAAAATATGGTTTTACTCCAGTGTGAGTTCTCATATATGTCAATAATGACGATTAATCAGAAAAATATCCACACACTTTGCAAGAATATGGCTTTTTTATTTATTTATTTTACTTCTTGGAGCTAACACTGGATTCTGCTATGATTTAAATTTTTATTCGAGGGCTCTTTAAAGAATAGATACTGTTCCCTTTATGGCTGCTATTTGTATTCCCTTACATTCAGGGATTGCTTCTAAGTATTTCTGAAGATTCTTTTTTTATTAAGCCAGTTACTCCTATCACAACCAGTATAATGTTTATTTCTCTCAGAGACCATGTCGTTTTTAGATCATTTTTTAGGTCCTGATACTTTGTTATTTTTTCCCGTTCAACTCTATTAAGGCCAAAATCATTTGGGACTGTGACATCGACAATGCGTGCAGTTCCTTCATGCTTGTTTTATATAACTGGTCTTTTATGTATCTGCCCACCGGAATGCATTTGATGATATCGGTGGTGGTTCATTTTCCCAGATGATCGTCCATCTGTCAAGTTGCATCTCTCCACAGATATTCCAATGGAGGTATTTACATACTTTGTTGTGACGGGCAGTGTAAAAGCCATCTGCCAATAAGATTGGGCATGCAGACATTAGGTGCCTTGGGCTCTCAATCGCTGAGTGGCAAAACCGGCATCGGCCATTTGCTTGTAGGCCAGCCATTTTCTTTAATCCATTTGTGAGTAAGCCCTGATCTTGACTGGCTACAATGAGTCTTTCCTCATCAAATAGAAGTCTCCCACTCTTGAGTCATTGGAGTGAAGCATCCCTTTCTTAATACTCCTATTTAAGCTCCTCCAGGAACTTTCCTGCTCTTTTATGTTGTCCCATCCTTGTTTTTTGTGTCTCTAGCTGATTTATTGCAGTTATTTTTTTTTTGCGTAATTCGGATGTGAGTTTGATTTTAAAAGCGTGCTATGTGATTTTTCCGAACAAGAATATCTACACACTTCACAAGAATGTGTCTCTACTTTTTTTAAAATAAATGTTCCCTTTACGGCTGCCATCTTTTCCCAATGTGAATTCTCATATGTGTCACTAAATGTGATTTTTGAGTAAATGAACATCCACACACTTCACAACTATGTGGCTTTTCCCCAGTGTGAATTCTCATATGTCTCAGCAAATTTGATTTTTCAGAACAACAATATCCACACACTTCACAGGAATGTGGTTTTTCTCTAGTATGAGTTCTTCTATGTTTCACTAACCTGGATTTCAGAGAGCAAGAATATCCACACACTTCACACGTATGTGGCTTTTCCCCAGTGTGAGTTCTCATATGTCTCACTAACGACGATTTTTCAGAAAAAGAATATCCACAAACTTCACATGAATGTGGCTTTTCTCCAGTGTGAGTTCTCATATGTGTCACTAAACGTGATTTTGTAAAAGTAGAATAATCACAGGATTCACAAGCATGTGGCATTTCTCCAGTGTGTGTTCTCCTATGTGTCAGTAAAACATATTTTTCCGAACAAGAATACCCACACACTTCACAAGTATATGGCTTTTCCCCAGTGTGAGTTCTTATATGTCTCTCTAAGGATGATTTTAGAGAAGAAGAATATCCACACACTTCACAAGTATATGGCTTTTCCCCCGTATGAGTTCTCATATGTTTCACTAACATTGATTTTTTATTAAAAGAATATCCACACACTTCACAAGAGTGTGGCTTTTCCCAATTGTGAGTATTCATGTCTCAATAATGTTAATTTTACAAAATAATAATATCCACACACCTCAGAAGATTGTCTTATCCTACTTTTTAAAATTTATTTTACTTAAGTAAGTTTTATGAGATCAAGGATCTCCCTCCGGGAGCTAACACTTGATTCCTTATGATGTAAATTTATATCAGAGGGCTCTACCTTTATAGTTCTGCTATGTCTCATTAAATATGATGTTTCATAACAAGAAAATTCACATACATCTTAAGAATGTTGCTATCACCAGTGTTCGTTTTCTCATATGTTCAGAAAAAATGATTTTTCTGAACAAGAATATCAACACACAAGTATCGCGCTTTTCTCCAATCATGTGTTTAACTATATTTAATTTTCCAGACAAGAATATCCACAGACATTAAAAGGGTTTGGCTTTTCCCCAATATGACTCACTAACTTAGATTTTCAGGACAGGCATATTATCACACTTAGATATGAATGTAGCTTTCCGCAAAAATGAATCCTGATCTGTTTCACAAAATCTGATTCTTCAGAACAAGCATATCAACACAATTTATAAGAATGTTTTTTTCTTTTGTATTAGTATTTACATGTTTTGCTCAATCATATTTAACAACTCCGTCTTTAAAACGAGAACATCAACACGCCTTTTTTCTGTGTTAGCATTTCTGTTTTACTCAATCATATTTTGCAAAGCAATTATACCAACACACTTTACATGAATGGAGAATTTTCCTAGTGTGACTTATATGTATCAATAACTGATTTTTGCAGATTAATAATAGATCAATAATTACATGAACATTTCTTTCATCTTATTTTACTTTAATTTTCTTACCAGTTTTTTAAGGTGAAGATAAAGCAGCTTTTTAGATGCAAAATATTTATACAGTCTTACATATTCCAACCGGGAGATCTTTTTAAATTGCTCATTTTCTTGTATATATGTTTTAATCGTAAAGTTTGAATCATGGTATGTTGAACTTGATCTGAAGATTGAGAAGAACAAGAATATCAACAAACTTTACAAGAATTTTGTTTTTCTCAAGTGTGAGTTTTTATATGTTTTAATCATATTCCTACTATCAGATGTATAAATGTGTACCCACAATCTTATTTATTCCAACCGAGAGATCTTTTTTAAATTTCCACTTCAAAAATTTATTTATAATTTGTGACTTTTCAACAAGACTTTTCCAAGTTTTTTTCATATTTTCCAGTACTGTAGAAAATATTGTCGTTTTAAAAATTCCTTTTCTGCAATTTGTGACTCGGTCTCTTATTAGCTTTTGATTTATCTGAACTTTAAACACATACATAACAAAAAATTTATATTACCTTCCAAATGTGTTGTTTTTGTAACTGTTTCAAACAATGTTGCTTTTTTCAAGTGTGAGCATTTATATGGTTTACTCATATTTTTTTACTGTCAGATGCATACAATTTTACCCACAGTCTTTTGTATGCCAGCTGAGAGATTTTTTTCAAACATTTATTTATAATGTGTTACTTTTCAACAAGATTAGTTTATTTCATAGTTTCCGGTACTGTAAAAAATATAGTTTTCATAGTTTCTTTGTTTTATAGTTTGTAGAAAATATTGTCTTTTTTTTCTGTTTGTGTAACTGTTTCACAAAATATGTTAAATAGTAGTGCCAAGTATAATAAACCTTTTAATGTTGCTGTACTCGTTGAAATAAAGCAAAACTGTTCATAGTATAATGTTTAAAAACTGTTCATAGTATAATGTTTAAGGAAAATGATACTCCATTATGAATGAATATTTGGGTTCGATCAGGAACATCTGAAAAATAATGAGATTCAATATTTTTAGCATTAGCATTCACATATTTGTATTCGGTTTGTGTATTGTTGTCAATATTATTGGATTATACTCACAAAATCACTAACAAAGACACGTTACAAAAATGACCACAGATGATCTAGACGCTATCTACCAATGGGCGGATGACAACAATATGCAGTTTAACTCCGGGAAATTCGAGTGTATCAAATACGGTAGAAGGAAGGACCTGAGAGAAGCATCTAAGTACTCGACCCAAGACGGGAAGCTAATTAAAACCAAGGATACTGTGCGCGATCTAGGAGTAACGTTGGATTCTGAGGGTACATTCACCTCCCAGATCAATAAAGTTTGTTCAACTGCACGGAGCCTTTCCAGTTCGATTCTACGCACTTTCAAAACGAGACAAAAAAACCTAATGCTGACACTCTGGAAGTCGCTGGTGTTGCCGCACATTGATTACTGTTGTCAGCTGTGGACTCCGGACAGAAAAAGGTCATATTCAAGTATTAGAGGCCATCCAGAAGTCGTTTCTAAGAAAGATAACTGGTTATACTCAATTGAATTATTGACAACTGCTGGATACGTTGGATATCAAATCGATTCAACGCAGGCAAGAAAGATATTCAATCATCTATACCTGGCGTATGATGGAGAACCAGGTGCCCAACGCTGGTATACAGCACCATATCTCAAAACGTGGCAGAAGGTGTGTGGTACCACCCTTAACCAGTGCCAGGGACAACTGGATCCGACGGCTCAGGGAATCGAGTTTAAATTCCCGGGGTCCTACGCTCTTCAATTGACTGCCACGTAATATCAGAGAGATCACGAACTGCAAAAAAGAATCGTTCAAGTCGGTGCTGGATACCTGGCTGAAGTCTGTACCAGACGAACCTCAGATCCCCGGTTATACCGCTATGAGATGCAGTGGATCCAATAGCTTACGCCACATGCTTGTCTGTGTAAAGAGGGACAGCGAAACGGTGCAGCGGTCTATTTGATTCGACGCCGCCTATACCGTCCCAACTGGAGGCCGCTTGCCGCAGTGACCTTGGAGGGCTCTGACCGCCGAAAGACATCACACAAATCACACACACACACACACACAAAAATAAAATCATACTTGCTAACACAAAACAAAAAAAATCACTAAATATTTTATAAATCGATACAAAATGGAACAAATATTTTCTAACTTGCCACAGAGCCAGTCGATAGTTGAAATTATATATACCGCTTTTAATATAGATATATTAATATTATATTACATATATATACACATGTATATATACACACGCATATATATACATATATATATATATATATATATATATATACACATATATACGCAGGCGGCAAAAAAGTCTGCACTTGTACGTTTTTTCAAAAATTGCACATTGAAGCTAAATTTAATGTAACTGTTTAAAGAAATTATACCTCATTTTTATTATACAATATTTTAATGGAAATATTCTAGTGGCACGTCCATTTAAAAAAAAACTGAATTGTAAATTGAGGAGGCAAAAAGAAAGTCCGCACAATGAAAAATTGTTATATAAATGTAGCTTTAGGA
>NC_136527.1:187686546-187704046 GCF_053919585.1 Euprymna scolopes
TTAAATAAAAATAATCTGTCATATTTTTAGATTTGTTTTTAATCGTAGTTTCTTTTTTATTTGCATTTGTTATAAAGCCTAGCAGAATCAATTTTTTTTATTAAATTGTAAAAAAAAATATTTGAATGTTTAATAATATATTAAAAATTATACAATATATATTTTAGTGTAAAGAAAGAAATATATAAAAACTTACCTTTCTTTCAAAGGAATTAAATCAATTGCACATGAGAAAATAAATCAGGATAAATTCGTATTTTTCTTTTGTGTTTTAAACAGAAAAAAATATTTTGTTTGTTAGGATTTCTCTAGAAAATTGATACAAATTGAGAAAAAAAAAATGAAAAATATGAATTTGTTATATTAAAAAAATATATATATTTCATGAAAAAGTTTCCGTTTTTTTTTTTTTTTTTTTTTTTTTTAATTAGAAAATGAAATGACATTCATAATTGTTTAAACGGACGGAGCGTCATTTAAAAACCAAAACATTTATTGTATGAAATTTTATCAAAATATAATAGTAAAAACATTTATTGAAAATTTTGCGTAAGAAAATATAATTTTAATAAAACAATTTTGTAATGAAAGCAACATTGGATTTTTATAAAATAGTTTATTTTTTTTTTTTTTCGAACAAATAAATAATTTTAAACATGAAATAAAGTAATAAATATTAATTCTAGGTTAATTTATTCTTTCCGGAAGTAATCGTTCTCCGGTTTCATATTTTTATTATTTATTTCATGCTTCGGCCAAATTTTAAAATAATGATTTCTCCTTGCATTTAAACTGCAGGCGCATGAAATAAAACGGCGTTTCCAATTAAAGTGTAGAAATACATAGATTTTTTAGTGTAAAGAAAGAAAAAAACATACAAACTTACCTTTCTATTAAAGGAATTACAGGAATTCAATACGAGAAAATAAATCGGGATGAACTCGTGTTTTTCTTTTGTGTTCAAAACAGAAAATGTGTTTTGTTTGTTGGGATTTCTTTAGTAAATTGATACGATTTTGTTTTGTGTGTCATTAAGAAATAAAATGTATGAAAATATAAAAGAATCAAAATTAAAAGATGAAAAATACGATTTAAACGTGAACTTATTTAAAGAAACAAATCAACTGCTAAAGAACAAAGAACACAAGAGCATCGTAATATCACGGTGTAATCATTATTTCGTTCCTCGTGTAAAAATGTTAAGTGTGCTGAATTGTGTTCCTATCAAGTTTAGATTTTATTTGTTAACGATGAAGTGTTGTTGGGATTTCTTTAGTAAATTTTTATATTGGTTTAGGTTTTTTGGAATCTTGTTTTTTTTAAATTAAATTTCCTTTTTATTTTATTTAATATATTTCTAAGTAAACTTATTCGTTGTCTAATTTATTAAAAGAATGCGATAGACGACAATATAAGAATCAGGTTGATTTTTTAAGATTGGTCGAACTACTGTTAACATCTAAGATGAGAACCGCAGTTCCAAAAATCCAAATAATCGTCACATAAAAATTTGCAAAACTAAATATTTCAGGTAAACAAAAAAAAAAAAAAAAAAGGAGGAATTGCACAAACGGCAAAGTCAGTCAAATGACAAAAATAGAACTGACCCAGGAAAATAAACTGAAACCACATGATTACATTATGAAATTTGCAACTTATTGTTATGAAAATCGATTATCTTCCCTTAATATTTCAGACTTAATTTGCAAATTAGACATTCCTGTGAGTCATATAACCAGCATCCAATAAACAGCGATAAAACTACAGTATCTGTTCATGGCCTTTTATGCTCATATCAACCATGTTCCATAGTAAACGTCAATGGAAAGTAACTAAGTTCGGCGCTTCTACAAAGATCAAAGTGTAGTATCTGTTCCGACAGATGCTGCAGGCTATGACTAGCTATGACTAGCAAAGACCAGATGTGGGGGCAACCCCACATGCCTGACCATTAACCAGCTCCCATTTCCCACCTCTCGGGAGCTGGTCCCCTTTTTCCCTTCCCCTCCCTTCACTCCTCACATTAAAAATTGGCCTTGTGCCTAATTTGCTCGGTGGGGGAGCAAATAAATACCATCTGTTCTTCAGAGGCGGCACTTCCATTTCTCGTTCTCTTTCAGTGGAGGAGAAATCCTTCACGACTGAGACAATTTTTATTTTTCTACCTTTTCTCCACGTTAAAAAACGACCCTATACCTCCCGTGGGGAGGCATAGTAAATAGGTACAATATTAGGACGATCTTTTGGAAATCGTAAAACTGAATTTCACATGAAAACAATGGTATCTACGTATTCTTCTAGGCACCGCCAAAAATGGCCGCAAAATCAAGTTGTTGTTGTTTTTTAAAACGAAATTACGTTTATTAAAATCCATTATTTCTGAGTAACTTTTTTTTTTCCAGAAAGATAAAACCCTGAATTTTATCATATAGAAAACAGAATAATGTAAAACTTTTTCTACTATTTTTAATTCAATTTTAAATGTTAAATTTTCCCAAAAAGTTAACAATTGACATTTTTTGTCTTGCACAAAAAACGTACTTAAATATTAAAAAAAAAGGGTTTTTGAAATAATTAATTAATTTATTTATTGTCTAACTAAGATTTAGGATGATTTTCTAAGAGAATATGCAAAAATATTATAATATAAGTACCTGAATTTCAAATAATTCCACTTATTCATATAGGTAACCAGATATTCGCGTTGACGTAGAGTTCAGATCGACTCTGTTTACGTTTTCGTCTGATAAAAAGCAAACTATGGAAGACCAAACAGGCCAAAAAAAACTTATTTTTCAGTGACGAAAATTTCAATGTATTATTAAGCTGAGGCTGGCCAGTACCAGATGGGTGACCATTTGTATGCGTTTGGTTTTTAATGTGTATGTGTGTGGGGGCCAGACTCCCCAAAATGGGGGGGGGGCAATTTAAAGCAGAATAAAAAAAATTATTTCAGCGCGTTTGGTCCACCATAGTCGAAAGGCGGCAAACGTTTTCAAACGGGATCGAAAAAAAGATGCTATTTTTAACACAAAGGGCACAATATTTATCGAATTTTTTTTTTTGGTATCGATTATTCAAAGCATGCCCTGTTTAATAATGGTCATGCATTATTCGGCTCGCTAAAAAAAAATTGTTAATTTATGTATCAAAAATTTTAAAATAGCTTTTTTCGTATAAATATTAAAATTTTTTTTTTTTATTTTGCTTAACTTAAATTAATTATTTTACTTAACATATTCACCGAATTTCACACTTCAAAACTCAAAAGCGGGATAATTAAACACAATCGAAGTTCTGATATTCAGACGTCAAAATAAGGTATGCAAACAATTTTTTTTTTTTTTTTTTTTAATCTATAATTCTGTCCCTTACAACACAATATGTTGATTTCAGTCTCAGATGATTATTTTAAGCATATTTGTTCCCACTTCAAAACAAGGGGGGGGTTTTGTAAGCAAAAATATATATATATATAAATATCGTTTATGAAAAATAAGTACACTGTTATAAAGTTCATTCTTCTCCTAATAATCGCTGAAAATTTCGTATTGGTCGGATAATTACCTGATTTTTGGTAGATTTTTAAAAAGACGGTCCGTCAAAAAGTACTGACCTGCCCCCCCCCCCAGTTTTGGCGGTGCCTATATTCTTCGTATTTTAAAGATTATTGTATCAAAAAATTACGAAAATATATAAGGTAGAAAATTATAGATAATGGTGTAGATTGGCCTTCCTTTGTTTACAAATCCATTTGACGGAAGTGACGTCAGGCATCGTTTTATCTACGGATGGCCAAAACCATATAGAATGAACCTTTTTTTTTAATATATAAGTTTTATTCAAACCGTCTTTATTTGAACTTAATAGAACGTTTTTTTTTTGTTTGTTTTTTGTATTTATTAACTGTTTTACTCTTTTTATCAAGCAAAAATAGAACTTTTATAATGAAATATATATTATGGACTGTTTTTCAAACATCGAAAATTTAAAATTAAAGTTTTATTTAAAAAAAAAAAAAGACGAGGTGTTTTTTTCTTTTCGCGATATTTTTTTTCATCATTTATCACTTTGAAATTTTATTCAACAATAAAATGATAAAAACCCAAACTTTTCGTTAAATATATTTTAAATACACATTATAAGATATCTATAATTCTATTTTTATGTTTGTAAAAGTTTGTTGAAAAGTTCAAATAAAGTTTATACTTTAATTGAAAAAGAATTGTGTTTTGTATTTGTTTTTTTTTATTTTTTATTTCATGTTACCTTACAGGTTTTTAAAACCTGAGCTTAGGAAAATATAAGCAACCGTAACATTTTGTTTGTATTTACTTTTTAATAGATATTTGAAAATGAGGGGAGGGTGTGAATTAAAAAAAAAAAACATTTGTCTAAAATATTATATTCGGTTTATTGAAAAGAGCATAAAATTTCACATTAACCCTGAAAATATCGTAAAAATAGAATCAATAGAAAAAGGTTGATAGATATTTTAAGTTTTAACTTGAAAAATACTGAACTCGTAAAATTTAATTAATTTCATTAGTATTTTTTTTTTAAATAAAAAATAATATTTCTATTACTTTTTATACAAGTTTTATAGTTTATTTTGGAAGTATAACCCATAATGAAAATAAACACCCCACATTTAAAAGAGAAATTACGAATTTTTTATATTTTATTCGCAGTTTCGTGTTAGGGGTGTCGAAAATTTCTACAAAAATTCTGATACACCTTGTGATACATTTACAAAAACATTTTTTACGTGTAATCTTATTCATAAAATATAAAGACATTAAAAAATATATGTCATACATTTACAAAAGAAAATGAACATATTTATACGAAACATTTTTTACGTATAACTTTATTCATAAAATATAAAGACATTAAAAATATAATTCATACATCTACAAAAGTAAATAAACATTTATATCAAAAAACAGTTTATTCATAATATCTAAACACATTTGAAAAATTACATTGTAAAAATACATGCCATACATTTACAAAAGTATATAACTATATTTATACAAAAAACAGTTTATTTGTAAGAAAAACAGATTACATATATTTTTATTTATTATATTTTAAAACATTTAAAAAATACATGCCATACATTTACAAAAGTATATAACTATATTTATACAAAAACAGTTTATTTATTAGAAAAACAAATTAAATATATTTTATTCATTGTATTTTAAAACATTTAAAAATACATGCCATACATTTACAAAAGTATATAACTATATGTTGCATGAGGGACTGAACAGGGGTTTTCACCGGCTGGAGTTCGCCCCCTTACCGGTGTACTCATGTTTGTCAGATGTAAATAACGACGCCATTTTTATAAAAGCTGATCTGTCGTTATGTCTTATTCAATCTATTGAATTCCTCGAAAATGACACATGGTGGCCGCGAGTGGGATAAAGATATGTCTAAGTAAGATGTACAAAAGGATAAGAAGCGGAAAGTTATTTGCAGAAACAGATAAGTAACTTTATTGTTCTTGTTTAAAATTGTAATTCGTACGTACGTCACGTGGAGAAAAAAAAATGTCGGAAGGAAGCATGGAAGAAACAAACAGACCAGTGGCTGGCATAAGACCACCAGCGCCCTTATGTATGGAAGATAATTTATCTGCGAACTGGAAGATACAAACTTACCTTTTTTTCAAAGGAATTACAGGAATTCAATACGAGAAAATAAATCGGGATGAACTCGTGTTTTTCTTTTGTGTTCAAAACAGAAAATGTGTTTTGTTTTTTTATGATTTCTTTAGTAAATTGATACAATTTTGTTTTGTGTGTCCAATTCGTTAAGAAATAAAATATATGAAAATATAAAAGAATCAAAATTAAAAGATGCAAAATACGATTTAAACGTGAAATTATTTAAAGAAACAAATCAACTGCTAAAGAACAAGGAACACAAGAGCATCGTAATAACACGGTGTCATCATTATTCCGTTCCTCGTGTAAAAATGTCCGTTTGTAAGTTAGTGTGCTGAATTGTTTTCCTATCAAGTTTAGATTTTATTTGTTAACGATGAAGTGTTGCTGGGATTTCTTTAGCAAATTTTTATATTGGTTTGGGTTTGTTGGAATCTTGTTTTTTTTTTTTAATTTAAATTTCCTTTTTATTTTATTTTATATATTTCTATGTAAACTTATTCGTTGTCTAATTTATTAAAAGAATGCGATAGACGACGACAATATAAGAATCAGGTTGATTTTTTAAGATTGGTCGAACTACTGTTAACATCTAAGATGAGAACCGCAGTTCCAAAAATCCAAATAATCGTCACATAAAAATGTGCAAAACTAAATATTTCAGGTAAACAAGAAACAAAAAAAAATTAGATATTCCTGTGAGTCATATAATCAGCATTCAATAAACAGCGATAAAACTACAGTATCTGTTCATGGCCTTTTATGCTCATATCAGCCATGTCTCCATAGTAATTTCGGCACTTCTACCCAAACTTTAATTAACTAATAGTAACTAATTCTACTCGAACTTTAATTAACTAAAAGTAACTAATTTCGGCACTTCTAGGACGAACTTTTGGAAATCGTAAAATTGAATTTCACATGAAAACAATGGTGTCTATGTATTCCTCGTATTTTAAAGATGATTATATCTCAAAATTACGAAAATATATAAGGTAGAAAATTATTGGTAATGGTGTAGATTGGACTTCCTTTGTTTACAATTTGACGGAAGTGACGTCGGACATCTTTATATCTACGGATGGCCAACACAATATAGAATGAACCTTTTTTTATAAGTTTTATTCAGTCTTTATTTGAACTTAATGGAACGTTTTTTGTTTGTTTTTTGTATTTATAAACTGTTTTACTCTTTTTATCAAGCAAAATAGAACTTTTATAATGAAATATATATTATGGACTGCAGTGGCGGCTCGTGCCTGGAGCTGTGGAACTGCAGCCAGCACCCCCAAGTCATTTCTTTCTACTCATTATTATCGATACACGTTAAAAAGAATATGTTTTTTTTTCTTTCTATGTGATAATATATCATATTAATTATATATATATATATATATATATATATATATATATATATATATATATATATATATAATCCTGAAGCTTACTGTCGATAATTGTCCCCATACTCATATAAGCATAAAAGCAAAACTTTGCTTGGAGCTGCGAAATTCACAGTTACACTTTCTTAGTGAAATCTGCTTGTCCGCATGCCCGATCTAGAACGGTTAATATGAGTCAATTCGGAACTGTAGTCTTCGCAGTTTTTTTAAGAAACTTTGTTTACAAATGTTTTCTTTTTATTATTATTAAAAAGTGTAACGTGTTCTTGTAAATAAAATCTCCACCTTAAAAAAAAATCCCACACTTTTAAATGCGATTTAAGCAGATAAATATATACAGTATGCCAAATTTTTTTAGTTAAAAGTGTTCTGGCTTTTACCAACGTGACTAATGTTATTTTTTTACCTATATGACTTATTTTATTTATATTTTTAAGTAGTTTTAAATTTATTTATTTGTAGTAGTTTCAATTTACAGAATAAAAAAATATTTACATGTTTTTCTATAGAAAAGCGAAGAAAAGTTTATTTTTTTAAATACATTTTAGTTCGAAATGTTTTTACCTTAAATATATATATATATATATATATATATATATATGAATATATATATGAATATATATATATATGAATATATATATGAATATATATATATATGAATATATATATGAATATATATATATGAATATATATATATATGAATATATATATATGAATACATATATATGAATATATATATATGAATATATATATATATATATATGAATATATATATATATATATATGAATATATATATATATGATTACATATATATATATATATATATGAATATATATATATATGAATATATATATATATATGAATATATATATATATATATATATGAATATATATATATATGAATATATATATATATATATGAATATATATATGAATATATATATATATGAGAATATATACATGAATACATAAATATATGAATATATATATATATGAATATATATATATGAATATATATATATATATGAATATATATATAAATATATGAATATATATATATATGAATATATATATGAATATATATATGTATATATATGAATATATATATATGAATATATATATATACACACACATATGTATACACACACACATATATATACACATACATACACTTACACACGTATATATACACACATATACACACACGTATATGTACACACACATATATACACACGCATATATATATATACACATATATATAGACATATATATACACACACGATATATATACACATATATATACGCATATATATACACACACACGATATATATACACATATATATACACATATATACACGCACATATATATATGCACACATATGTATACACATATATATACACGCATATATATATACACACATATATATATATATATATATATATATATATATATATATACATACATATATATACACACATATATATTACACACATTATATATATATATATACATACATATATATACACACATATATATTACACACATTATATATATATATATACATACATATATATACACACATATATATTACACACATTATATATATACATATATACACACATATTATATATATATATATATATATATATATATATATATATATATATATATATATATAATGCTTTAGCATTTATTTACATCCCACGAGGACAAAGCAAGAAATTTTACACTTTGAACAAAGTTTTTGTATTAAAATATGCAATAACAAGACGAGTATGTAAAACCGTTTTTATAATAAGCTTAGTTAATAGCAAAGTTTGTTTTTATTTTTCTATAAAAGTTGTAAAAAGATTTGTAAATAAAATTATGTATCTTTAATTTTTTTGTTTACTTATAGTACAAACATGTAAACTTTTTTATTCTATATTTTATTTACAAAGTTTTGTTATAAACACAGATTTTTAAATTTTAAATAAACCTGTTATCCAATAAAACCATTTTTAAATGCTAATCTCCTAACTTTACCATCGTTTGCAGGCAAAGATTTTGTTGTTATGAAAAAATAAATTATTAAAAATTGTAAATAAAATGAATTTAAACAATGTTTTTCGTTTGTTGTCCTGTGATAAAATTTTTCTTAATCTGCAAAGTTTAAAAGACATATATTTGTATATTTTTTATTACTCTGTAGAGTGTATACAATTTAAAATAGTGTTTTTTGATTAAAATGTTTTTGCGTATTACCCCTTTTCCGACGGCTTATAATGGCAAAGTTAAAATATTTGTATTAAAAAAGCAATTTTCATGACAAGCCTATTTTGTTATACGCCTATTTTTTTATTAACAACAAGCTTTTTATAAATAAAACCGTTGTTAAATAGTAAAACCTTTTTCGTTAATAAAAATCTGTGACCTAAAAGCTATAAAAGTATGATTCAACTCAGTTAGAACTTCCGGTTCAGTTGAATCGCAAAAAGAGGATCACATAAACATTGTATTCCTTCTACCCTAATTGATATTCTACTAATAGACTACCTAGTACTTACCTCTCCCAATACAATTGATATAAAAAGAATTTAACCATGGTCTCCTTGCACCCCCAAGAAATAACTTCTGCGACGGTAAATGAACGTCAACAGATTGAGTTTTCACAGCTGATAAGGTAGTAATTAAGAAAAGAAGCCGTTCAACGCCTGATATTCAAATATCTCAGTCAGGCATTAGCAACAACAAAGTGTATATTCGTAGCTTTAATGGCACCAACGGAAAAGTTAGCTTTGCGGCTGTAAACTAAAAAAGGAATTGTTCTGCTTTCCTTGTTTGTTGTAAGGGGGTGATGTAACATGGACAAAAGATGGTTTCAGAACTTTAGCAAAATGAAAGATAGAACTGAAAAGCGTGAGAAGCACGTTGACAATGTAGTTTCCCTATCAATTTTGGGGAGCATAAATATTAAAGCAAAACTTAGTGAGGCCTGCAGACTTTCAATCAATCATCATAACCTGAATGTTAAGAAGAACCCTGAAATTTTATCTAAAATAATAGATTGTATTTTCTTTTGTGGGAACTTTGAAACTCCCTTACGATGACATGATGAAAAAGATGATTCAGTAAATTCAAGTGTATTTAGAGGATTTTTAAATTTTGCATCTTAATTAGATCCAGATTTACAGAATCACTTAGAAACCAGTAATGTCTTCAAACGTGTTTCCAATATATTCAGAATACCATACTTGACTGTCTTTTATAAATATACCATGATGAAATAAGGGCAGAAATTAGCAAAGCTCCCTTTGTAGCTGTCATGGCTGATGATACAACAGATGTGTCTGAACATACACAAATGATCATTGTTTTACGGTACGTCTTGGATGAAAAAATACTTGAACGCATTTGGGGATTCTTTATTCCAGAAAATTAAACCGCTGATGGGGTATCAAAATGTATTCTACAACAATTAAATATAATCCTTCAAGGGAATCGCCAACAACTGATAGTTCAGACATTTGATGATGCAAATGTCATGAAAGGCAAAAAAGCTGGTGCTCAGGCGAAAATAGAAGCAGTTTATAGTAATGCGCATTTCACGCACTGTTATGCGCATCAACTTAATTTAATAATGAGGAATGTAGCAAGCATTACACGAAATGCTAGAATATTTATCTCTAACATTTTGTCTATTCCGACTTTCTTTTCTAGATCACCACACCGTCTGTCCATTTTTCAAAAAGCATCTGGATGTAAGCATTCTACGTGTATCCGCAACAAGGTGGAACTTTAACATACATAGAGTTCATGAAAATGTTCAAGCATAAAAAAACTGTCACTGAAATTCAGTCAACATCATATGTAGATGAGACCGTTGCAGAAGCGACATGAATTGTGAAATATTTGAACGATGAAAATTTCATATTTTGGTTTGAGCTATTTCATAAAATTATGTCTCATGTTGAAATTATTTCTCGGGAAATTAGCATATATAAAGTCAATAAATACATAACAAATTTCAAACCTGCTATTTTAGAGATAAGAAACACTAAATACTGTGAAAATCCTTCCAAAACACTCAAGGGCGAAGCTAAAGAACTATGTGACTATATATCTGTTGATATAATGGACAGATATTCTTCAACTAAACATTTAATACTTGCTAAATTGTTTTACAAGATAAGCTTTGCTAGTTTTAAGAACAAACTACCTATAGAAGAGATATCCTTGACAACTGAAGCATATCCCATGATTGACAAACAAAAGTTTGAAACTGAGCTAGAAATATTTTATAGTAGTTCAGGTATCCATAAGTATTGCTAAGTAATTGATCTCCTGGAATTTATTTTCGAAAACAATTTAAACGATGTTCTTAGTGAAATCACAAAACTCATAAAAATTATCTTGACAATTCCCATGACTACATCAGAGGCAGAACGTTATTTTTCAACTCTGAAAAGAATAAAAACTTTTTTAAGGCGTACCATGGGTTGCGAAAGAATAAATGCACTTGCAGTGCTTTCAATTGAAAAAAGAAAGAAAAGGTCTTCAGCTTCACAAGTTAAGGAGAAAATTATCAATCTTTTTTCACAAATTAAAAAGAAGAATGGAGTTTACTTTTAAATGAATGTACCTATTTACAATGCCTCCCCACGGGACAGAGTTAGACACCAGGGTCGTTTTTTTAACGTGGAGAAAAGGAACAAAAATAAAAATTGTCTCATTCGTGAAGGATTTCTCCTCTACTGAAAGAGAACGAGAAATGGAAGTGCCGCATCTGAAGAACAGATACTACACTTCGATCTTGGCCAAAAGGCCAAGGAGATTTAAATGAATGTAATAAGTAAAATATTTACAATATTTACATCTATTTAGGATTCCTTTAAGTTATTGTATTTTTATACGTGTACAGTATGTATATTTTTTATGTTTGTTTCATTTTTACACAATATTAAAACAATAGGAATTTTTTGTAAACAGCAGCACCCCCACTAATCTTAGGCATGAGCCGCCACTGTTTACAGAGTTTGATTATTTTACAATAGCAGAAGAAAACAAAATAAAAAAATTCTTAAAAACAAATAATTGTTACCAAATATATAGACTCCGTAGGACAACAATTCGGCATATTTAACTAATAAATGGACATTTTTGACACGAGGAACAACACCGTGTTACGCCGTTTTTTTTTCGGTTAATTTTATTAATTTACAATAGAACTGTTTTTAACTAAAGAAATCCCAATAAACAATGGTCATTATTTTATTTGTTTGTTGAATCCAAAATAAAATGAAATAATTTTGTTTTTTGTTGGGTTTTTTTTTTTCCTGAACGGAGGGTAAGTTTTTGTTTTGTTTTTCACTTTTTTTAAATTGCGTTTTCAATAACTTTTTAAAATCTGAAATATTTATCTAGTTAAATCTCACAAAATACATTTCACGGTATACTTTAGTTTTGGGATTGAGTTATATTTTTTAAAACGTACATGTTTAATAGTGTAAATTAGCTATGTGATCAGAAAACAATTTCTAACACGAAACTAAGGAAACGAGATGTTTACACGAGGAATAAAATAATGATTACACCTTTTTTTCTTCTTTTTTTTCAGTCTATTTCATTTTATATATATTATCAAAAGATAATCTGATTTTATATAAACGCATTTTTGTTGGTATTAATCTTTAATTTTTTAGCATTAAGCATGCATGAACAGGATTTAAACTTGAAAACAATTCGGCATACTGAAGTAACGAACATTTTTACATGAGGAACGAAATAATGATTACACCGTGTTACGGTGACCTTAATGCGTTGTGAGTTTAGCTATTTTACGTGTCTTTTAAAAAAATAATAATAATTTCGTGTTAAAATTGTGATTTTCATCTAGTAATTATAGTTTTCGTTTTTATTTATTTATTTATTTTAATGTTTCCATATATTTTATGTATTAATGAATTGAACACACAAACAGATTTTTTTAACTAAAGAAATCCCAACAAACCAGCGTCAATATTTTATTCGTTTGTTGAACAGAAAGTCATTTCGTTCTTTTGCTGGGTTTTTTTTTTTCGTATCGAATTTCCTGGAATGAAAGGTAATTTTTTTTTTTTTTTTGCACTTTGTCTTTTTTATTGTGTTTTCAATTTTTTTTTTCTCTTTTAAATTCGAAATATTTAAATCAATTATTTATTACATTTCGGGTATTTTACATTATAGACCCAAACAACAACTGGCAAAAAAATATATTTAACAAACGTAAGGAAATATACTTTTCTACCTACATGAATAAGTATTTTGTGTTTTGACTTATTTTGAAGCGCGTATTTACTTTGAAACAAAACTAGTGTCGAGTCATGTTAGAATAAGAGAAAAAAATTGACAGACATAATACTGTCATCTGGGGAGTAGCATTAATCGCTAAATATCTGTAATTAAATAAGAACCTCCTTTAGTAAACGTTCTGACAATATATATATATATATATATATATATATATATATATATATATATATATATATATATAATGTGTGTGTATGTTGCAAAATACCCACAATTTCATTTCTGGCAAGTTGTATGACCGGATTAAAAAATCCGACTAGAAAAAAACAAACATCTAAAACTATGTGGTTTAGATTTGACTACAAATATCGTTTCATTTTAATATAGTTTATATCATTTATAAGAAAACAATATTTCATTTTAATATAGCTTATATCATTTATAAGAAAACAATATTTCATTTTAATATAGCTTATATCATTTATAAGAAAACAATATTTCATTTTAATATAGCTTATATCATTTATAAGAAAACAATATTTCATTTTAATATAGCTTATATCATTTATAAGAAAACAATATTTCATTTTAATATAGTTTATATCATTTATAAGAAAACAATATTTCATTTTAATATAGCTTATATCATTTATAAGAAAACAATATTTCATTTTAATATAGCTTATATCATTTATAAGAAAACAATATTTCATTTTAATATAGTTTATATCATTTATAAGAAAACAATATTTCATTTTAATATAGCTTATATCATTTATAAGAAAACAATATTTCATTTTAATATAGCTTATATCATTTATAAGAAAACAATATTTCATTTTAATATAGCTTATATCATTTATAAGAAAACAATATTTCATTTTAATATAGTTTATATCATTTATAAGAAAACAATATTTCATTTTAATATAGCTTATATCATTTATAAGAAAACAATATTTCATTTTAATATAGCTTATATCATTTATAAGAAAACAATATTTCATTTTAATATAGTTTATATCATTTATAAGAAAACAATATTTCATTTTAATATAGCTTATATCATTTATAAGAAAACAATATTTCATTTTAATATAGCTTATATCATTTATAAGAAAACAATATTTCATTTTAATATAGTTTATATCATTTATAAGAAAACAATATTTCATTTTAATATAGCTTATATCATTTATAAGAAAACAATATTTCATTTTAATATAGCTTATATCATTTATAAGAAAACAATATTTCATTTTAATATAGCTTATATCATTTATAAGAAAACAATATTTTATTTTAATATAGCTTATATCATTTATAAGAAAACAATATTTCATTTTAATATAGCTTATATCATTTATAAGAAAACAATATTTCATTTTAATATAGCTTATATCATTTATAAGAAAACAATATTTCCTTTTAATATAGCTTATATCATTTATAAGAAAACAATATTTCATTTTAATATAGCTTATATCATTTATAAGAAAACAATATTTCATTTTAATATAGCTTATATCATTTATAAGAAAACAATATTTCATTTTAATATAGCTTATATCATTTATAAGAAAACAATATTTCATTTTAATATAGCTTATATCATTTATAAGAAAACAATATTTTATTTTAATATAGCTTATATCATTTATAAGAAAACAATATTTCATTTTAATATAGCTTATATCATTTATAAGAAAACAATATTTCATTTTAATATAGCTTATATCATTTATAAGAAAACAATATTTCCTACAAAAAACATTATACGTTCTCTTCTCACACCAAAAAAATAAGATTCTATTTTTTGTGGTAGATTACAAAGATATTTGCAAAAAAAATATATATACAAATTTCGTTTAAGTTTTTTTAAATAAGAAATATTTTTCGAAATAAAATAATGTTATTTACTATCTCACCTATCGCGTTTTTAGATGGGGATCAATTTCCTATACAAATTCAACGTCACATAATCACCCACTTGCAGGCTAATAATCAGAAAATGTAGTTATTTTACCATTCTCGATGTTTTTCAGAAAAGAAAAAAAGATGAAAGATGACGGGAAATGTATATATATATATATATATATATATATATATATATATATATATATATATATATATATATATATATATAAATGATTAGTAGTATTATTATTATCATTACTATTATTATTATTTTTATATATAGGCGCTTATTTTATATATATATATATATATATATATATATATATATATATATATATATATATAAAGGAGATTAGAACAATAGTCTAAAGAGCTGAGTGTATTTTAATGTAACAGTGAAATTACTAGTTTAATTAAAATACAGGAAATAGAAAGTGCTCGTTGTAATTTAGATATATAATAAGCTCGATAGTTAAATGTCCTAGAGCTAATTCAATATTAAGTAATGTGATTTATAATTTAACATTTAAAAATCAAATTTTAATTAAATTAAAAATCCGTTTCATAAGAAGGAACAACAACAAAATCAATTATCTGTACGATCGTTTCGGAAAACAATGCTTTTTATTGTGGTATACATCAAGTTATGTAGAATAATTATATATAGTTTTTTGGTAAGCAAGGTCTCCTCATCAGCAAATTTTGGAGGGTTTTTATTGAATTTAAAAGACACCTTAAATAAACCTAGCATTAAAAGTAAGGCAGATGAATCTTGTGATGCATTTGTCGTGCCTTAATTTGTCGTACATCAATAGTAAACCCGATATTAGATATATTTTTGCATCTTTTCTCTAGATTCTTCTGAAATTCTCTTCTCGAATTCCTGACATCACCCCCCCCACACACACACATCTCATTAGAATTGAATGCCACTTTTTTATTGCCATCTGCATAAAAAAAAAACAATTCTCCTTGGACAACCATTTTTCCTTGTTGTCTTTGAGTATTTCTTTGTCTGGTACGTTTCTTTGGGTGTGAACATATATATATAGGCGCTTTTAATACTGAGCTGTTCGATTTTGTTTTCGTCTCATTCATACGTCCATTTATTTGTAAAAAAATGTGTGAAATTTGTCATCATCATCATCATCATCATCATCATCATTACCTACAGCAGAATTGTGAGTCTTATGAACAAACATTTTATTTTTTTTCTTTAAAAAGTCCAGCCACTTTAAATGCTGATCTGTTGGCTGTTGTTTTCGTATGATTTCGACGTCCATTCATTTTTAAAGTTGCACAAACACTTTAATGAATGACTGTTTCTTCTACAAATTGTTTGTATTGGATTCTTTTTTTAATTTTTTATTCATGTCAAACTCATTTAATTGTACCCACATTACCATCATCGTCGTCCTGATCATTGAGGATTTTTTTACTTTTGGAACGATCCTTCATGTGTATTTTACATGTATGTGTACGTGTGTATATGCATATGTATGTACATGCGTATATGTGTGCCTCTATATGTGTATATTTGCATGTGTGTGTACATGTGTATGTATTATTGTGTGTACATGAATGTATGCATATATGTGTGCATGCATGTGATTATTTGAATATTTATGTGGGCGTGGAGACGGCTCCTGTAAGCCGTGGCGAAGACAACCCCTCTAGGAGAAGCAAAGCTCTGATTTAAAAAAAATATACAGTCGAAGACCAGTACCCGCATTAATCTGGTCTGCAGTTTGACTTGTTGCTGACTATCTTTCTCTAGCTTGTTGCTGGATCTGAACATTTAGAACCGAGAGAGAGACTTAGCTGTTGTGCAAAGCTAAAACTCTGTAATAACATCTTTGTATAGATACTTCCTCATAAAGTTTTGTCTAAAAAAATAAATAAAAAATCCTGTGGCGATGGAAAATTTGTGACAGGTATATATATATATCGTATCGGCCTGAAAGGATAGAAGCATGTAATAACTGATCTGCCAGATATATGTGTGTATGTATCTATGTGCGCGAGTATGTGTATGCATGTAGGTTTGTATATGTGTATGTATGTTTAAATTTGCACATGTGTATGTATATTAATGTGTACATGCATGTTTGGATATATGTTTACATGTGTATTTGTGTGTATATATGTTTCTGTGTGTATGTATCTATATATATATTTATGTGTGTATGTGTAGATATATATGTATGTGTATGTATATGTAGTGTGTCAGGT
>NC_136527.1:187706546-187764046 GCF_053919585.1 Euprymna scolopes
AACATATCAGAACTCACGCAGTGAAAAAACCATATTCTTGTGAATTTTGTGTATATTCTTCTGATCGAAAATCAGACGTACGGAGACATATTAGAACTCATACTGGGGAAAAGCCACACTCATGTGGTGTGTGCGGATTTTCCTATTCTGAAAAATATAAACTAGTGCGACATATGAGAAGACACATTAGGGAACAACAACATTCTTGCAAAATATGTGAATATTCTTGTACGAAAAAATATAAATTATTACAACATATGAGAACTCACACTGGTGAAAAACCGTACTCTTGTAATATATGTACATATTCTTGTTCTGAGCAATCAAATTTAGTAAAACATATGAAAACTCACACAGAGGAAAACTTGAATGCCTACTAGACACCGTCATCGAGTGTCTAATATCTCTCTGTACAGGGGTTTGTCAAAACAATCTGGCATGAGGATACTTTTTCCATAGAAGGAAACCCTGACCAAATATTCAAAATCACATAGTATTCGCAGCCCAAATAAGATCTCCTCACTACCGCTACTCCACAGCTTTTCTGAGGAATGGTGCACCTTCTCTAAGTGAAATTACCTCAAGTAATAGCACGAAGCTGGATACTCCACCAGACTAGATACATTCTTGGAACATTCGAATATGTATGTATCTCATATAGAGTTCAAGTGTTAGCCCCTGGTTGTGGGCCCCTTTATTTCTGAGAACTGCGACTGAATTAAAATAAACAAAAAGGGAAAAACCACATTCTTGTAAAATATGTAAATATTCTTTTACTGAAAAACATGCATAATTGCGACATATGAGAACTCACACTGGAGAAAGGAATTGCACTTAAGGGAACAGCGAGGATACTAAAAAGAGCTCTCGGTTGGTTTCAATAAAAAAGCGGGGCAATGTTGGCAGCTGGTTTGGCTGCCCCATACCCAGCATTACAATCTTCAAAGGAAGAAAAATAAAAAAAGAGAAGGGCCATATTCTTGTAAAATATGTAAATATTCCTTTTCTGATAAATCAAATTTAGTGAAACATGAGAACTCACACTGGGAAAAAGCAACATTCTTGTAAAATTTGTGAATATTCTTGTTGTGAAAAATATTCATTAGTGCGAGAGATGAGAACTCGCACTTTAGAAAAACCACAAACATAACAAATATTTGATTACTTCAACAACATGGAGCATTGGATGATGGAAAAAGAATTCAGCATTAAATAACGGAAAAAGAATTCAACATTAAATAATGGAAAAAAGAATTCAACATTAAATAACGGAAAAAAGAATTCAACATTAAATAACGGAAAAAAGAATTCAACATTAAATAATGGAAAAAGAATTCAACATTAAATAACGGAAAAAAGAATTCAGCATTAAATAATGGAAAAAAGAATTCAGCATTAAATAATGGAAAAAAGAATTCAACATTAAATAATGGAAAAAAGAATTCAGCATTAAATAACGGAAAAAAGAATTCAGCATTAAATAATGGAAAAAAGAATTCAGCATTAAATAATGGAAAAAAGAATTCAGCATTAAATAATGGAAAAAGGAATTCAGCATTAAATAATGGAAAAAAGAATTCAGCATTAAATAATGGAAAAAGAATTCAGCATTAAATAATGGAAAAAAGAATTCAGCATTAAATAATGGAAAAAAGAATTCAGCATTAAATAACGGAAAAAAGAATTCAACATTAAATAACGGAAAATGGTTGCTGAAAAGTAAACTATGAAACCAACCGATTGTAAAAACATTTCGTCAGAAACATGCATTACATTCAAATACAAATCCAAAAAGCTTAAAATCCCATAGATCATGTGTGCGAAATTTCTGAAGATATCATGACCTTGAAGCATCAAAACCTTTTGAAAATACCAGATTCAACATTACCCTGTATGATAGTGGACTCTGTTTCAATTCACTGCAACAAATTAGATCATTGACTTTTTGTACACAAACACGCATCAAAGAATATAATGTTCGCTATTCAGAGTTGATCCATTCTACAATTTCACCAAAGGTAACCTGATTGACTGCTTAAAAACTTTGACTTTTTGCCTTCTTTTTTAAAATTTGGTTTTAATTTTTTCTTTCATTTAATTGTTTTTACTCAGAGTAATCACGTTAGAAAATAAAATTATTTTTCCACACATAACTGATTTCTTTTATGTATGATTTTGTAGAAAGGGTATTAAAGAGGCAAATTCCCAGCGTAATGGAACACCAAAAGGTCGCATAATGAAGACGAAAATATACTGTTATATATCAACGAAACAAATGCAATTTATTTGCATAAATATACAGGAAAGAGTGATAGAATAAGAGTTCATTGAAAGATGAGTAACGTTACGTGCGGTTGACTGGATAGTCAGGAACGCGTTGGTGGCTCATGGCTCCAACAGAGCGGTGTTTGTCACATCTTGACTGGTCGAGCGTTCAGCGGAAAAGAGAGAAATATGGGGAACAGGGAGTGACGTAGCTAGGTCGCTCTTCTGAGTTAAAGGGCGACAATCGAGTAAGGCTGAGAGTTTTCAACTCCCACAATACTCCCTTCCTAGTTAGCTGGAAGCTAGAGAAAAGAAAATTGGAGAAAAAGCATGCATATATATGTTTGCGTGTGTGTCCACTGTATAGAGAACGAGAGATGTTTTTTTTATTTATTAAGTAGAAGGGTGTAAAGATAGAGTTGCGACGTTAAAGAATATCAGGAAAAAGTGTTCAAACTTGTACAACTGTGGAATGGTCACAGGAATGACGTTATGAGTTTGAGTGCAAGTGTTGCGGTCATAGTCTGTATTGCCATGGAGTCTATGAAGCGTGCGCAAGGGTCAGCATGGTGGGTTGAAGTTGGTTCGCATTGGTCGCGAATGTGTCGACTACACGCTTATGATCACAAGTAGGTCTGCGAGGAAATTTGTCCGTCCGTAGAGAGCGGTGTCAACGTTGTTCAGGTGCTCGGGCGTACTCAGTGGGTCGGTACGGTCTGAACGTCCAGGATGAGTGTATCAGTGTGCATGATGCAGCTTACTCATGTTAGGTGGAGAACTTCGGTGAGGTGAGGTGAATCGTGAAATCCAGGAGATTACAGTGTTTGGTGAACATCTTTGTGTTGGTTGTCGCGTTTGTTGCTAAAAAAAGGCTGATATCCTGTGAGGTGTTGCTGGAAAGGGTTGATATGCCGTGGAGAGGCTTGATGCGCCAACATGACGCTGGAGAGGCTTGTTGTCGCTTTTTCCTTTCCATAATTGTGGAAAACTGGTGTTGAAATAGCGTGAGAGTTGCTATTTGAGTTTTGCAGTGGGCTTGTTGCCACACGTTCTCCATGATGAAATCGAAAGCTGAAATAATTTTTTATATTCGCACATGGCAAAAAAATATTTCGGTAAAGTGAAGAAGGTTTAAAGTTTTGATACGTAGCTAAAACGCGTGTGTGACGGAATGTTTTCAGACTTCATCGTCCACAGCAAAAGCCATATATAAAACACGTGCGTGATGGTATGTTTGTTAGACTTCATGATCCACAGCAAAATTGATATATAATTTCTGGGGTTGAAAATACGTGGAAAACACGTTGAAATTGCTATTGAAGTTGTTAGGAACCTCGTTCAAATAAGGAAGTAATTTTCGTTCGTTGTAGCAGTGGATGCATGTCGCTGGAGTTACGTCTGTGCTATAGTGTGACGTTCGTTCGTTTCAGGTGCTCGTTACATGTGCGTAATCATGTCTCTTCGTGCAAAGTGTTTCTCGACTGAGGTAAATAAGAACTGGTCCTCGGAAAATAGTTTTGTTGAACAAACTGATTATTAAGAATGAAGGCAACAGGAAAATTTTACATTTCAGGTTCTCGAGGTCATATTTTGCTTCGATTACGACGGAGAACAGAATAAAACAGTTTGAGTTAAATGACGTGAAAAGAACATCTAAGAAAATTACAGGGAGCGCGTTATATTCAGGACGTCATTAAAATTATTTTCTCGATTGGATTATAGCGGAAATGTACATCGTTTGCGAGAAAAATCGAAATGTTCGTGAAAATAGTAGTCCGTTGGTATCGTCAAAATTTTAACAGACATCGTTGTTCAAAGATACGTTTCGTTATAAAAAAATGTGAAGATAATAATGTATATTTTTTTTATGTGTGTGAATATAGATAAAATTTATTGTTAACTTTTTATAATAATAATAATTATTATTATTATTATTATTATTATTATTATAATTTTTATTATTATTATTATTATTATTATTCTTTTTATTATTATTATTCTTTTTATTATTATTATTCTTTTTATTATCATTATTATTTTTATTATTATTATTATTATTATTATTATTTTTATTTTAATTATCATTATTATTTTTATTATTATTATTATTATTATTATGTTTATTTTTATTATTATTATTATTATTATTATTTTTATTATTATTATTATTATTTTTATAATTATTATTATTATTTTTATTATTATAATAATTATTATAATTTTTACTATTGTTATTATTTTTATTATTATTATTATTATTTTTATTATTATTATTATTATTATTATTTTTATTATTATTATTATAATTTTTATTATTTTTATTATTATTATTATTATGTTTATTTTTATTATTATTATTATTATTTTTATTATTATAATTTTGTATTATTATTATTATAATTTTTATTATTATTATTATTATTATTATTGTTATTTTTATTATTATTATTTTTATTATTATTATTTTTATTATTTTTATTATTATTATTATTTTTATTATTATTATTATTATTTTTTTTTTTAATTATTTTTATTATTATTATTATTATTATTATTATTATTATTGTTTAGGCTGCGACGAAAAAACATTTTTTGAGGTGATTTGTTTACATTTATCTTTCCACCAGTAGTAAGAAAAAAGATGGCGGACAATAGATAATTGACGCACGTGTGTTTAGACATAACATTGAAATTCAACAAAAAAGATTTTTCTCCTTTTTTTTTGGAAATTGTGTTTTTGTTTTGGTTTTTCTTCCTTTTTTTTTTAGTATATTTCGCTGATTATTTAACGATATAACGGCATATTAAATTCGCGACATATCGTTTTTACAATGTTTTTGGAAAGTTGATTGTTAAGCTGTGATGAGAATGTTTGTTAAGTCACCATTTTGAAAAAAATCACGGCGGGGGTACCAGATGTTGTGGACAGGACGGTCTGCTGCGTGAAAGGCGATCCCGTCCCCATGTATATAATGGTGGATGTATTTAATGGTAGAGGGACTGAAAAGACGAAAGGTCGCATAATGAGAACGAAAATATACCGTTATATATCAACGACACAAATACAATTTATTTGCACAAATATACAGGAAAGATGTATTTAATGGTAGAGGAATTGAAAAGACGAAAGGTTGCATAATGAGAACGAAAATATACCGTTATATATCAACGACACAAATACAATTCATTTGCATAAATATACAGGAAAGATGTATTTAATGGTAGAGGAATTGAAAAGACAAAAGGTCGAATAATAAGAATGAAAATATACCGTTATATATCAACGACACAAATACAATTTATTTGCATAAATATACAGGAAAGATGTATTTAATGGTAGAGGAATTGAAAAGACGAAAGGTTGCATAATGAGAACGAAAATATACCGTTATATATCAACGACACAAATTCAATTCATTTGCATAAATATACAGGAAAGATGTATTTAATGGTAGAGGAATTGAAAAGACAAAAGGTCGAATAATAAGAATGAAAATATACCGTTATATATCAACGACACAAATGCAATTTATTTGCATAAATATACAGGAAAGATGTATTTAATGGTAGAGGAATTGAAAAGACGAAAGGTCGCATAATGAGAATGAAAATATACCGTTATATATCAACGACACAAATACAATTCATTTGCATAAATATACAGGAAAGATGTATTTAATGGTAGAGGAATTGAAAAGACGAAAGGTCGCATAATGAGAACGAAATTATACCGTTATATATCAACGACACAAATACAATTCATTTCCATAAATATACAATGGTGGATGTATTTAATGGTAGAGGAATTGAAAAGACGATCCCGGTCGCATAATGAGAATGAAAATATACCGTTATATATCAACGACGCAAATACAATTCATTTGCATAAATATACAGGAAAGATGTATTTAATGGTAGAGGAATTGAAAAGACGAAAGGTCGCATAATGAGAACGAAAATATACCGTTATATATCAACGACACAAATACAATTTATTTGCATAAATATACAGGAAAGAGAGATAGAAAGATGGGTAACGTTACTTGCGGTTGACTGGCTAGTCAGGACGCGGTGGTGGCTCATGGCCCCACCGGAGCGGTTTCTGTCACATCTTGACTGGTTGAGTGTTCAGCAGAAAAGAGGGCGAAATATGAGAAACAGGAAGTGACATAGCTAGGTCGCTCTTCTGAGTTAAAGGGCGACAAAAGAGTAATGCGGAGAGTTTTCAACTCCCACAACTTTTTTTTTAAAGTAGTTTATTTGACTGTCGAGCTCTGGGCACGTTTTCATGACGAAACGTTTATGAATCGGGAGAGAGAACTATAAAATAAAAGGGTAGGACCTGTTTCTGATTGATGTATTCATAGTAACCATGTTTCGCATTATAATTATCACGTCAATTTAAAGACAAGCTTTTCATGTTGACATTTGTTATAATTCAGATGAATCTCAGGAGTTGCATTATATCGTAATTTTGCCATCAAAGGGACATAATTCCCAAAAGAGTTATCTGTCCTTTAAACGATATATAAAAAGGGAAAAAATGTGATTTAATTAATTATCGATTTGTGTTCTATTCTATTTTCTCACATACTCACACCCGCGAGCGTATTTTACATTTCATCTCGTGATGAGGATGAAAAGAAAGATTTAAAAGCAACTGTTTCATGAACATATCAAGTTTTTAACAGCAAGAATCGGCACTTATACATAACAGTTACATGAGGCGAATATTTGTATTTTAGTTTCAAGAATCGCGACAGATGTCGTTTGTCAGGGATCAATAACTCTTCCTTTTCGAAAAGTTATTGCAAACTAAAATTATATTTTTTATATATTTTTAGGTACTCTTGCATAATTTGACCAGAATTGGCACTCATTGGTGTCAGCCGAGCGTCGTAAACTCTCCCTGGCAATATATATATATATATATATATATATATATATATATATATATATATATATATATATATATATATATATATATGAATCTCATGAGTTGCATTATATCGTAATGTTGCTGCGGATATATATATATATATATATATATATATATATATATATATATATATATATATATATATATATATATATATAACAAGAAGGGTGCAAGCAAATTACACGGCGTTTATCGCTTAAAAGGCAGGCAACTGTTTGGGAATTATGTCCCTTTGATGGCAAAATACGATACAATGCAACTCCTGAGACTCAGCTGTTGTTAAATATCGATTTGTGTTCTGTTATATTTTTTCTCATATTCACATCTGCGAGTCGGGACATTTTCCAACATTGCGTTACTTCTCTATCAAAGGAGAAGGTAATACATGGGAAGGCTCAAAACATGACAAGTAAAGCCAGAATGGTTATAAGGCGGCACCATGGCTGAAATGCACAAACATACTAGAAACAGGTAGTACACTTCCATCGTTAGTCGTTAGATGCTGATTGCATGTAAAACATCAGGTTTACGTCTGGAATTATAAGTTAAGGTCATCGTAAAGTTAACGGAATCAAATCTGATAAAAATAAGTCGCAATTTTCATAATGTAATCATGTGATTATTGTTTTGTTTCTTGTTGGTTAAAATCTAGTTTTTGTTATTTGATTGACTTCGCTATTTGTTCAATTCCTTCCTTTTTGAATTGTTTATGTGAAATATTCAGTTTTGCATTTTTTTATATTTGGATTATTTGGATTACTGTTCTCATCTTGGATATAAACAGTAGTTCGACTAATCCAAATCATATTGAAATGTTCAATCTTTTACACGAGGAACAAAATAATTATTACACCGTTTTACGATGAACATAAGTTCTTTGTTCTGAAGCAGTTGATTTTTTTCTTCTTATAATAATTTCACGTTTAAATCATGTTTTTTTTTATATTTTAATTTTGATTCTTTTATATTTTCATATATTTAATTGCTTAATGAATTGGACACACAAAACAAAATTTGTATCAATTTATTAAAGATTATATTAAGAAATCCTAACATACAAACAAATTCTCTGCGTTGGAATGGAAGGTAAGTTTATTTTTTTCACTTGACAACAATATTATTCAACAACTTTAAAATAATCTTAAATATTAATATATGTTTATGAAAGGTAAGTTATTTTTTACGTTTTAAAAAACTCCCATTCAATAATTTTTAAAATAATCTGAAACACTTCTTTTTTTTTTGCAATCTCCCTCCAAAATATTGATTCTTAAAATAATATTAAACATTAAAAGTTTTAATTTTATTGCAATCCAATAAAAATATTGCTTTCGTTGATCAAAAATGTGTTTATTTAAGTAAAATTTACGTGATTTCTGCGAAAATCCTAATGTTTACCATAAACACAATAATTTGATTCGAAGTTGGTTGAATTGTTAAACAACTGAACCCGAAACTGTTTTGTATATATATATATATATATATATATATATATATATATATATATATATATATATATATATATATGTGTGTGTGTGTGTGCGTGTGTGTGTGTGTGTGTGTGTATTTTTAAAATAGTCTACTTTCCTAATTTACCTATTATGTCGCTAGAGAATTCTGTTTAAGTTTGGATATTTTATTCAATGTTTTAGGTTTTGGAATAAGGATTCTTTTATTACGTTTACATGAAATTATTTTTTTATTTCGTTTACATAAAATGATTCTTTTATTACGTTTAAACAAATATTACATTAAATTTTTCGTATGTGCATATGTAAAGCAAAAGCAAACGTTTTCTGATGACCTAGATATAATTTTCTCATTAAACAATAGTAAATATTACATTAAGATTGTCACACAATCCCATGTGCGCGCGTTTTCCTTAAAACAGAATACGTTTATAATGTATATATTCAATAAGCATATCTTAAATTGCAACGGTTTATTAAACTCAATGAAAATGATTTACACTTTTACGTGTTTCATTGCAATCAAATCATCAGACTTTTGATCAGTTCATCAAATGTTCACTTTTTTCTTGGTTCAAAAAGGAAACGTAATTTCAAAGCCTGTTAAAAAAAGGTTAAAAGATATGAAAATCTCAAATTCTCCTTGGCCTTCATAAGAATCTTTTTTTTTACACAGTGATCACCACTTATCAATGCCCGGAAGCCACTCAGGGATAAGGGTTATTGCAAGTACATTACGTTAGTGTGGAGATTTGATGAAGTGTTTACTTAAGGGGACGGTTCATTAGGAATTTGTAAACATTGGACTTGAAGACATCCAAGTTGTAGTCCAGAGGGAAGCAGGCAGACGGAACAGAGTTCCACAGGTGTGCAGTTCTAAGAAAGAAGCTTTGTTCATGGAATCCGCGTTTTGATTTAGGCATAGATATAGAGTGGGGGAAATTTTTCACAGTGGATTCAGCTAGACGGGTGTTTTTCGTGAAAGATTAGTGAGAGGGGACCAGAGATTGGAGTTCAGACGAGCATCTGCCATGGAAATAACGATAAAACAAGAATAGGCTCGCAACGTCTCTTCTGTGGGAGAGAGGTTGCAGGGTAGAGAAAAAGGCATCACTCACTAAGCCACGAATTCTGTTGTATAAAATTCGTTTTTATGAGTGTTAACAAATGTGTAATGTGACGAAAATACAGATGGAGGTTGTTGCACGAATCTATATTTGGCGACAATGCACAGTACATATGGTAATCTTAGCTTTGTAGGGTTGTTAGATATTGTCGATTGTTTTGACAAATTTACATATTCATATATACGGTATATGCATGTGCTTAAGGAAGGCAGAAACAAACGTTTTCTGATGAACCTAGATATATTCATCTCATAACCATGGTAAATATCACATTAAAATTTCCATACACACACGCGCGTTTTCCTTAAAACAGATATTCGTTTATAATTAAAGCAGTTTTTAAATTGCAACAATTTATATAGCTCAATGAAAATGATTTACAGTTTCAGAGCATATGTAACTTTATTAAGCATTACATTCACATGTATTTTTTTTCAAATTACTGCGTCTTACATGTGTTTCATTGAATAGCATAAACCAAACAAATCATCATCATTTACATTAGTTCATCAAAGCAGAATATGTTCAGTTTTTTCTTGGTTTGAAACGCAATTTTAAAGCAAATTAGAAATTTTTAAAAGGCATAAAACACGAAATCCATTAAACACAGTAAAACAAAAACTTGTTATAGATAAAACATTGAAAACATACTGATATGCATAAGAAGGAACAAAGTTTAATACAGATATCAAGAACATTATAAATAAACGACAATATATTTTAATACAGATATCAAGAAAATTATAAATAAACGACAATATATTTTAATACAAATATCAAGAACATTATAAATAAACGACAATATATTTTAATACAGATATCAAGAACATTAAAAAAACATTTCCACACATGTGACTTAAAATGAAAGCTACCTTAAAAGACCATATTAGTATCCATTGTTAAGTAACGAGATTTTATATTGATTTGGATTATAAATTTTAAAAGTATATTCAGTATTTAAATTAACTTTTCCTGTATCATAAAAGTATTATATTTTTCAATTAGTAGCTCTATATATTGGTTTCTTATGGACAGATGTTTGCTTATGGACATACAGAAAGGTTTGCACCCGTTTAGCCTTTCATATAATAAATAAATAAATTTAAAGCTACCTTAAAAGATCATATTAATATCGCTTGTTAACAAAATTATATATTAATTTAAAAGTATATTTAATAGTTAAATTAACTTTTCCTGTATCATAAAGTGATTATATTTTTCTATTAGTAGCTTTATAAATAACTTGTAGGGGTGAAACAGGGTTAATCTTTAACGTTGGTATAGCTTATATTTTAGACTATCTTTTAAGTCAGTCTAAGACAAAGATGATCTTGGTAGTTGCATGAAGTCATATTTGAAACAATACACAATACATATTTGCAACAATACACAATACATATTTGCAACAATACACAATACATATTTGCAACAATACACAATGCATATTTGCAACAATACACAATACATATTTGCAACAATACACAATACATATTTGCAACACTACACAATACATATTTGCAACAATACACAATACATATTTGCAACAATACACAATACATATTTGCAAGAATACACAATACATATTTGCAACAATACACAATTCATATTTGCAACAATACACAATACATATTTGCAACAATACACAATACATATTTGCAATAATACACAATATATATTTGCAACAATACGCAATACATATGGTAATCCTAGCTTTGTAGACAAATATGATACTAATTTTCTGGCACAGTTGAGAAACTGCACCTTCCTTTAAGCAAACATTTTAATATCCTTACTATGTTAATTGTGTATTAAAATCTTTTAAATAACAATTTTGTTTTAATCAATAGTTAAAGATTAAATATTAACTTGCTGATGAGTTAAACACATATAGTAACAACAATTTCTATGTTCAAATGAATTAGCGATAAACGGATATCCTTAAACAATTGATGAATTTTAATATGCCTTAAATTTGAGAAATAAATATGGAATACAAGAAATAACTTATAAAAAATAAATGTTCCGATTTTACTGTAGGGTTTCAACCAAATAAGCTATGTTTTTTTGCATTAAATAAGTCCCGTTTAAGAAAGTGTTAATAGTTTTGATAAATTTACATCTTCCTATATCAAGTATCCTATATACAGTATATGCATATGCTTTAGGAAGGCAGAAGCAAACGTTTTCTGATGAACCTCGATATATTATCTCAATGGTAAATATTACGTTAAGATTTTCATACACGCGTTTTTTTAAAGAGATGTACGTTTATAATTAAGGCAATCTTAAAATTGCAACTGTTTAAGCTCAAAGAAAATGATTTACACTTTCAGAGCATATGTAACTTTATTAAACATTTAATTCACATGTGTATTGTTTAAATTACTGTGTCTTACATGTGTTTCATTGAATGACATGAACCAAAACAATCATCAGACTTTACATTAGTTCATCAAAGAAGAATATGTTCACTTATTTTCTTGGTTTGAAACGAAATTTTACAGAGAATTATAATGTTTTAAAAAGCGTAAAAATCCGAAACCTAGTAAAAACAGTAAAACTTTCAACTGTATAAAACCAGTAAAACAAAAACTTGTTATAGATAAACATTGAAGACATACTGATATGCAGAATAAGGAACAAAGTTTAATACAGATATCAAAAACATTATAAATAAATGACAATATATTTGCACACATGTGACTTGAAATGAACGCTACTTTAAAAGACCATATTAGTATTTGTTGTTAAGTAACTGAATTATATATTGATTTGGATTATTAATTTTAAAAGTATATTCAGTATTTAAATTAACTTTTCCTGTATCATAAAATTATTATATTTTCCTATTAGTAGCTTTATATACTAGTTTATTATGAACATTATTCTTGTATCATGAAATTATTTTATTTCTATTAGTAGCTTTATGTATTAGTTTATTATTAAGAGTAATATTTTTATGGACACACAGAAACGTGAGCAGCCATTTTGCCTTTCATATAATAAATTATTACATTTTAATTATTTGCAGTAGCAACTATGGTTATTGTTGCTAAACACCCCTACTTTATTATTGTTTATTTTAAAATAATAAGGATAAAACATCAGAATATCAATTCTGTAATGTTGAGTAAGATACCTGTTGGCACAGGACGCTCTGCGGTGTGTTAGACGATCCCGTCCCCATGTGTGTAATAGTGGATGGATGTAATTAATGGTAAGGAATTCAAAAGACGAAAGGTCGCATAATGAAGACGAAAATATACCGTTAAATATCAATGAAACAACTGCGATTTTATCGCATAAATATACAGGAAAGAATGATAGAAGAAATAGAGTTCATGAAAGATGAGTAACGTTACTTGCAGTTGACTGGCTAGTCAGCACGCGGTGGTGCCTCATGGCTCCACCGGAGCAGTGTTTGTCACATCTGTACTGGTCTAGCGTTCAGCGGAAAGGTGGGTGAAATATTAGAATCAGGAAGTGACGTAGATAGATTATTCATTATTCATTTATCGATTACAAAATATTATGAATAGTATTTAACATTTAAACCATATTAATGTGAATTAAGTGTTTATTTCTGTGATTTTTACATGTTTTATAAAGTTATGTTTCTTGTTTTGTTGGCACGATTAAAATAAATAATGATATAAAAATATTAAATTTCATTTTTTTTCATTTGCAGATATTCCTGATTGAATGTTTTCAATGAATAATTGACCATCATTTTCATTAAACAGTATTTATAGACAATTATTCCCTTATGTGGCAGACAACAAAAACGGCTGCACACAAAATTATTAGACATATATGTGTGAAGAGTTATTTTATCTGGATTGTTTAGCAAATAGTGATAAGCACATCACACACATTAAAATTTGTGAAATTTTTGTTTAATGTTTTCATAAATCATAAGATATCGAATTTAACATTTCAGAAAAATCTGCTTGTTTAGAAAAGAGAATATTTTAACTTTTACACAACGAAATATCTCTTATCAAATAAAGTAAGTGATACCAATTGAAATTTATTTAGCATCTAAATTACATCAACAACTCCAGATTAAAATTTGTGTATAACTTGAAAGTGATAATCTTGCTCCAGATGAATTTAGTTTAAATATGAATAAACATATGAAAGAAAAGCCACATCCTTGTAAAGTGTGTGGATATTCTTTTACTGAAAAATCAACATTAGTGAGACATATGAGAACTCACACCGGAGAAAGGCCACATTCTTGTAAAGTGTGTGGATATTCGTTTACTGAAAAATCAAATTTACAAAGTCATATGAGAACTCACACTGGAGAAAAGCCACATTCCTGTGAAGTGTGTGGATATTCGTGTACTAAAAAATCAAATTTAGTGAGACATATGAGAACTCACACCGGAGAAAAGCCACATTCTTGTGAAGTGTGTGGATATTCTTCTACTGAAAAATCGCATTTAGTGAGTCATATGAGAACTCACACTGGTGAAAAGCCACATTCTTGTGAAGTGTGTGGATATTCGTTTACTAAAAAATCAAATTTAGTGAGTCATATGAGAACTCACACTGGGGAACGGCCACATCGTTGTGGATTATGTGAATGTTCTTTTTCTGAAAAATTAACATTAGTGAAACATATGAGAACTCACACTGGTGAAAAGCCATTTTCTTGTGGATTATGTGAATATTCTTGTTCTGTAAAATCATCATTGGTTAATCATATGAGAACTCACACTGGGGAACGGTCACACTCTTGTGAATTATGTGAATATTCTTGTTCTGTAAAATCATCGTTGGTTAAACATATGAGAACGCACATGGGCGAAAAGCCATTTTCCTGTGAAGTGTGTGGATATACTTGTTCTCAGAAATCACATCTAGTTATACATATGAGAACTCACACTGGGGAAAAGCCACATTCTTGTGAAGTATGTGGATATTCTTTTTCTGTAAGATCACATTTAGTGAAGCATATGAAGATACACACTGGGGAAAAGCCGCATTCTTGTGAAGTGTGTGGATATTCTTGTTCTCTGAAATCAAATTTATTGAAACATATGAGAACTCACACTGGGGAAAAGCCACATTCATGTAAAGTGTGTGAATATACTTGTTCTGTGAAATCAAATTTATTGAAACATATGAGAATACACACTGGGGAAAAGCCACATTCTTGTGAAGTTCGTGGGCATTCATGTTCTGAGAAATCAAAGCTAGTCATACATATGAGAACTCACACTGGGGAAAAGCCATACACTTGTTCTGTTAAATCAAGTTTAGTCAAACACATGAAAACTCATCAATGAAAGCTCTATTCATGTAAAAAGACTACCAGAAAGTAGAGGATGAGGAAACAAAACTTCGACAGGAGGTTGTATGGGAAAGGGAAGAGAGGTGGACACTTATATGGGCAACGGATTATGCTAAACAAAAGAATAAAAAACAAAAAGAAAGAACAGCAACTTGGAGGGGGATCTTTTTTCATTTTCATCCTGGAAAAACAAGCATCCCTCCAGGGAAATTTGCATCACAACGATATAACAGCCTGAAATTGTTCACCGCAAGAGAACTAGACTACATGTCTTAAAAAATAACAGCTCTTTTGGTGAACATCAGATGTCCTCTGGAAAACCCAATAAAAATCCCCACAATAGACTTACTCCAACAACAACCAACAACTTTACCATCAGAACCCATCCAAATATCCCAGCACATTCCCAGCTCTCCTGGAACTCCTGTGTCACTTGAGTCTCTGCATGACATGACATCTGCCTTCATAAACTCTCTGCTGGAAACCCAACAAACACCAACACAGGAATCTACATCACCTACCAGGATACACCTACCTGCATCACCGCCACAACTACATAGACACCCACCACCATCATTTGTACTCCCAGGAGCAGATGATGAACAGTTAGCTTTGGAGGAGGAACTCAGCAACACAATTGAGGAGGTGAGGTTATGAGAATGAAGGACTTACCAGGTTTGTCCAAGACCCAAGCAGCTGGAAGAGCAAAGACTGTTATAGCCAAAGTTAACATCGCTCTCAAGAGGCTAATTCCAACAACAGTAATGCCCATAGAACTCAACCATATCACATATGCAGCTGGCCTCTATATTGACAGAAAATATTTTAAAAATCAACCTTCGAACATTCAATCACAATCATCAAATATGGCCCAGAGTCTCTAGACAAACACCTCACTGGAAGACCAAGCTGCAAAAACAACTGAACCTATGCAGGAAAGAAGTAAGCCAAATAAAACAGTTCCTTGCAAATGCCATGGTACAGGGTCGACTTAAGACAACCATCAAAAAACTCTGTACCAAATACCACCATGAGAAAATTGAGGGATTACATAATACAGCCAGGGAGTTGGTAGGAAAAATACCAGCACTTTCCCAGAGAATTAAAAACCAGGAGAACAAGATAAACTCCCAGATTAAAAATAGGCAGTTTAAAACAAACCAAAGGACTTTTTACAGGCAGCTGATAAGGGACACCATTACTGTAGAACGTCCACCTGCAGAGAAAGCCCTGGAAAACTACTGAAGACCTCTATTTGAAACAGAAGGCAAGTATAATCAAGAGGCCCAGTGAATTGAAGATATTATTAGGCTTAATTAAACCAAGCCTCAGATGCCAGAACCAGTTATAACACTTGGTATGATAACAAGAAAACTGGCACAATTTTCCAACCACAAAGCACCTGGAATCGACAATATCCAAAACTTTTTGCTGAAGCAATTGACTGCACTCCACCACCACTACAGTGATTACTTCAGCAGGATGCTAAGAGATGAAGAAGCAACACCACCCTGGCTGACAGAGGGGGACACCAGCCTCATACCCAAGACCAAGGAGACACAACGCCCAAATAAATACAGGCCAATATGCTGCCTTACAACTACCTACAAGCTTTTAACTGGTCTTATAGCCGATGGTATATATGACCATCTATCACCTGGGACCTACCTTGAAAAAGAGAAGACAGGGTGCAGAAGAAAATGCCTCGGTACCAAAGACCAGCTATTAATCAACAAGACCGTCCTAGAAGACTGAAGGAAGAGACACAAAAACCTGAGCATGGCATGGATTGATTAACAGAAGGCATTTGACAGCGTGCCACACTCATGGCTACTTCGGTGCCTTGAGTTATACAAAGCCCACCCGGTAATTAGACAAACAATGGCTGCTCACCTTCAGATGTGGAAAACTACAATATCATTAAATCACAATGGAGGAAAACCATCATCCCTGAAGTAAAAATCAAACGGTGAATATTCCAAGGTGATAGCTTATCTCCCTTACTCTTCTGTATGTCAATAGACCCACTAAGCAAGCTCCTGAATAAAAATCAGAGCGCCTACAATTTGAGTCAGGGACGCCATCGAGATCCATGCAAGAGAATAAACCATCTGCTCTTCATGGATGATCTTAAGCTGTATGCTAGCTCTGAAACCGATCTGCACCACCTTCTGCAGGTAGTTCACACATTCTCCAGTGACATCGGAATGAAGTTTGGCCTGGATAAATGTGCCAAATGTACACTCAGAGCTGGGAAGAAGACTCACACAGAAAATAGGCAGCTTAATGAAAACATCGACATCAGGGATCTAGAAGAGCATGAGCCTTAGAAGTACCTTAGCATTGATTAAAACGAGAACATACAACATGCCAAGATGAGGGAGAAGATTAGTAAAGAATATGTACGCCGGGTGAGGAAAATATGCAAAATCCAGCTCACTAATAAAAATAAAATTACTGCCATAAACCAGCTTGCTATGCCAGTAATAACATACAGCTTTGGTATCATTAACTGGCCACAAAAATACATCAACTGGCTAGATGTAAAGACACGAAAGCTACTAACGCTTCATAAAATAATATACATAAATCAGTGTCTACCAAGGCTGTATTTGCCCAGGGGAGAAGGAGGTCTGGGACTCTCAGAGATTAATCATCAACATAGGGCAACTATTGTGAGCACCGGTCAGTATCTGAGAAGCTCCCAGAATGGCACCCTCAATAGTATATGAACATCAAGAGACAAGAGCCAGCAGAACAACAACAGTCACCTAGCTGGCCAAGCATTTTGGTCAGAGTTGTCTCTCAGATAAGGACGAAACACCAAACAAGTGTGCCACAGAAATAGCAAGAAAGAGCCGGCAAAAATATACCGAGACCTTTCAACAGATGAACCTTAAAGAATGGGAACAACATCAGCGTGCAAAGTATTTTCAGGGGGAACTCTCTCAGGAATACATATATAAAGAAGGTTCTTTGGAATGGCTAAATAGAGGATCCCTCCTACACGATCAGGAAAGGGTCATAATGGCTGCTTAAGACCAGGGATTGATGACCAATGCATTCAAGAAGATGGCAGGGATCAGTAATGGCAATAAATGCAGGTTCTGCCATACAGAATTGGAAAGTGTTGGTCATCTGATATCAAGTTGCAAAGTTCTTCTAGGGGACGGCTACTATACAGCGAGACATGATGGAGTATGCAAGTACCTCCACTGGACCATCTTTAAAAAATTCAACATCCAGTGTAGCAGCAAGTCCTGGGAACATCAACCTGAAAGAATAGTTGGAAATGACTTATATACCATACATTACGACCATGTAATCCCTACAGCCACCTACCTTGAAAATGTTGCTGTGAAACCTGACATAGTTATATGGAATAAGTCAGAGAGAGTTGCAACCCTGATTTAAGTGAGTTTTCCTAAGGACGGCGGTTTTAACAGAGCTGAAAGAGAGAAACAGACCAAATACCAAGGTCTCATGTATGATATGAAAAGAAACTGGAACCTTAAGGGGATATCGATAACCAGTTATCATAGGTGCCACAGGACTTATAAAGAAGAATCCGAAGTCCTACCTAACTAATATTCCTGGTGAACCAAGTGCAAAAGAGATTCAGACAATTGCACTTTGCCGAAAAACGAGTATACTAAAAAGAGCTCTCGGTTGGTTTCAATAAAAAAGCGAGGCAATGTTGGCAGCTGGTTTGGCTGCCCCATACCCAGCATTACAATCTTCAAAGGAAGAAAAATAAAAAAAAGTGAAAAGCCACATTCTTGTGAAGTGTGAGGATATTCTTTTTCTCGAAACGCACATTTACTGACACATATGGGAACTCACATTCTGGAATGAACTTGAATGCCTACTAGACACTATCCTCGAGTGTCAAAGGTGTTTCTGTACAAGGGTTTTTGAGAGAACTTTGCAAGTAAACCCTGACCAAATACTAAAAATCACATAGTATTCACAGCCCAAGCAAGATCTCCTTTCTATGGCTAACCCATATTAGCTTTTATGAGAGATGATGTACCTTTTCCAAGTAATAGCTCCAAGCGAGATACTCCACCAGACTAGATAAATTCTGGTCCTGGATATCAATAAGACCAAGAGAGCAAAACAAAACATAAAAACTACAACATATAAAAATGGTTATTTGGAGAGAGAAAAATTATGCTCTCAATTTCTTTATTTTATTTTTCAAAAATCTTTTCATCCGTTAACATTACAAACGATTTTTTTAATTTTTATTTTGTACTCAAATTATACATGAAAAACTTTATTTAAATATTTAAATAACCTTAGAGTCTACTTGAGAGAATGGGAAAAGAAAGAAATAATTATGCATATAGATATGTGCCCAACTATATTCGCACAAACATGGCCACACACAATCTTGCTAGGGTATTACACCACTAATGGTCAGGTCTTTAAGTGAGATGTTCAACGAGTGAGATCCGAGTTATTTTTAGGAGGAACGCATGAAAACTTGATCTCATGAGTTTTTATTTTTTATTTTTATTAAATTTTGTTTTCCAGAAATCGACTTCCCAAACATTACTGAATCTCATGAGTTTTTATTTTTTTATTTTTATTAAATTTGTTTTCCAGAAATCGACTTCCCAAACATTACTGGATCTCATGAGTTTTTATTTTTTTTTTTTTTATTAAATTTGTTTTCCAGAAATCGACTTCCCAAACATTACTGGATCTCATGAGTTTTTTTTTTTTTTTTTTATTAAATTTGTTTTCCAGAAATCGACTTCCCAAACATTACTAGATCTCATGAGTTTTATTTTTTTATTTTTATTAAATTTTATTTTCCAGAAATCGACTTCCCAAACATTACAAAGACATTTAAGGGGAGGGGCGTAAATGGATGGTGACATGTTATGCTAATAAGACTAAGCTGCTCTCCTTTAACAATTACAAGAAACTTCTCCAATCACGGATATCCATGAAAAATAACACCCTACCTTAGACTTCTTCCTTCGAACTCCTCAGCTTAACATTCGCAGGACATAGGAACTGGAATAAATACATGCAGGACATTGTAAAGGCTACTGCAATGGAGATGGGCTCCCTCTACTGTGCTAGAAAACTCACACCTGAGAGTATTCTGTACCTTTTAAGGCTACGATTGTCCCATGTATGTTGTATTGTTGCAACAACTCGGCTGGTGTATCTACCACCAGCTTCTCCCCCTTGGATAGGGTTCAAATATGGGTCTCCAATCTAGTAGGTCCCAATTTTCAACTAGGCTCCAACCCCTCTCCCATCGCCTGTTTTACAGGTAAGTTAATGAAATGTGCTTTTATGAACTCATTGCTCTTGTGCTTCCCCGACGTATATATCCCCCACAAACTCGCCTAACAACAAAATCAAACCCCTTCACTGTTGCGGTACCTAAATATCAGAAAATTTTCTACTCAAACAGCTTCTTCTCTTGAAAAGTTAGAATTTGGAATTCTTTTCCTGCTTCTTGTTTCCGAAACTGTATTGATATGCAGAAATTCAAATGCAGCGAAAACCAACATCTTAATCATTCTTAAGCATGGACCCAATTAGTAACTTCAGAGAAGTACCTGGTTTAGGTCCCAGGAGCGAGTATAAAAATGCACTATTATTCCTACTTCAAACTAAACGAACGATAAATATTACAAATCTTATTATTTTTTTCTATACCCTGTTCTATCTACTGTCTTATAACTCTTTGTTTCCAGATTTCCGTCTCTCAAGTCAGAAAAATATGTGTTTGCTAGCATTTATTAGTTTTGGAAAACGAGTTTGTATTAGAAAAGAAGTGGAAACTTATTCTTCCAGTCAAATACAAAAAAAAATAACAGTCAAACCTTGAAAAGAATGCAACGTCTCCAAAGTGGAATGATATGCAGACGTTCAAATGCAACATAAACCAACATCTTTATCTTTCTTAAGCATGGTCCAAATTAGTAGCCTCTTATGTCCAAGTCGTAATTTGGCTTGTTTGGGGTGAAGGTGACTTTAAAAAGATGGACCAGTTTACCAGCACGGAAATAATCTCAGTGGCTAATATTTTTTTAAATGTAAACCTCTTGGCAGAAAATTAAAAACCATCGATGCAGTGGAATATATATATATATATATATATATATATATATATATATATATATATATATGTGTGTGTGTTCAGAATGTGAGAGATGATACAATTATTTCCACAATCAAGCAACGTCACAAGAGACATGACAGCCAAAAACTAGAAGTCCAAGACTTAAGTTTCGCCCTCATTTAGGCTCATCGGTTGAACACATCCGAATTCAGCATTCGAACCCGAATCTTTTGCATGCGAGGCAAGTACTCTACCAGTTGAGCAACCGCAGCACACACAAGAACGAAATCCGAATATGTGTAAAAAAGCATGGATACGGGGGTGTAAATGATGGGAGAGATAAGACTATAAAAAAGAAAGACAAGGATCGTGACAGAGACGAAATTACATTCTTAATCTTTGAAAAGATGTGAAGAACGTTCTATATTGGGCGGGTAATGCCATAACTGTAACCAAGAAGAAATAAATGTCGTTGTACAACCAAAAAGCAAGTCGAAGTTATGTTCTGTTTGAAGCTGAACGTCAAAAATTTATTTTTGCACCCAACTAATCTATACAAATGTAAAAATTTTATAAATATAATTTTACTACTATATTTTGTTCTGTCCATACTTCTACTATGTATTTTTACTACTAAAGTTAAAAAAAAATATTTTTGCACCAAACTAATCTATACTAATGTAAAAATTATATAAATATTTTACTCCTATATGCTGTTCTGTCCATTCTTGTACTAGAATGTTTTTATGTATTCCATAATAAGTAACGTATAATAAGCATATATCATATCTCAACACATGATTATATGCATATATATATTTATATATATATATATTTATATATATATTTATATATATTTTTATATGTATATATTTATATATATTTATATATATATATGTGTTAGAGAATAGAGAGAGAGAGAGGGAAGAGGTGAATTATAGCGTAGACACGTTGACCGGAAGTAAAAGATCAACTGATTTGATTGCATGTGAGTCATGTGATCAGATTAGCTGAATCGGAGATTTGATTTGAACTCAGAAGACAATGGACGGCTTCCCGTTGTCTCCTCCTCTTCACTGGGGGGACGAACGCTAACGTGTGTAGAAGAAGAACCCACACAGGCCGATTTCACTTTCCACCTTCTGCAGGACATCTGGGAAAAGTGAAATAAATTATAGAACTAATTCCTTGTCTTGGAGTGATTGAATCTTCATCCAAAAACAGGTACCCAGTCTCCCTCCAGGACGAGAAAATTCCAGATGGTCCAACATCGAAGAAGCAGAGGTAGGTTCTGAAAATACATGTCACCCACACACGATTCCCTTTATGATACAACATAAATATACAACGCAACATATGTATCTATATATATTTGTATATATATTTATATATATATATTTGTATATATATTTATATATATATTTTTATATATGTATATATATATTTACATATATATTTATATATATATATGTATATTCTTATATATATATATATATATATATACATATATATATATATTTATATTGTAGAAAATTTATTTTGGAAAATAGAATATATATATGTATATATATATATATATATATATATATATATATATATATATATATATATATATATATACACACAAATCGTTGAAAATTTATTTTGGAAAATGGAATATATTGTTTTAGAAAATACTGCTTTTGTCTGCAAAGGTAAGAGCTGGAAATAGGGGTTCCCAACAAATGACAATAATTTTGATAAGGATAAACCTATCAATATATGCAATTCATAAATGACACTTTTGTAGACAAATTGAATGGAAACTTGTTGGAATTGCATTTTAAAATAAATTCAAATCCAAATCTATTTAAAGCCTATAATATTATCTAAGTTGATCGTATGTAAAATAAAACAAGATTTCTTCTCTCCTGATTCCCGTAATGTATTTAACGATAATGGCAGGAGACTTAACCCTTAAATACCGACTGTGATTTTACTGAGGAAGACGTCAAAAAATTATCAAATGATCAGTATGATATTTTACTAGATCACCAGCGATGTTCACTCAGCTACTTCAAACGAATTTTGCAATATGAAAAAGTAATACTTACACTTGGTGAGATTTGAAAATAATTCCGTATTATGAGTTTCTGCCAGACAATGTATTCTCTGAAATATCCTTGTCAATTGAATTTTGCAATATAAAAAAGTATACCTTACCCTTGGTGAAATTTGAAAATAATTTCGTATTATGAGTTTCTGCCAGACAATCTATTCTCTAAAATATCCTCAGCAACTGACTCAAATACAACAATTAAAACAAATCACCAAAAATGTGTTATATTCCACAGGTTAAACTGACGATTATACAAATAACAGTGATTGCAAGCAATATGTTACTCAATACTCTTTATTCATTAAATATTATTCGTTCAAATTACAATATATTACTTTAACAACTTTACTTTATTCAAACTTTTGAGTATGTTAAGATATACACATTTGACCAATAACGTTTTTCACATATGTTCATAAATTTAATTTATTTCTTAAAATCGTGTTTGATTAAACTAAAATATTTTGTTAAGGGAAACCTTGAGTGTTTAAATCTGTGTTTAATATTTGACATTTAAATTTGACTAAGAGTAAAACCCATGCAAATTAATAGATTAAAAACTAAGCAAATAAATTCCTGGTTACAATGATCAACCTCCGATCACTTGTAATACAACAATAGTCATAAAAAAAGGGTAAAATGTTCTTTTGATAAAAATAAAAAAAAGTTTAATCGTTTGTAAAGTTTAAATCTTACTATATTACAAAATTAATAAATATTTCTTAACTGTAAAGGCAAAAACAAACTACATATAACAGAGTTTATCTTACAGCAGATTTGATAATATTAATCCTGCACAATTTTTTTTAATATATATTTTTCATTAACACAGTTGCTTTTATGAAAATATACTACTTACTTAGAAGTTTACGTTATTTTCAAGTCATTCAAATGTAAGAGTCAGGCAGATTTAATCCAAACAATGCTTTGATTGTGAGATAATCTCTGTTTTAATCAGCATATGAAATGTTTTCTTTTAAGATGTTGACATCAGGGATTGCTATTATTCAATGTGTTATGGTAATTAATCGAATCAATGCTTAGATTTCTCTATCCCTTTCAACAAAGTACAATAATAACATGCAAATTAACAACAGATTTTTTGTCCCAAAACAGTACCACTTGCATTCAGTTTGTTTTTAAGTACCCTTCAGACGATAATTGTTCATAGATGTTGTATTAAATCAGGCCAGGTAAAAGAATGTGTAATGTTTCATCATCTAGAATTGTTTGGTAGTGAGACAATACATTCATCTGTATTGTTTAAAAGAATTGTTTGGTAGTGAGACAATACATTCATCTTTATTGTTTAATAAAATTGTTTGGTAGTGAGACAATACATTCATCTGTATTGTTTAAAAGAATTGTTTGGTAGTGAGACAATACATTCATGTGTATTGTTTAATAGAATTGTTTGGTAGTGAGACAATACATTCATGTGTATTGTTTAATAGAATTGTTTTGTAGTGAGACAATACATTCATGTGTATTGTTTAATAGAATTGTTTGGTAGTGAGACAATACATTCATTTGTATTGTTTAATAGAATTGTTTGGTAATGAGACAATACATTCATTTGTATTGCTTAATAGAATTGTTTATTAGTGAGACAATACATTCATGTGTATTGTTCAAAAGAATTGTTTGGTAGTGAGACAATACATTCATCTGCATTGTTTAAAAGAATTCTTTGGTAGTGAGACAATACATTCATTTGTATTGTTTAAAAGAATTGTTTGGTAGTGAGACAATACATTCATGTGTATTGTTTAAAAGAATTGTTTGGTAGTGAAACAATACATTCATGTGTATTGTTTAAAAGAATTGTTTGGTAGTGAGACAATACATTCATTTGATTTGTTTAATAGAATTGTTTGGTAGTGAGACAATACATTCATCTGTATTGTTTAATAGAATTGTTTGGTAGTGAGACAATACATTCATCTGTATTGTTTAATAGAATTCTTTGGTAGTGAGACAATACATTCATTTGTATTGTTTAATAGAATTGTTTGGTAGTGAGACAATACATTCATGTGTATTGTTTAATAGAATTGTTTGGTAGTGAGACAATACATTCATTTGTATTGTTTAATAGAATTGTTTGGTAATGAGACAATACATTCATTTGTATTGTTTAATAGAATTGTTTGGTAGTGAGAAAATACATTCATTTGTATTTTTAATAGAATTGTTTGGTAATGAGACAATACATTCATTTGTATTGTTTAATAGAATTGTTTGGTAGTGAGACAATACATTCATTTGTATTGTTTAATACGATTTTTTGGTAATGAGAAAATACATTCATCTGTATTGTTTAATAGAATTGTTTTGTAGTGAGACAATAAATTCATGTGTATTGTTTAATAGAATTGTTTGGTAGTGAGACAATACATTCATCTGTATTGTTTAATAGAATTGTTTGGTAGTGAGACAATACATTCATGTGTATTGTTTAATAGAATTGTTTGGTAGTGAGACAATACATTCATTTGTATTGTTTAATAGAATTGTTTGGTAATGAGACAATACATTCATGTGTATTGTTTAATAGAATTGTTTGGTAGTGAGACAATACATTCATATGTATTGTTTAATAGAATTGTTTGGTAGTGAGACAATACATTCATCTGTATTGTTTAATAGAATTGTTTGGTAATGAGACAATACATTCATGTGTATTGTTTAATAGAATTGTTTGGTAGTGAGAAAATACATTCATTTGTATTTTTAATAGAATTGTTTGGTAATGAGACAATACATTCATTTGTATTGTTTAATAGTATTGTTTGGTAGTGAGACAATACATTCATTTGTATTGTTTAATAGAATTGTTTGGTAGTGAGACAATACATTTATGTGTATTGTTTAATAGAATTGTTTGTTAGTGAGACAATACATTCATCTGTATGGTTTAATAGAATTGTTTGGTAGTGAGACAATATATTCATTTGTATTGTTTAATAGAATTGTTTGGTAGTGAGACAATATATTCATTTGTATTATTTAATAGAATTATTTGGTAGTGAGACAATACATTATTGTGTATTGTTTAATAAAATTGTTTGGTAGTGAGACAATATATTCATCTGTATTGTTTAATAGAATTGTTTTGTAGTGAGACAATATATTACTCTGTATGGTTTAATAGAATTGTTTTGTAGTGAGACAATACATTCATTTGTATTGTTTAATAGAATTATTTTGTAGTGAGACAATACATTCATCTGTATTGTTTAATAGAATTGTTTTGTAGTGAGACAATACATTCAATTGTATTGTTTAATAGAATTGTTTTGTAGTGAGACAATACATTCATTTGTATTGTTTAATAGAATTGTTTGGTAGTGAGACAATACATTCATTTGTATTGTTTAATAGAATTGTTTAGTAGTGAAACAATACATTCATTTGTATTGTTTAATAGAACTGTTTGGTAGTGAGACAATACATTCATCTGTATTGTTTAATAGAATTGTTTGGTAGTGAGACAATACATTATATCTGTATGGTTTAATAGAATTGTCTGGTAGTGAGACAATACATTATATCTGTATGGTTTAATAGAATTGTCTGGTAGTGAGACAATATATTCATTTGTATTGTTTAATAGAATTGTTTAGTAGTGAGACAATACATTCATTTGTATTGTTTAATAGAATTGTTTAGTAGTGAGACAATATATTCATCTGTATGGTTTAATAGAATTGTTTGGTAGTGAGACAATACATTCATTTGTATTGTTTAATAGAATTGTTTGGTAGTGAGACAATACATTCATCTGTATTGTTTAATAGAATTGTTTGGTAGTGAGACAATATATTCATCTGTATGGTTTAATAGAATAGTTTGGTAGTGAGACAATATATTCATTTGTATTGTTTAATAGAATTGTTTGGTAGTGAGACAATACATTCATCTGTATTGTTTAATAGAATTGTTTTGTAGTGAGACAATACATTCATCTGTATTGTTTAATAGAATTGTTTTGTAGTGAGACAATACATTCATGAGTATTGTTTAATAGAATTGTTTTGTAGTGAGACAATATATTCATCTGTATGGTTTAACAGAATTGTTTGGTAGTGAGACAATATATTCATTTGTATTGTTTAATAGAATTGTTTTGTAGTGAGGCAATACATTCATCTGTATTGTTTAATAGAATTGTTTTGTAGTGAGGCAATACATTCATCTGTATTGTTTAATAGAATTGTTTTGTAGTGAGACAATATATTCATTTGTATTGTTTAATAGAATTGTTTAGTAGTGAGACAATACATTCATTTGTATTGTTTAATAGAATTGTTTAGTAGTGAGACAATATATTCATCTGTATGGTTTAATAGAATTGTTTGGTAGTGAGACAATACATTCATTTGTATTGTTTAATAGAATTGTTTGGTAGTGAGGCAATACATTCATCTGTATTTTTGATAGAATTGTTTGGTAGTGAGACAATACATTCATCTGTATTGTTTAATAGAATTGTTTGGTAGTGAGACAATATATTCATCTGTATGGTTTAATAGAATAGTTTGGTAGTGAGACAATATATTCATTTGTATTGTTTAATAGAATTGTTTGGTAGTGAGACAATACATTCATCTGTATTGTTTAATAGAATTGTTTTGTAGTGAGACAATACATTCATCTGTATTGTTTAATAGAATTGTTTTGTAGTGAGACAATACATTCATGAGTATTGTTTAATAGAATTGTTTTGTAGTGAGACAATATATTCATCTGTATGGTTTAACAGAATTGTTTGGTAGTGAGACAATATATTCATTTGTATTGTTTAATAGAATTGTTTTGTAGTGAGGCAATACATTCATCTGTATTGTTTAATAGAATTGTTTTGTAGTGAGGCAATACATTCATCTGTATTGTTTAATAGAATTGTTTTGTAGTGAGACAATATATTCATTTGTATTGTTTAATAGAATTGTTTGGTAGTGAGACAATACATTCATCTGTATGGTTTAATAGAATTGTTTGGTAGTGAGACAATATATTCATTTGTATTGTTTAATAGAATTGTTTAGTAGTGAGACAATACATTCATTTGTATTGTTTAATAGAATTGTTTGGTAGTGAGACAATACATTCATCTGTATTGTTTAATAGAATTGTTTGGTAGTGAGACAATACATTCATGTGTATTGTTTAATAGAATTGTTTGGTAGTGATACAATACATTCATTTGTATTGTTTAATAGAATTGTTTGGTAGTGATACAATACATTCATTTGTATTGTTTAATAGAATTGTTTGGTAGTGAGACAATACATTCATGTGTATTGTTTAATAGAATTGTTTGGTAGTGAGACAATACATTCATTTGTATTGTTTAATAGAATTGTTTGGTAGTGAGACAATACATTCATTTGTATTGTTTAATAGAATTGTTTGGTAGTGAGACAATACATTCATTTGTATTGTTTAATAGAATTGTTTGGTAGTGAGACAATACATTCATTTGTATTGTTTAATAGAATTGTTTGGTAGTGAGACAATACATTCATTTGTATTGTTTAATAGAATTGTTTGGTAGTGAGACAATACATTCATGTGTATTGTTTAATAGAATTGTTTGGTAGTGAGACAATACATTCATGTGTATTGTTTAATAGAATTGTTTGGTAGTGAGACAATACATTCATGTGTATTGTTTAATAGAATTGTTTGGTAGTGAGACAATACATTCATTTGTATTGTTTAATAGAATTGTTTGGTAGTGAGACAATACATTCATGTGTATTGTTTAATAGAATTGTTTGGTAGTGAGACAATACATTCATTTGTATTGTTTAATAGAATTGTTTGGTAGTGAGACAATACATTCATTTGTATTGTTTAATAGAATTGTTTGGTAGTGAGACAATACATTCATTTGTATTGTTTAATAGAATTGTTTGGTAGTGAGACAATACATTCATTTGTATTGTTTAATAGAATTGTTTGGTAGTGAGACAATACATTCATTTGTATTGTTTAATAGAATTGTTTGGTAGTGAGACAATACATTCATTTGTATTGTTTAATAGAATTGTTTGGTAGTGAGACAATACATTCATTTGTATTGTTTAATAGAATTGTTTGGTAGTGAGACAATACATTCATTTGTATTGTTTAATAGAATTGTTTGGTAGTGAGACAATACATTCATGTGTATTGTTTAATAGAATTGTTTGGTAGTGAGACAATACATTCATTTGTATTGTTTAATAGAATTGTTTGGTAGTGAGACAATATATTCATTTGTATTGTTTAATAGAATTATTTGGTAGTGAGACAATACATTCATGTGTATTGTTTAATAGAATTATTTGGTAGTGAGACAATACATTCATGTGTATTGTTTAATAGAATTATTTGGTAGTGAGACAATACATTCATGTGTATTGTTTAATAGAATTCTTTTGTAGTGAGACAATACATTCATGTGTATTGTTTAATAGAATTATTTGGTAATGAGACAGTACATTCATTTGTATTGTTTAATAGAATTGTTTGGTAGTGAGACAATACATTCATTTGTATTGTTTAATAGAATTGTTTTGTAGTGAGACAATACATTCATTTGTATTGTTTAATAGAATTGTTTGGTAGTGAGAAAATACATTCATGTGTATTGTTTAATAGAATATTTGGTAGTGAGACAATACATTCATGTGTATTGTTTAATAGAATTGTTTGGTAGTGAGACAATACATTCATTTGTATTGTTTAATAGAATTGTTTGGTAGTGAGACAATACATTTATGTGTATTGTTTAATAGAATTATTTGGTAGTGAGACAATACATTCATTTGTATTGTTTAATAGAATTATTTGGTAGTGAGACAATACATTTATGTGTATTGTTTAATAGAATTGTTTGGTAGTGAGACAATACATTTATGTGTATTGTTTAATAGAATTGTTTGGTAGTGAGACAATACATTCATTTGTATTGTTTAATAGAATTGTTTGGTAGTGAGACAATACATTTATGTGTATTGTTTAATAGAATTGTTTGGTAGTGAGACAATACATTCATTTGTATTGTTTAATAGAATATTTAGTAGTGAGACAATACATTCATTTGTATTGTGTAATAGAATTATTTGGTAGTGAGACAATACATTCATTTGTATTGTTGATTAGAATTGTTTAGTAGTGAGACAATACATTCATGTGTATTGTTTAATAGAATTGTTTGGTAGTGAAACAATACATTCATTTGTATTGTTTAATAGAATTGTTTTGTAGTGAGACAATACATTCATTTGTATTGTTTAATAGAATTGTTTTGTAGTGAGACAATACATTCATTTGTATTGTTTAATAGAATTATTTGGTAGTGAGACAATACATTCATGTGTATTGTTTAATAGAATTGTTTGGTAGTGAGACAATACATTCATGTGTATTGTTTAATAGAATTGTTTGGTAGTGAGACAATACATTCATTTGTATTGTTTAATAGAATTATTTGGTAGTGAGACAATACATTCATGTGTATTGTTTAATAGAATTGTTTGGTAGTGAGACAATACATTCATGTGTATTGTTTAATAGAATTGTTTGGTAGTGAGACAATACATTCATTTGTATTGTTTAATAGAATTGTTTGGTAGTGAGACAATACATTCATGTGTATTGTTTAATAGAATTGTTTGGTAGTGAGACAATACATTCATGTGTATTGTTTAATAGAATTGTTTGGTAGTGAGACAATACATTCATTTGTATTGTTTAATAAAATTGTTTGGTAGTGAGACAATACATTCATGTGTATTGTTTAATAGAATTGTTTGGTAGTGAGACAATACATTCATGTGTATTGTTTAATAGAATTGTTTGGTAGTGAGACAATACATTCATGTGTATTGTTTAATAGAATTATTTGATAGTGAGACAATACATTCATTTGTATTGTTTAATAGAATTATTTGGTAGTGAGACAATACATTCATGTGTATTGTTTAATAGAATTGTTTGGTAGTGAGACAATACATTCATGTGTATTGTTTAATAGAATTGTTTGGTAGTGAGACAATACATTCATTTGTATTGTTTAATAGAATTGTTTGGTCGTGAGACAATACATTCATGTGTATTGTTTAATAGAATTGTTTGGTAGTGAGACAATACATTCATTTGTATTGTGTAATAGAATTATTTTGTAGTGAGACAATACATTCATGTGTATTGTTTAATAGAATTGTTTGGTAGTGAGACAATACATTCATGTGTATTGTTTAATAGAATTCTTTTGTAGTGAGACAATACATTCATGTGTATTGTTTAATAGAATTATTTGGTAGTGAGACAATGCATTCATGTGTATTGTTTAATAGAATATTTGGTAGTGAGACAATACATTCATGTGTATTGTTTAATAGAATTGTTTGGTAGTGAGACAATACATTCATTTGTATTGTGTAATAGAATTATTTGGTAGTGAGACAATACATTCATGTGTATCGTTTAATAGAATTATTTGGTAGTGAGACAATACATTCATGTGTATCGTTTAATAGAATTGTTTGGTAGTGAGACAATACATTCATGTGTATCGTTTAATAGAATTGTTTGGTAGTGAGACAATACATTCATTTGTATTGTGTAATAGAATTATTTGGTAATGAGACAATACATTCATGTGTATCGTTTAATAGAATTGTTTGGTAGTGAGACAATACATTCATGTGTATTGTTTAATAGAATTATTTGGTAGTGAGACAATACATTCATTTGTATTGTTTAATAGAATTGTTTGGTAGTGAGACAATACATTCATTTGTATTGTGTAATAGAATTATTTGGTAGTGAGACAATACATTCATGTGTATCGTTTAATAGAATATTTGGTAGTGAGACAATACATTCATTTGTATTGTGTAATAGAATTATTTGGTAGTGAGACAATGCATTCATGTGTATCGTTTAATAGAATTATTTGGTAGTGAGATAATACATTCATGTGTATTGTTTAATAGAATTATTTGGTAGTGAGACAATACATTAATTTGTATTGTTTAATAGAATTGTTTGGTAGTTAGACAATACATTCATTTGTATTGTTTAATAGAATTGTTTGGTAGTGAGACAATACATTCATTTGTATTGTTTTATAGAATTATTTGGAAGTGAGACAATACCTTCATGTGTATTGTTTAATAGAATTGTTTGGTAGTGAGATAATACATTCATTTGTATTGTTTAATAGAATTATTTGGTAGTGAGACAATACATTCATGTGTATTGTTTAATAGAATTATTTGGTAGTGAGACAATACCTTCATGTGTATTGTTTAATAGAATTATTTGGTAGTGAGACAATACATTCATGTGTATTGTTTAATAGAATTATTTGGTAGTGAGACAATACATTCATTTGTATTGTTTAATAGAATTATTTGGCAGTGAGACAATACATTCATGTGTATTGTTTAATAGAATTATTTGGTAGTGAGATAATACATTCATTTGTATTGTTTAATAGAATTATTTGGTAGTGAGACAATACATTCATGTGTATTGTTTAATAGAATTATTTGGTAGTGAGACAATACATTCATGTGTATTGTTTAATAGAATTATTTGGTAGTGAGATAATACATTCATGTGTATTGTTTAATAGAATTATTTTGTAGTGAGACAATACATTCATTTGTATTGTTTAATAGAATTGTTTGGTAGGGAGACAATACATTCATGTGTATTGTTTAATAGAATTATTTGGTAGTGAGACAATACATTCATTTGTATTGTTTAATAGAATTGTTTGGTAGTGAGACAATACATTCATCTGTATTGTTTAATAGAATTATTTGGTAGTGAGATAATACATTCATGTGTATTGTTTAATAGAATTATTTGGTAGTGAGACAATACATTCATCTGTATTGTTTAATAGAATTATTTGGTAGTGAGATAATACATTCATGTGTATTGTTTAATAGAATATTTGGTAGTGAGACAATACATTCATTTGTATTGTTTAATAGAATTGTTTTGTAGTGAGACAATACATTCATTTGTATTGTTTAATAGAATTGTTTTGTAGTGAGACAATACATTCATTTGTATTGTTTAATAGAATTATTTGGTAGTGAGACAATACATTCATCTGTATTGTTTAATAGAATTGTTTGGTAGTAAGACAATACATTCATTTGTATTGTTTAATAGAATTGTTTGGTAGTGAAACAATACATTCATTTGTATTGTTTAATAGAATTGTTTGGTAGTGAAACAATACATTCATTTGTATTGTTTAATAGAATTGTTTGGTAGTGAGACAATACATTCATGTGTATTGTTTAATAGAATTATTTGGTAGTGAGACAATGCATTCATCTGTATTGTTTAATAGAATTGTTTTGTAGTGAGACAATACATTCATTTGTATTGTTTAATAGAATTGTTTTGTAGTGAGACAATACATTCATGTGTATTGTTTAATAGAATTATTTGGTAGTGAGACAATACATTCATCTGTATTGTTTAATAGAATTGTTTGGTAGTAAGACAATACATTCATTTGTATTGTTTAATAGAATTGTTTGGTAGTGAGACAATACATTCATTTGTATTGTTTAATAGAATTGTTTGGTAGTGAAACAATACATTCATTTGTATTGTTTAATAGAATTATTTGGTAGTGAGACAATGCATTCATGTGTATTGTTAAATAGAATTGTTTGGTAGTGAGAAAATACATTCATCTCTATTGTTTAATAGAATTGTTTGGTAGTGAGACAATGCATTCGTGTGCATTGTTTAATAGAATTGTTTGGTAGTGAGACAATACATTTATCTCTATTGTTTAATAGAATTGTTTCGTAGTGAGACAATGCATTCATGTGTATTGTTTAATAGAATTATTTGGTAGTGAGACAATACATTAATTTGTATTGTTTAATAGAATTGTTTGGTAGTGAAACAATACATTCTTTTGTATTGTTTAATAGAATTGTTTGGTAGTGAGACAATACATTCATTTGTATTGTTTAATAGAACTGTTTTGTAGTGAGACAATACATTCATGTGTATTGTTTAATAGAATTGTTTGGTAGTGAGACAATACATTCATTTGTATTGTTTAATAGAATTGTTTTGTAATGAGACAATACATTCATGTGTATTGTTTAATAGAATTATTTGGTTGTCAGACAATACATTCATCTGTATTGTTCGATAGAATTGTTTTGTAGTCAGACAATACATTCCTATGTATTGTTTAATAGAATTGTTTTGTAGTGAGACAATACATTCATATGTATTGTTTAATAGAATTGTTTGGTAGTGAGACAATACATTCATGTGTATTGTTTAATAGAATTGTTTGGTAGTGAGACAATACATTCATTTGTATTGTTTAATAGAATTGTTTGATAGTGAGACAATACATTAATGTGTATTGTTTAATAGAATTATTTGGTAGTGAGACAATACATTCATGTGTATTGTTTAATAGAATTGTTTGGTAGTGAGACAATACATTCATTTGTATTGTTTAATAGAATTGTTTCGTAGTGAGACAATACATTCATAGAGTCGTATTCTTACGTGTGTTGCTTATCAAATTTGTATCACATTTTAATATCCATGTTCCTCTATCCTGCTTATTCTTTTGCAATAATATTTCGCAAATGTATACAACCGATTGAGTGAAGCGGTTTTATATTGTAGTAAAACAGAAAGTTTTTGTTCTGTATTTGTGAGGGAGTAATCACTTACTGTTATGATGAAGACTGTGGGAAACCTGCATATAAATCAACAAATTGAAGTATAAACTGCTATAATTTGTATGGAATCTTGCTTGCTTCTTCATTCGGAGATTTCGTAATAATACTGGGATTTTTTTCTCATACTAGAGACCAATCCAATAATATCATCAATATTCCAGGCGTTATTCCTACCTCTGGCATTCAGATTTGTTTTTATTTTATTTAGATATTTTTTATTACCAAGAGTTCTTTAAATGATAGACGCTGTTCTCTTTATGGTTGCAACCTGTATTTTCTTAAAAGCTGCATCTCTTCACAAATCTTCCAATTAGAAACTATGTAACACCAGTTGACAACAGGATTGGACATTTACACATAAAGTGACTTAAAGGTCATCTAAACATAAAGTGACTTAAAGGTCATCTACACATAAAGTGACTTAAAGGTCATCTACACATAAAGTGACTTAAAGGTCATCAGTCTCTGAGTTACAAAACTTGCACTGGCCATATTTTGTATTTTTTTTAAAGATCCATTTTCATGGCCATCTCTTCATTAGCTAAAATATTCTTTCCTCCTCATCAAATGAAAGTCTTCCAATTTTTAACTGTATCGCAGTATTGGAGCAACTTTTTATTAATTTTTTAATCATTTGTTTTTAGTTGTGATTTTGCAACCTAACATTCCATTTCATTGTTTGGATATATTTTGGTTGTATTTCCTTAAAAGCTGTGTAATGTGTCAGATAGTTTCTGAAATTATTTTGCTCTTAAATTAAATGAAATGTTTCTGTAATTATAGTGGATGGTGCATGACTTATTTTCAACTGTCATTTCTTGTACATTTGATACCTAGACGTTCTACTACATTTGGTATTCATGTTTTAAGAGATTTTTAGTAGAGATATTAACACACTCTATTGTGTCGCATTGTATGCCATCGCCCAACAGGACTTTACAACTGGATGTCAGGTCGCTCACACGCTTTAATTCTTTGGGAAAGAGCCGGCACTTGTTTTTATTGTTGAGTGATTTCATGTGTGCCAGTAAATTTGATTTTTTAGAGATAGAATATACATAGTTTTCAAGAATGTGTCTTTTTCCTAAGTGTGCGTTTTCATATTCGTAACAGTAACGATGATCTTATAGAACAAGAAATTCCACACTCACTTAACAAGTTTGTAGCTTTTTTCCAGAGTGAGTTCTTATATGTCTCAATAAAGATGGTTTCTCAGCACAAGACTATGGCTTTTCACAAAACTATGGCTTTTCACAAGAGTGCATTCTCATATGTGCAACTAGCGAGGATTTTAAGGAAAAAGAATATCCACATACTTGACAAGTATGTAGCTTTTTCTCAGTGTGAGTTCTCATATGTCTTACTAAACATGATTTATGAGAAGAAGAATATTTACACACTTTACAAGAATATGGCTTTTCTCCAGTGTGAGTCCTAAAATGATTTAGTAACGTTGATTTTGCAGAACAAGAATATCCGCACACTTCACAAGTATGTGGCTTTTCCCCAGTGTGAGTTCTCATATGTGACACTAAATATGATTTTTCACAAAAAGAATGGCCGCATACTTCACAAGTATGTGGCTTTTCCCCAGTGTGACGTTTCATATGTTTGACTAAATTAGATATTTCGGAACATGAATATCCACACATTACACAAGAATGTGGCTTTTCCCCAGTGTGACTTCTAATATGTCTCACTAAAGATGATTTTTCAGAACAAGAATATTCACACACATTACAAGAATATGGCTTTTCCCCAGTGTGCGTTCTCACATGTACTACTAACTTTGATTTGTGAGAAGAGGAAAAATCACACACTTCACAATAATATGGCTTTTTGACAGTGTTATTATTCATTTTTGTCACTATCGCCTATTTATTAAACCAAGAAAATACTCACACTTCACAAGAGTTTCGTTTTTCTGAAGTGTCATATGTCTTACTCAATCGTATTTGGTAAAGTAATTACACACTTCATATAAATTGAGCATTTCCATAATGTGTCAATAACAGATTTACAGTCCGAGAATATTCTACACATATTATAAGAACATTGTTTTTTATTTATTTTTAATTTTCTTATAAATTTGTTCAAGTCGAAGATTGAGCAGCCAACACGCTGCCAAACATTTATCCATAATTTTATAAATTCCAACTGAGCGATCTTTGCAAATTGCTACTTCAAAGAATTTTGCATTCATAAGGTGTCATATTTCTATGGATTTTTTCTTAGTTTTTATAGTTTCCAGTAGTGTAGAAAATATTGTCTATTTAAACACCTTTTATAGTTTTATAGTTTCCAGTACTGTATAAAATATTGTCTTTTTAAAAGCCACAAACTTTTTTATAATTTCCAGTACTGTAGAAATTACTGTCTTTTTAAAAATTATATACTTCTTTTTATAGTTTCCAGTACTTCAGAAAATATTGTCTTTTAAAAACCACATACTTTTTTTTATAGTTTCATGTACTGCACTTTTTGGATGAATCTCTTATTTTGTTTTAATGTATTTGAATATTAAGCACATTTTCTCTAGAACATACTTTAAGATGTATCCAGATGTCACACGTTTTAAAGAATTAGAAATATAATAATGTCAGTATAAGAAATCTTCCCACATATGTTGCCGTAGTCGTCCAAATTAAATAATGTTTGTAATGTTTAAGGAAAATTATACTCCATTAAAATTGAATAGTAACACTCAATCAGGAACATCTGAAAAATATAAAATAATTAAATACTTTTAACATTCGCATTCACATATTTATATTATTTTTTATTTTGGACAATATTATTGGATTACACTTACAACCTCTACATTCATTTAATATAACTGATATATATATATATATATATATATATACTTTTCTGCAATTTTTGAATCAATATCTTATTACGTTTTAATGTATTTGAACATATTTCACAACAAAATATATTACCTTTAAGATCACACGTTTCAAAAAATTAATAATATAATGATGTCAGTATCAGAAATATTTCCATATATTTGGCCATAGTCTTTCAAATAAAGTAATGTTTGTAATGTTTAAGGAAATACTCCATTAAAACTGAATAGTAACGCTCAATTAGGAAAATCTGTAAAAATATAAAATAATTCAATATTTTTAATATTTGCATTCAAATATTAGTATTCTCTTTTTGTCAATATTATTGAATCAAACAAACAACCTCTACATTCCTTTGATATAATAATATAAGATACAGTTGAAATTATATATAACATTGTTTTGATCAGATCCTAGTCAGGAATAAAATGTTAAAACATATATAAAATACTACAATATACAATATTACAAGATGAAAAGGGTTTTATGATGATGTAATTATGATTAGCAAAACGATGAACAATGTTTTATGACGATTGTATTATGATGAGCAAAACGATGAAAAGTGTTTTATGATGATTAGCATAACGATGAAAAGTGTTTTATGATGATTGTATTATGATTAGCAAAACGATGAAAAGTGTTTTATGACGATTGTATTATGATTAGCATAACGATGAAAAGTGTTTTATGACGATTGTATTATGATTAGCAAAACGATGAAAAGTGTTTTATGATGATTGTATTATGATAAGCAGAACGATGAAAAGTGTTTTATGATGATTGTATTATGATTAGCAAAAATATGAAAAGTGTTTTATGACGATTGTATTATGATTAGCATAACGATGAAAAGTGTTTTACGACGATTGTATTATGATTAGCAAAACGATGAAAAGTGTTTTATGATGATTGTATTATGATAAGCAGAACGATGAAAAGTGTTTTATGATGATTGTATTATGATTAGAAAAACGATGAAAAGTGTTTTATGACGATTGTATTATGATTAGCAAAACGATGAAAAGTGTTTTATGATGATTGTATTATGATTCGCAAAACGATGAAAAGTGTTTTATGGCGATTGTATTATGATTAGTAAAACGATGCAAAGTGTTTTATGATGATTGATTTATGATTAGCAAAACGATGAAAAGTGTTTTATGATGATTGTATTATGATTAGCAAAACGATGAAAAGTGTTTTATGGCGATTGTATTATGATTAGTAACACGATGAAAAGTGTTTTATGACGATTGTATTATGATTAGCAAAACGATGAAAAGTGTTTTATGACGATTGTATTATGATTAGCAAAACGATGAAAAGTGTTTTATGACGATTGTATTATGATTAGCAAAACGATGAAAAGTGTTTTATGATGATTGTATTATGATTAGCAAAACGATGAAAAGTGTTTTATGACGATTGTATTATGATTAGCATAACGATGAAAAGTGTTTTATGACGATTGTATTATGATTAGCAAAACGATGAAAAGTGTTTTATGACGATTGTATGATGATAAGCAGAACGATGAAAAGTGTTTTATGATGATTGTATTATGATTAGAAAAACGATGAAAAGTGTTTTATGACGATTGTATTATGATTAGCAAAACGATGAAAAGTGTTTTATGATGATTGTATTATGATTCGCAAAACGATGAAAAGTGTTTTATGGCGATTGTATTATGATTAGTAAAACGATGCAAAGTGTTTTATGATGATTGATTTATGATTAGCAAAACGATGAAAAGTGTTTTATGATGATTGTATTATGATTAGCAAAACGATGAAAAGTGTTTTATGGCGATTGTATTGTAATTAGTAACACGATGAAAAGTGTTTTATGACGATTGTATTATGATTAGCAAAACGATGAAAAGTGTTTTATGACGATTGTATTATGATTAGCAAAACGATGGAAAGTGTTTTATGACGATTGTATTATGATTAGCAAAAACAATGAAAAGTGTTTTATTACGATTGTATTATGATTAGCAAAACGATGAAAAGTGTTTTATGATGATTTTATTATGATTAGCAAAACGATGAAAAGTGTTTTATGATGATTTTTTTATGATTAGCAAAACGATGAAAAGTGTTTTATGATGATTGCATTATGATTAGTAAAACGATGAAAAGTGTTTTATGACGATTGTATTATGATTAACAAAACGATTAAAAGTGTTTCATGACGATTGTATTATGATTAGCAAAACGATGAAAAGTGTTTTATGATGATTGTATTATGATTAGCAAAACGATGAAAAGTGTTTCATGACGATTGTATTATGATTAGCAAAACGATGAAGTGTTTTATGACGATTGTATTATGATTAGCAAAACGATGAAAAGTGTTTTATGACGATTGTATTACGATTAGCAAAACGATGAAAAGTGTTTTATGACGATTGTATTACGATTAGCAAAACGATGAAAAGTGTTTTATGACGATTGTATTATGATTAGCAAAACGATGAAAAGTGTTTCATGACGATTGTATTATGATTAGCAAAACGATGAAAAGTGTTTTATGACGATTGTATTATGATTAGCAAAACGATGAAAAGTGTTTTATGACGATTGTATTATGATTAGCAAAACGATGAAAAGTGTTTTATGACGATTGTATTATGATTAGCAAAACGATGAAAAGTGTTTATGGCGATTGTATTATGATTAGCAAAACGATGAAAAGTGTTTTATGACGATTGTATTATGATTAGCAAAACGATGAAAAGTGTTTTATGACGATTGTATTATGATTAGCAAAACGATTCAAAGTGTTTCATGACGATTGTATTATGATAAGTAAAACGATGAAAAGTGTTTTATTACGATTGTATTATGATTAGCAAAACGATAAAAAGTGTTTTATGATGATAGCATTATGATTAGCAAAACGATGAAAAGTGTTTTATGATTATTTAATTATGATTGGCAAAACGATGAAAAGAGTTTTATGATTATTTCATTATGATTGGCAAAACGATGAAAAGAGTTTTATGACGATTATATTATGATTAGCAAAACGATGAAAAGTGTTTTGTGATGATTGTATTATGATTAGCAAAAAACGATTCAAAGTGTTTTATTACAATTGTATTATGATTAGCAAAAACAATGAAAAGTGTTTTATGACGATTGTATTATGATTAACAAAACGATGGAAAGTGTTTTACGACGATTGTATTACGATTAGCAAAAACAATGAAAAGTGTTTTATGACGATTGTATTATGATTAGCAAAACGATGAAAAGTGTTTTATGATGATTTTATTATGATTAGAAAAACGATGAAAAGTGTTTTATGACGATTGTATTACGATTAGCAAAACGATGAAAAGTGTTTTATGATGATTGCATTATGGTTAGCAAAACAATGAAAAGTGTTTTATGACGATTGTATTATGATTAGCAAAACGATGAAAAGTGTTTTATGACGATTGTATTACGATTAGCAAAACGATGAAAAGTGTTTTATGATGATTGCATTATGATTAGCAAAACGATGAAAAGTGTTTTATGACGATTGTATTATGATTAGCAAAACGATGAAAAGTGTTTTATTACAATTTTATTATGATTAGCAAAACGAAAAAAAGTGTTTAATGAGGATTGTATTATGATTAGCAAAACGATGACAAGTGTTTTATGATGATTGTATTATGATTAGCAAAACTATGAAAAGTGTTTTATGACGATTGTATTATGATTAGCAAAACGATGAAAAGTGTTTTATGACGATTGTATTATGATTAGCAAAACGATGAAAAGTGTTTTATGACGATTGCATTATGATTGGCAAAACGATGAAAAGTGTTTTATTACGATTGTATTATGATTAGCAAAACGATGAAAAGTGTTTTATGACGATTGTATTACGATGAGCAAAACGATGAAAACTGTTTTATGATGATTGTATTGTGATTAGCAAAACGATGAAAAGTGTTTTATGATGATTGTCTTATGATTAGCAAAAGGATGAAAAGTGTTTTATGATGATTGTATTACGATTAGCAAAAGGATGAAAAGTGTTTTACGGCGATTGTATTACGATTAGCAAAACGATGAAAAGAGTTTTATGACGATTGTATTGTGATTAGCAAAACGATGAAAAGTGTTTTATGATGATTGTATTATGATTAGCAAAAGGATGAAAAGTGTTTTATGGCGATTGTATTACGATTAGCAAAACGATGAAAAGTGTTGTATTACGATTGTATTATGATTAGCAAAACGATAAAAAGTGTTTTATGATGATGGCATTATGATTAGCAAACCGATGAAAAGTGTTTCATGATTATTTCGTTATGATTGGCAAAACGATGAAAAGAGTTTTATGACGATTGTATTATGATTAGCAAAAGGATGAAAAGTGTTTTATGACGATTGTATTACGATTAGCAAAACGATGAAAAGTGTTTTATGATGATTGTATTACGATTAGCAAAACGATGAAAAGTGTTTTATGACGATTGTATTATGATTAGCAAAACGATGAAAAGTGTTTTGTGATGATTGTATTATGATTAGCAAAACGATGAAAAGTGTTTTATGAGGATTGTATTATGATTAGCAAAACGATGAAAAGTGTTTTATGATGATTGCATTATGATTAGCAAAACGATGAAAAGTGTTTTATGACGATTGTATTATGATTAGCAAAACGATGAAAAGTGTTTTATTACCATTTTATTATGATTAGCAAAACGAAAAAAAGTGTTTTATGAGGATTGTATTATGATTAGCAAAACGATGACAAGTGTTTTATGATGATTGTATTATGATTAGCAAACCTATGAAAAGTGTTTTATGACGATTGTATTATGATTAGCAAAACGATGAAAAGTGTTTTATTACGATTGTATTATGATTAGCAAAACGATGAAAAGTGTTTTATGACGATTGCATTATGATTGGCAAAACGATGAAAAGTGTTTAATTACGATTGTATTATGATTAGCAAAACGATGAAAAGTGTTTTATGACGATTGTATTACGATGAGCAACACGATGAAAACTGTTTTATGACGATTGTATTATGATTAACAAAACGATGAAAAGCGTTTTATGGTGGTTGTATTATGATCAGAAAAACGATGAAAAATGTTTTATGACGATTGTATTATGATTAGAAAAAACAATGAAAAGTGTTTTATGGCGATTGTATTATGATTAGCAAAACGATGAAAAGTGTTTTATGATGATTTTATTATCATTAGAAAAACGATGAAGAGTGTTTTGTGATTATTGTATTATGATTAGCAAAACGATGAAAAGTGTTTTATGACGATTGTATTATGATTAGCAAAACGATTCAAAGTGTTTTATGACGATTGTATTATGATTAGCAAAAACAATGAAAACTGTTTTATGACGATTGTATTATGATTAGCAAAACGATGAACAGTGTTTTATGATGATTGTACTACTATTAGCAATACGATGAAAAGAGTTTTATGACGATTGTATTACGATTAGCAAAACGATTAAAAGTGTTTTATGACGATTTTATTATGATTAGCAAAACGATGAAAAGTGTTTTATGACGATTGTATTATGATTAGCACAACGATGAAAAGTGTTTTATGATGATTGTATAATGATTAGCAAAACGATTAAAAGTGTTTTATTACGATTGTATTATGATTAGCAAAACGATGATAAGTGTTTTATGATGATTGTATCACGATTAGCAAAACGATGAAAATTGTTTTATGACGATTGTATTATGATTAGCAAAACGTTGAAAAGTGTTTTATGATTATTGTATTCTGGTTAGCAAAACGATTCAAAGTGTTTTATGACGATTGTATTCTGATTAGCAAAACGATGAAAAGTGTTTTATGACGATTGTATTATGATTAGCAAAACGATGAAAAGTGTTTTATGACGATTGTATTATGATTAGCAAAACGATGAAAAGTGTGTTATTACAATTTTATTATGATTAGCAAAACGATGAAAAGTGTTTCATGATGATTGTATTATGATTAGCAAAACGATGAAAAGTGTTTTATTATGATTTTATTATGATTAGCAAAACGATGAAAAGTGTTTCATGACGATTGTATTATGATTAGCAAAACGATAAAAAGTGTTTCATGACGATTGTATTATGATTAGCACAACGATGAAAAGTGTTTTATTACGATTTTATTATGATTAGCAAAACGATGAAAAGTGTTTCATGACGATTGTATTACGATTAGCAAAACGATTCAAAGTGTTTTATGACGATTGTATTATGATTAGCAAAACGATGAAAAGTGTTTTATGACGATTGTATTACGATTAGCAAAACGATGAAAAGTGTTTTATGATGATTGTATTACGATTAGAAAAACGATAAAAAGTGTTTTGTGACGATTGTATTATTATTAGCAAAACGATTAAAAGTGTTTTATGACGATTGTATTATGATTAGCAAAACGATGAACAGTGTTTTATAATGATTGTATTACTATTAGCAAAACGATGACAAGTGTTTTATGACGATTGTATTATGATTAGCAAAACGATGAAAAGTGTTTTATGACGATTGTATTATGATTAGCAAAACGATGAAAAGTGTTTTATGACGATTGTATTATGATTAGCAAAACGATGTAAAGTGTTTTATGACGATTGTATCATGATTAGCAAAACGATGAATAGTGTTTTATGATGATTCTATTACGATTAGCAAAACGATTAAAAGTGTTTTATGACGATTGTATTATGATTAGCAAAACTATGAAAAGTGTTTTATGATGATTGTATTACGATTAGCAAAAATATGAAAAGTGTTTTATGACGATTGTATTACGATTAGCAAAACGTTGAAAAGTGTCTATGGCGATTGTATTATTATTAGCAAACCGATGAAAAGTGTTTCATGACGATTGTCTTATGATTAGCAAAACAATGAAAAGTGTTTTATGACGATTGTATTATGATTAGCAAAACGATGAAAAGTGTTTTATGATGATGTTACCTGATTAGCCAAACTATGAACAGTGTTTTATGACGATGGTATTACGATTAGCCAAACGATGAAAAGTGTTTTATGACGATTGTATTATGATTAGCAAAACAATGAAAAGTGTTTTATGACGATTGTATTATGATTAGCAAAACGATTAAAAGTGTTTCATGACGATTGTCTTATGATTAGCAAAACAATGAAAAGTGTTTTATGACGATTGTATTATGATTAGCAAAACGATGAAAAGTGTTTTATGATGATGTGACCTGATTAGCCAAACGATGAACAGTGTTTTATGACGATTGTATTACGATTAGCAAAACGATGAAAAGTGTTTTATGACGATTGTATTATGATTAGCAAAACAATGAAAAGTGTTTTATGACGATTGTATTATGATTAGCAAAACGATTCAAAGTGTTTCATTACGATTGTATTATGATTAGCAAAACAATGAAAAGTGTTTTATGACGATTGTATTATGATTAGCAAAACAATGAAAAGTGTTTCATGACGATTGTATTATGATTAGCAAAACGATGAAAAGTGTTTATGGCGATTGTATTATGATTAGCAAAACGATGAAAAGTGTTTTATGACGATGGTATTATGATTAGCAACACGATGAAAAGTGTTTATGGCGAGTGTATTATGATTAGCAAAACGATGAAAAGTGTTTTATGACGATTGTATTATGATTAGAAAAACGATGAGAAGTGTTTTATGATGATTGTATTATTATTAGCAAAACGATGAAAAGTGTCTCATGACGATTTTATTATGATTAGCAAAACGTTGAAAAGTGTTTTATGATGATTGTATTATGATTAGCAAAACGATTCAAAGTGTTTCATGACGATTGTATTATGATTAGCAAAACAATGAAAAGTTTTTTTATGACGATTGTATTATGATTAACAAAACGATTAAAAGTGTTTTATGATGATGTTAACTGATTAGCCAAACGATGAAAAGTGTTTTATGATTATTGTATTACTATTAGCAAAACGATGAAAAGTGTTTTATGAGGATTGTATTACGATTAGCAAAACGATGAAAAGTGTTTAATGACGATTGTATTATGATTAGCAAAACGATGAAAAGTGTTTTATGATGATGTTACCTGATTAGCCAAACGATGAAAAGTGATGGGCATATGTGTACTGAATGCCATTTAGGTTTGGCAGACCAACTATTTTGTAGAAACATCACGCAGTTGGTTGACAGTCTTCTTACAGTTGACACCCTTCTCAACTGGTCTAGGGATCTGTGATATCAAAGATGTAAAAGATAACTAAATAACGACTAAAACAGTGGATTATGTGATTCGACTTTTTCTAGTGACCTTTTTTCCCCTTAGGTTAAACAGTTTGAAGTTTTTCAGAACTAATGTTTATAAAGCATGTATATGGACAATGTATTGAGACAGTTCTGATTTGCTGCTAACAATTTTTCACATAGTTTATCGAATGCTGGCTTCAGTGGTATGACGTCATTATAATTGCCCCCACTATTCATCCGTGCATCAACCTAAACGTAGATTCCATGAACAAAGTTTTTTTTCTAAGAACGGCAAACCTGTGGAGCTCTCTTCCATTTGCCTTCTTTCCGACTGACTATAATATGGTCGTCTTCAAGTCCAATGTAAACAAGTTCTTGATGAGCTGTTCCCCTTAAGTAATCCAATTTACTAAATTTCCATTACTAACAATTACTACGTCATTGTCCCATTAACCCTTATCCTTGAGTGGCCTCTTGGTCTTGATAAGTGCTGACTCCTTTGTAAAAAAAATGATCATTGGAATATGAGTTGTTCAGAGGAAATGTAAACATTATGTGTAAAGAGTGTGTACCACTTCACCTGATAAATCGACTTGCCCTTAAATTGAGATGGGCTTGTTCATGTTTATGTAATAATAATAAAGCATTGTATCAACACCTGTTCATGTTTACTTAATAATACTAAACTATGGAGTGTTTATTGCCCTTAAATTGAGATGGGCTTGAGTGATGGATGGATACCAGAGCATAAAGATTTTACAGACATTTTCTATCGGACCCACCAGCCCTAATCTTACAGGAACAGTTTCGACAACGCAGTTATTTATGTCTCATCAACACCTTTTAATTTTTACGTAATAATAATAAAGTATGTAATGTTAATTGGATTAGACAGAGTTGCAAAACAATTTTGAGGAGCTGCTATTTTATGTGTTGTTTATATAGTGCTTTGAAGTTCTGTAATTATTCAATTCCTATATAAATACAACATAAAAAGAGCACCTACTTTATTGCCAGTGGCAGTCAATCAGACATATAATCGGTCACAGTTTTCAATCTTTGCAACAATTATTGGGGAGGTGCCCATATATGTTTTAGATTTCTTACATTTCTTAAGAAGGGATAAGAGTTCATGTGTTGTTAACAAGTTTGCATTTAAACCTACCAATTTAATAAATAAAAACACCATAAAAACATTGTTGTTGGCTTTCTTATATTTTAATATTCAAATTCATATTTGATATAAAGAAATCGTCATCTTATTTTTGTTTGTTTTATATAAAAATGAGAATGGGGGTATTTTTTTTAATTTCAAAGAGTGGGCTTTTTTTACTCATACATTCTATTTTTTGTTCTGTTTTAAATTCATAAAAATGCCACCCCTCTTTATTAAATACTAGCCTGGATGCCCAGCGTTGGCCGGGTTTTTTAACGTGTGTTTTGAGCAAAAAAAGTGGTAGTAGGCAGGCAAGCTAAAACCCGCGGTCCGTAAAGGCGGAAAAGAAAATGAAAGAATATCTGACGTCTTGACACTATTCCATGACGTGACCGGAAGTTCACAAAGTTAAAATTATGCAAAGTCAATCAAACCGATATGATGGACTGCAAAAGTGACTCGCAAAAAAATCGATCTGTCTTTGTAGAAAACTGCCCAGTTGAGAATGAAGGAATTAATGAATTAGACCAATTTTTCGATATTTGTTGTCCGAGATATCAAGCTCCACAATGATACCGATCTCGTGAAAATGAGTCGGCTCTTACTAAAGTTTTAGGCATACAAACATACATGCACACATTTAAACAAACAGGTGAGATTTATAGTATAGATAACACTATTACTTAGAAAGCTATTCTTAACATGGGGAAGGGAGTCCTTGCTAAATAATTTGTACATTCATCTAACGATTTAATACATTAAAAGGTGCATTTTGTAGTCAACACAAAAACTAGGCAAAAAAAAAAAAACAACAACAAATATATAGCAAATGATTGTCATTAAAGGCAACATAATAAACTCTTCTACCTACTTGGACGAAATTTTTGTGTTTTAAGTAATTTTTAAGCGTTTATTTTCTTTTAAAAAATCTGTACCGTGTCTTATGTTATGTTAGAAGAAATGAAAATGGCTGATATAAAACAGTCATATAAGATGTCACGATAATCGCTCAAAAATCGATACTGGTAGAAAACCACAAAATTAACACTTTTGAAAAGTCTTGTTATACCCAACCATATTTTACGATATCTTTGGTTAAATAATTTGTTAAGGGGAATTTTTAAAAACAGAACAGAAACATGTGGATAATCATTTTACAATTAAATACCGGAAATTATTAATAGTATTATTATTATTATTATTATTATTATTAATATTATTATTAATATTATTATTATATTATTATTGACATTATTATTATTATATTATTATTATTATTAATATTATTACTATTATTATTAATATTATTATTATATTATTATTATTATTAATATTATTATTATTATTATATTATTATTATTATTAATATTATTATTATTATGATTATTATTATTATTAATATTATTATTATTAATATTAATATTATTATTATTATTATTATTATATTTTTATTAATATTATTATTATTATTATTATTATTTTATTATTATTATTAATATTATTAATATTATTATTATTATTTTATTATTATTATTAATATTATTATTATTATTATTAATTTATTTTATTATTATTATTATTATTATTTATTATTATCATTATCATTATTATTATTATTATTAATATTATTATTATTATTATTTTATTCTTCTTATTATTATTTATTTATTTATTTGTTTATTTTTTCTATGATCAGTTTTCTTCGAATTGAATTATTGTGTTTACGGTTCTCAGAAATCACACAAGTATTTTCTTTTTAAGAATAGACTTTTAGAGTAAAAAAATAAAGATAAACAGGTTTGTATTACTGTACACATAGATTCAAAAAAGTTGTCAAAAACAAATATATAACAAATAAATGGGATTTGTATTACTGTACACAGATTCGAAAAAGTTGTTAAAAACAAATATATAACAAATAAATGGGATTTGTATTACTATACACATAGATTCGAAAAAGTTGTCAAAAACAAATATATAACAAATAAATGGGATTTGTATTACTGTACACATAGATTCAAAAAAGTTGTCAAAAAACAAATATATAACAAATAAATGGGATTTGTAATACTGTACACATAGATTCAAAAAAGTTGTCAAAAAACAAATATATAACAAATAAATGGGATTTGTATTACTGTACACATAGATTCAAAAAAGTTGTCAAAAACAAATATATAACAAATAAATGGGATTTGTATTACTGTACACATAGATTCGAAAAAGTTGTCAAAAACAAATATATAACAAATAAATGGGATTTGTAATACTGTACACATAGATTCAAAAAAGTTGTCAAAAAACAAATATATAACAAATAAATGGGATTTGTATTACTGTACACATAGATTCGAAAAAGTTGTCAAAAACAAATATATAACAAATAAATGTTATCAAAGGCAAGATAAGTTACTTTTCTACCAAACTGGATGTATTTTTTGTGTTTTTATTCAATGTAACATATTTATTCAGCTCGAAAAAACATACAGTGTTTACCGATGTATTGGAAAATTAAAGATGGCGTCTCACACCCTCTTTAACACCGTAAATTTGGGAAAAAGTGTTATAAATAAAAAACTATACAAAATACTATTAAAAACCCGCCGAATATATGTCAACCTTCAACCTATGTCACGGTAACATATATTGAGCGAGTTTTTAACAGCATTTTAACCGGTTTTTTATTTATAACACCTTTTCCCAAATTTACGGTGTCAAAGAGGGTGTGAGACGCCATCTTGAATTTTCCAATACATCGGTAAACACTGTATGCTTTTCGAGCTGAATAAACATGTTACATTAAATAAAAACACGAAAAATATATCCAGTTTGGTAGAAAAGTAACTTATATTGCCTTTGATAACATTTATTTGTTATATATTTGTTTTTTGACAACTTTTTCGAATCTATGTGTACAGTAATACAAACCCAATAAATGTTATCAAAAGCAAGATAAGTTACTTTCCTACCTAACTGGATAATTTTTTAATGTTTTAATTTAATGTAACATGTTTATTCAGCTCGAAAAACATACTGTGTTTACCGATGTATTGGCAAATTTAAAATGGCGTCCGACTCTCTCTTTCACACGGTAAAATAATAAACATGTTAAATTAAATAAAAACACTATAAAATTATCCATTTAGGTAGAAAAGTAACTTATCTTGCCTTTGATAACATTTATTTTTTATATATTTGTTTTTTGACAACTTTTCCGAATCTATGCAAATCCAAAAAACACTTATCTTTTATCCCATGAATTAAAAATAAACCAAATAAATTGGAAATTCACATTTTATATTCACGTTTGTTATAAATCATATAGAATTAATATTTTTATTGCAAACATAAATAAATAAAAAGATGAATAAACATAATTTAATATTTAAGGTTATTTAAAAAAATCGGATCAGAAATGTAAAGAAAAAAATATTTAAAAACTTACCGTTCATTCCAGTTTCAATATGGAAAAAATCGGGTTGAATTCTTTTATTTTGTATTTGTTCAAAACAGAAAATTTGTTACAATTTCTTTAGTAAATTGATACAACTTTTGTTTTGTGTGTTCAATTCATTAATAACAAAAATATATGAAAATATAAAAGAAACAAAATTAAAAGATGAAAAACGTGAAATCATTTAAATAGAAAATCAACTACAAAAGAACAAAGAAGTTAAGGTCATCGTAATAACACGGTGAAATCATTATTTCGTTCCTCGTGTAAAAATGTCCGTTTATTATTAAAACATATCGAATTGTTTTCCTATCAAGTTCGGATTATATTTGTCGATGATTAAAGCTTGTTTTCGATATCTTTTGTAAATTTCTATTTTGTATGTCTATTTCATTAAAAATTAAAATATATGAAAACATAAAAATTAAAATATATGAAAACATAAAAATTAAAATATATGAAAACATAAAAATTAAAATATATGAAAGCATAAAAATTAAAATATATGAAAGCATAAAAATTAAAATATATGAAAACATAAAAATTAAAGTATATAAAAACATAAAAATTAAAATATATGAAAACATAAAAATTAAAATATATGAAAGCATAAAAATTAAAATATATGAAAACATAAAAATTAAAATATATGAAAACATAAAAATTAAAATATATGAAAACATAAAAATTAAAATATATGAAAACATAAAAATTAAATTATATGAAAACATAAAAATTAAAATATATGAAAACATAAAAATTAAAATATATGAAAACATAAAAATTAAAATATATGAAAACATAAAAATTAAAATATATGAAAACATAAAAATTAAAATATATGAAAACATAAAAATTAAATTATATGAAAACATAAAAATTAAAATATATGAAAACATAAAAATTAAAATATATGAAAACATAAAAATTAAAATATGTAAAAACATAAAAATTAAAATATATGAAAACATAAAAAGTAAAATATATAAAACATAAAAATTAAAATATATGAAAACATAAAAATTAAAATACATGAAAACATTAAAATCAGAAAAAACTGAACATTTCATTATTATTTTAATTAGTCAAACTACCGTTAACATCCAAAATGAGAATAGTAGTCTAAATAATTCAATATATAATATAATATAATATAATATAATATAATATAAAACAAAAAAAATGCGAAGTTAGTAAAATTACTAGAATATATTCGGACCAAGAAAGTAAACTATAATAATTACATTATGAAATTTGAAACTGATTCGGTTAAACTTAAGATTGCCGCCCAACAAATGTCACAGTAACATTTATTGAGTTGTTTTCTACCAACATTTTGTTTTATTTCTTATTTTGAAGCGATTATTGAGTCTTCAAAGACATTACGGTAAGCTTTTCTTGTTCTCCAACAGCGTTCAACATTACATGCTTTTCGAACGGATTAAACATTATACATTAACTAAAAACACTGAAAACGTATCCATTTATTAGGAAAGATACCCGCGCTTCGCTCGACCGGACTTTGCCGCTGCACACCCCCGTTTTCCCGCCCCCTCCCCAATGTAAACAAAATGTGTTTTTTTTCCCCTTTTGGTGGAGGTGAACGTGTGGGTGCTCATTTTAGGTTAAATTATTATAGAAAAGTGATCCCCCACTTTTATGAACTCCAGGACGCTAGGACGTTTTGAATAAATCTAAGTTTCAACTAAGATTTATTCAAAAAGTCTCACGGTTCTGGAGTTCATACTATGCAAACGGTAAATTGGCGACGGGTTTGATTATCAGATTCGATGTAAGAAAAAAAAAATCGGTTTGTGTCAAAAAACGAAAATAATTTTTTTTTTTTATCATAAAAATAATTATTTGTTCAATCATGAGAAGTGTGTGATATATCCGAATTGATGAAATTAAGAAAGTGAAAGGAGGGGTCCCGGGTGTGGTCATTTTTTGGCTCGTTTGGCTCTTTTTGGTGTTTTTACCTAAATGCACGACGGGCGGCCATCTTGCTTGCCAAACTGTGTACTGATTACGTTGGATAAAGAATGTCTTCAAATATGAATAAGTACTCGTTTGCGCAATAAATAAATGCGATATTCGTTCTCAGCGTACCCAAAAATTGTTAACAGTCGACAATTCAAGGGTGAATGCCGTTTGCTGGAATTTTAAACATTTTTTTCGTTTTCAACATCCCCAAAAACTTATAAATGTCTTAATTTTCCAAGTTTTTTTTTTCTATAGAGAAATGGCCTGTTTCTTGGTATTACAGAGATTAAGGGTGATTAAGCGGAGGGAGTACATACCTACGAGTGAGAGGTACTTGGAAGAAATAGGAAAGGATTTCTTGTTTTGATTGTATTATCAGGGTAAGCGCGTATGCAGACCGCACACTTAGAAATAGCACGCCCGAGTCGTCCACATTTAGGACGATCACAAATGTCAACCCAACCGCAGTGCAATGGATGGGGAACGGCCTTAGTGATCACCATCACCGTTACCCCTACATAAAGTAAGGCTATTTATTTGCACCCCCACCGAGCAAATTAGGCACAAGGCCGATTTTTAAAGTGAGGAGTGAAGGAGAAATGGGGACCAACTCCCCGGGGAGTAGAGGAGCTTGATAGTGACAATTGGTATGAAGGGTTGCCCCTATATTGACCAAGGTCTTATATGTTGGGTCGCCCCACACTATGGTCTTTGCTTGACACTTGTTGGCCAGGCCCCGAAGGACCAGGGCCTGACCTACGTAAGGTAAGTATAATATTTTTTTTTTTTACGGTGCCCACCACTGTTTTTATATTACACTTCTTTACTCACCACCGACAAACACTAATAAATAACTAAAATACATCCATAAAATTCTCACCAATATGATCATATCACAACTTTCTCATTAACTAATAACAACAATTCATAACAAATAATTTACTATCATTTTAACGTACCAACATTTTCACAAAATACGTCAATTCTTAACGGAACTTACATTTTACTATAATATTCAATGTCAAGGTCGTTTACATGTGAACAACATAAATTCATAATCTTTTCAATAAGACCAAATACAAACGAATGAAAACTTTTAGAATTCAAACAAAAGCACTAAACCAAAAACATATTTATGTAATTAAATCAGTTTTGTATTTCATTAATTGCCACTTGTACAGTTTAATCAAGACATAAAAATATAAAAATATTGAAAAACAAACGAGTTATATTGTACGTACGCGTTATGGAATAAAGTTATCCGAATAAAAAGTAACTAAATTTCATCAAGTACTTTTTTACTGAGGAAAATCAAATTTTAATGAAATCGAACTATTATCGCCATTTGGCTGTTTACGTACACGAGGAGTAGAGGGTGGTTTTAAACGAAAAATTGATTTACAAAGGACAAAATGAAACACAAAATTTAAAAAGGACACAGAAACTTTGTAAAATAAGTGAAGAAAAGCTAAAATATTTTTCTAACTATTTTTTTTCTCTCATGTTTCAAAATAATATCAAAATTTGACAAACTGTAAGCAGTGATTGGAGTTATCTTCCCCTGGCGCACCCTTCTCCTAAGCGAAAAAAGATGGCCGTTACCCGATCGAGCTAATTAAAATTTGTTCAAATTAAGAGATTTCTTTTTGCATGAAAACTTTATTCTATAGCGAATACATACAATATATTTTTTTCAATATTTTTATTTTTTGATTTCTTGATTAAACGGTATTCCGGCATAAAGCTCGAGACAATAGTCTCTAACCCCCTTTCACAACAAAAGGAACTAATTTCCCTATACACCGCTTTTGGTTACTATGGGAACAGTTAATTTTTGTGATGATTCGATTTTTAATAATAAACACATTGTATTATTTTAAATAGTAATATTTATTTTTAATAATAAACACATTTTATTATTTTAAATATTAATAAAGCAATATACAGGGCATTTTAAAAGGAAAACAATATTTGTTTAATAGTAATTATTAAAGAAAAAGTTAAAATTGGCCTTTTTTGGCCTTTTTTGGCCTTTTTTATCTAAAAAATGTGGTTTTGTCTTTGAATTTGGCCTTCTTTGCTGAAAGATTTGGCTTCAAACATTTATTATAGCCTACAATGTACAGGATTTTTAAAAAATATATAAACAATATAATCACATATTTATTAATTTTTGTGATTCGAGGAATAAACCAATAAAATCTATTTTGTTTTTTATTATTGTTGATTTTTATTATTATTTTTGATTTTTTTAAAATTATTATTCGATCTGAAAACCCGTGCAAATTATTAGTATCCTAATCGAAAAATCGTACGCGTTCTGCTGCAACTGCACTCATGGAGAAAATTGTTGATCATGTTATACCTGCAGCTGACCTGTGTTTTTTGGAGTATTCTCTCAAAGACATCCTGTTACAAATAAATAACAGAATGAAAACGCTCGAATGGTTAGCGAAACATGGCCTAATCGCAAATCAAAGCATTTGCAATAAGTGTACGCATCAATGTCCGATGTTTTTGCAAAGGAGAGATGCACTGAAATGTAGAGATGGCTACTGTTGGGCTTGTCCCAAATGTAAAAAAACGAAAACTGTGCGTGCTGGCTCCTTCTTCGACCATGCTCACTTAACACTTAATCAAATACTAGAGGTAATTTATTGGTGGTCGATAGAGGAACCGCAAATGCAGGTGACAAAACAGACACATGTTTGCCCACGCAGTCTCCAAGACTGGTATAATTTCCTTCGCGAAATTTGTGTTATGTGCCTCATTGATAACCCTCTTCAGATGGGTGGTCCCGATCGGACAGTTGAAATCGATGAAAGCAAGTATATGCATAGGAAATATCACCGTGGACGATACAGACAAGGACAATGGGTTCTGGGTATGGTTGAACGTGGAACAAACCTAACAATGATGGTACCAGTAGAATCTAGAGATGCGGGAACTCTGTTGCCAATCATTCAACAGTACGTTTTACCTGGAACACGCATAATAACGGATGGTTGGCGAGCGTATAATGCCCTTCCTAACCACTTTGTGGTGGAACACAAATATACTTTTGTGGATCCGAATGATCCGACAGTCCACACAAATACAATTGAAGGGGCCTGGAGCACTAGTAAGGTAAAACTTAGAGCCATGAGAGGAGGTACTAGCTCGGCCAACTTTAGCAGCTACCTACAGGAATTTCTGTGGCGTCGAAGAGTTACACGCAATTTCTTTGGTAACATGATGTACTGGATTCGACATTATTATGCCGTTTAAATTTAATTTAATTTTGCAATTTATTACATTTTTATCATAATTTGGAAACTGTAAAAAAATCGGTAAAATGAGCACCCACTTTCTGGACACCTAGTGAGGGGGCATTTTTTCCTGTTTTGACTAAAACGTTCGTTTTTTTTTTATTTCATCTTTCAATAAAGACACGAGGACATTGAAATATAGATACATGTAATGGCTTATGCTATCAGTGGTGACCATTTCTGTACGCGTAAGCGCGCGCATATTTTTGCCGCAAACGAGTTTTTCAGATATTAAGCAATGTCATTCTTGGTTATCGGTGGTGGCCATTTCTACACATGCAAGCAAGCGCATTTAAATTTGTCACAAAAAAAGTAGTTTTTGGGATATTAATCAATCTTTATGTTATCAGTGGTGGCTGGTGTGCGTCAAAAACATGCTCGTGCTTGCGCGTATAGGAATGCCCACCAATAAAATAAAATGTGTTTATTATTAAAAATAAATATTAATATTTAAAATAAAATAAAATGTGTTTATTATTAAAAATAAATATTGATATTTAAAATAAAATAAAATGTGTTTATTATTAAAAATAAATATTAATATTTAAAATAAAATAAAATGTGTTTATTATTAAAAATAAATATTAATATTTAAAATAAAATAAAATGTGTTTATTATTAAAAATAAATATTGATATTTAAAATAAAATAAAATGTGTTTATTATTAAAAATAAATATTGATATTTAAAATAAAATAAAATGTGTTTATTATTAAAAATAAATATTAATATTTAAAATAAAATAAAATGTGTTTATTATTAAAAATAAATATTAATATTTAAAATAAAATAAAATGTGTTTATTATTAAAAATAAATATTGATATTTAAAATAAAATAAAATGTGTTTATTATTAAAAATAAATATTAATATTTAAAATAAAATAAAATGTGTTTATTATTAAAAATAAATATTAATATTTAAAATAAAATAAAATGTGTTTATTATTAAAAATAAATATTGATATTTAAAATAAAATAAAATGTGTTTATTATTAAAAATAAATAGTAATATTTAAAATAAAATAAAATGTGTTTATTATTAAAAATAAATATTAATATTTAAAATAAAATAAAATGTGTTTATTATTAAAAATAAATATTGATATTTAAAATAAAATAAAATGTGTTTATTATTAAAAATAAATAGTAATATTTAAAATAAAATAAAATGTGTTTATTATTAAAAATAAATAATGATATTTAAAATAAAATAAAATGTGTTTATTATTAAAAATAAATATTAATATTTAAAATAAAATGTGTTTATTATTAAAAATAAATATTAATATTTAAAATAATAAAAATGTGTTTATTATTAAAAATAAATATTAATATTTGAAATAATAAAAATGTGTTTATTATTAAAAATAAATATTAATATTTAAAATAAAATAAAATGTGTTTATTATTAAAAATAAATATTAATATTTAAAATAATAAAAATGTGTTTATTA